>NC_141694.1:1269757961-1270227961 GCF_964263255.1 Lissotriton vulgaris | reverse complement strand
CTGTTACTTGGGGGAGTATTTTCTAGCTACAACCAAGGATTTTCACACTGCTTTTGAGTTTTTTTTTTTTCTCAGAAAAAAAAAACTGATTTTGAGTTTTGAGGTGAAAAAAGATCTAGCCAGTTACAAAATCGCTGAGGAGAAAGGCTTTACAATTAACTTGCTTGAAAATGACCCATCCATTTTCAGCACAAATCTAGCTTCCAACACATTACCAGTTTGAGTGAAAAACTGCAGAAGGCATAAAACCGTAGAAAAAGGTGGTAACTCTTCCAGCCAAGCAGAGTGTACTATCCTGGCTCTAATTAATGAGTAGGAAAATAACCTGGATCTGCGGAAGAATGCGCTCAAGTAATAAACTTTTCCCACCCCTGTTGACATTGTCACCAGCATCAACTGTTTGCTGATACAAATAAGTTCACCATAGGGATGCCGCTGGGTAAATGCATTCTTTTCACCATCCATTGACAGACGGTCCAGCAGTTTCCTCAGGCCAGAGGTGCTGCATTTTAATCCATTCTCCTTTACTAATTATTGAAGTTGTCTGTGGTTTTAAACATGCAGGTGTGATTTCGATCTGTTATCTCCAGACTGTATCATTCTAAGTAGTAACTAGCGTTTAATAGCAAATTTGATCTCTGTGTATAGCTTTGTTGAAATAGCCATGCATTATGTTCTTTACCAGAAGTCGGTGCTCTTTTGTCGCACCATAGCATCATTGTGAGGAAGCCACAGACAGGGTTGGCATGGAAACAGTCATCTCATACAGCAGGTGTATGGAAAAAGCCCTATACATTGATGGAGAGATTTGGTGCATGAGGAGACTCGTACAGTGCATTGTGGCAAACTGAATCACCTGTAACCTTGCATTATTTGATATGTGATTTTTAAGTACCGTTATGTCAGTCATTAGATACGTTGCTTCATGAGGTATTTTGCTCTGCCAAAACGTTCTACCTGCCTCGGACTGTCTATTGCTAATTTAGGTCTGAGACGGTTTAGAGTGGAAAACAATGCAGGGTCCAATGTGAGAAAGTTTGCAACCCCATCACCCAACTCAAATTTCACAGCGTCCTTGCGCACACATTGGTTAGTTTGTAAAATACTAAACGAAAGGGAGACTAATAATGGATATATAGGCATATTTGCCATCGGCCTAATAATTTTCATGTTTCCCCCCTCAGGTGACGAGGTCCTCTGCAGATACTTCAGCAACGAGCGAATACCCCCCATATTTGAAGAAATCCCCCCTTCCGCGCACTACTTTTCACGGCCCGCTGGTGAGAGGCAGTTAGTGAGAGGCACAGATTACATCCGAGGCAGCCGGTGCTTTTTGAATGCGGATCTTCATAACTGCGCCACTATGCCTTTCCAGGAGGAAGGCGCTAAACGGAACTCTGCCACGACGTCGCCCACCCAAGCGCCCTCCCCAGAGCCATCCCTTCTTGTCAGCTGGATAGCCAAGCTGAAACTTTTGACTCACTGATGCCTGTTTTGGGGGGGACGGTTCCCTTTCTCCCCGTAACATAGTGCCTTTGCTCCCAGACTTGCCTTATGGTTCTGTTCAGTATTAGTATGCACACCGCTACCTTTACTTTGTTCAGTTTAAGGTGAAGAGGACTGAGCACGATGAGCCAGCTAATGGAGAGAAAGTCAAAAGGACATGCTTGATCTCAGATGCTCTTAGTCCCTGAAAACGCACTCCTCAGAAGCGAAGCATCACTGGGAATTGGAGTCCGCAAGATGGGAGCAGGCCATGCTTCAAATGATCGTATTGGGGGCTGGTTCTAGCTACAAGAGATGGCACTCAAGAGTTTGCCTTTGGAGCACTCGGGACCATGACAGGCGTCAAAGTTTCAGCACTGGTCCAAGGCTGCGTTTGTTGTTTGTTTGGTCTCTAGGTGGGAGGTAACGGAAGGAAATTTGATTATTCATTTTGGCTAATGGTCACCAACTGACAATTTTTTGGAGGACTAAACTATGCAATTGAAAGACAAATACATGTTCAGTGACTGGGTGTGGGACGGTATACCACTTGTGCCTGTGGTTTTTCAAGGATTTTGTCTTGAACTTGTGTAGTCAAAGCACTTTGAATCAACCATCTGCCTACCTTTGACAGCAAAGTCATCTTCAAATGTTTGGAAGTAGATATCCCATTTTCCACAGGTTCCCATCATGTGCAAACCAGCAATACCATATAAGTAAAATAGCTTAAAAGTGCAGTTGTAGTGAAGGTAAATGAACTATGATTCTGTTCTTCCTTCTTATATGCAACATCTGATATACCGTCTACCAAAGTGCGTTTACTGCTGCTGTTTGAGTACTGTCAGCCATAAAATGGCTTAGGCATTTTGAAATCTGACTTTCCTTCTTTGGCGTTTTATTGACTCAATGGAATAAGACATTTTCAGATTTTCCCTTAATCTTCGTAATTTAAAAACCTCTTCTCCCTGATGTTACTTCTTTTGGAACCATGTAGGCCGTATAATCTTGGAGACCATTGCCTGCACCTAAAAGACAAAGCAAAAAAAAAACCTGGAAACCTTTTTGGAGCTTAACTAGAAAGAAATTTCTGTTGAATGTATCAAACTTTCTTGATCTTTTAAAGTCCATGAAAATATAACTCACTATATATGAGGTTCTAGCCCGCCATAGAAATTCACTTAGACGGTGTTTAAAATTGCATAGGGTATCCAACCCAACCCCTAGCCTGTTGCATGCTTGTAAAGTGCTGAAGTGGGGTTGGTTCTTTCTATTATGTGGTAAAAAAAACAGCTGGTGAGAGTGTGTTCAGAGGTCATGCTTTAGGCTATCTTCTCCAGGATTTATTTCTGGTTAAAAAACACAGCCCATAACAGTGGTTGACTGTTTCTAGTTTTTCTGTTGATTAAATGAAGGATTAAGTTTAGGCATCTTCCTTCAGGCATAAAAAGCCAACTAAGCCAGGTAAATGTCATGCAGATGCTCCAAAGTCAGGTAAATTGAGTTCAGTGATGACATTTCGCTAGAGCGTAGAAAGTTGCTATTCACCTGCTGCTTCCTCCAAAAGTGGCCGTTTACTGCCAGTGCATTCATAGACGCTTCAGTGTGCTGGTGTGCACAGACTGATACTTTTTTTTGTAATGTTCTCTGCCCTGCTAAAGTGTCATGTTTTGGATTCTCTCTGCCAGCTCTCAGATCTCTAATGTTAATAGTCCTATTTCTTCCTTTAGCATCTGCAGATACCAGAGCGAGACAACACCAGCTGTCACAGGGAGGGACAAGTTCCTTGGCAGAAGGCTGCATTCCCCCCCCAAGACAAGCACATACATTTTGCTCATCTAATGGTCAATAATTCCCAGAACCTAATGCCTATATGTCAAGTTCTTCTGTGAGCCGTTATTCAATCCTGTGTTCTAGAGGGCGTGGAAATGTTTCTTTCATTAAGCTAAATGCAACAAGACTTTGACAAAGCCCCCTAGAAAAGAAGAATGCATTGGAAATCGCTTTAAAAAATGTACAAAGACTGTGTGGTCATTCGTAAAATATCTTGCTTTTTATATTAATTTAATACATTTGTATATTTGTATATATTGGTGTGTACATATTTTCTCTTTACTTTTAGAAGTTTATAACAATGCGGAAGGTCATTGGTGCGCACTGGTCCGATATTGAAGTGCATAATCACTTTTCTCTTGTCAACATTTTGAAGAAGATGAAGTCTCCGAGCACACTTCATAATGATGTTATTCTAGCAACATAAAGGTTTTCCTTGATGATTTCCTGTGTTTGACACTCTTCCTCCCTCAAAGAGTGAAGTTCTGAGCAAACTGTACATACTTAATTTTTGGTGGTTTATGGGTGTCACCAGGGCTATCTTGGGTGACTGTTTGTTTGTCCGGTGTACGTGACACTGTGTACTCTCCATGGAACTCTAATTCATCTCTGCTCGCATATCCTAATTCTCTATGCGAGTGTGGTCTGCCCTACACGTTATTAACTTCTGTTACTGGTTTTGGTGTTAGTCATTCCTACCGGTAGGGCCTTCATTGCATTTGCAACGCTTCCCTCCCAAAAAAATCTTCAGCTTCTCACAACAACTTTGTCATGTCCTAGATGTCCCTCATACTAAAACCAATCTGTTCTCCGCTATGTGTACCCCAAATTAAAATAAGTAATACATTGGGACAAATTTGTCTGGAAAGAGTCAATTGAGGATGTTGGCTACACAACCACAGAGCATAGGACCAATAAAGCAGTACTGTGTAAGGGTAATCCATTGAAGGAACACAATTATTAATTCTGGATCTCTAGTTCAAAAACGGATTCCGTCAAAAGTTCCCTCAAAAGTGATACGTGTGTAATTAGTACAGATACAGATAAGTATTTTTTATGGAGACGGCATTTAGTCCCTACACTGTCCTGCTGCAGATTTTGTAATGTCAAGTCTCCTTTTCTATAGTATAGCGAACAGCTATCGTTTGTATGGCTTGTGCTTCACTCTGGGAATCAGAGCGCCTTTTTGAATGTTTTGTGTTTTCCCATTCACTGTAGTTTTAGAGTTCTCATAGTAAATGAAAAATGGTCTTGTCAGAGTAGGCTTTGGTGGCGGTATGTGTTGGTTGAGTGGCATGAATATGTTGCGTTCAAACATAACTCTGCTTCTTGTGCTGTTAGTGTTGCAGCTCATTGGAACTGCAGCGGTCTCTAGGCAGATTTGAAGCCCATATTTTGGGACAGAACTGTGGAACGCAAACCATGAAATGAAAGTTTGATGTGTATAAGCACGGTGACTTTGCCAATAGTGCCTTTAGGATGAAGACTATGAAAAGGATTTTGCACAGTAAGCCTCAAACAATCCTTTTTTTTATACTTGAGGTGCAATAAATCCGTTAATTCCCCCACCCATTTAGTAGTTCACCCCTGACTACAACATTCTTCCGTTCTCTCCTCCACTGATGCTTCTACCATTTTCGTCACGTTTCATAGGTCCCATAAAGGGGCTATTTGCCAACAACATCTACTAGCCATGCTTACCAGCTGTGCCCCATAGTCTTTGCAGTTGACCATTTTTTCGGAGACTGATGCTCACACCGTAAGAGGTATGCGGAAAAAGAGGGCACTCTGTTGAGGATATGCTTATTCTGTACTTCTCGTGTCTGCATCATGCAATTACCAGGGTCTGGGAGTGAGCAGTCGGAGGGAAGCTGCTGTTAACTGTCCACTTGGGGTGGTGGAGTGGAGGGGGATGTCTTCCCCAAAACACTAGAAAGAGAATCGAAAGGTCATGGCTATCCTGAAATTCATTGCCATCTGAAGTGAATGTATTTTCTAAGCACTCAACTACACCGGTTTTCCCAGCCTGCTTGGACCTTGAAAATCCTTTAGTCATGAGAATTTTTAGTACAATGATTGGAATAGGCTAATTTTCTGGTGCAATTGTTTTGGTCTCTAAATCCCTCTTATTAGTTATTAAAGAAATTGTGCTAATTGTGTGAGCCCTTCTCCAGATTTCTCCATTGCATTACATGTTAAAAAATCCAAATGGTTTAGCACCGTTTATCTTTCTGCAGACATATAGGGCAATTTCGCATGTGATAGAGGAACATTAGACTGTCTTTGTGAGTTGACATAACTGTTTAATATCACTGTAGCCTGCCTTTTCTCCTTCAGGGGCAAGTGACCTGCCTAGGTGCTGATGATGGTGCATCAGCCGGAAGAGATTGTATGTCACTGTTACTTTGATTAAATGCTCACCATAAAAAGCTCAGTTTTGCTACAGCTGATCCAATGTTCAGTTACAAAGAAAACGTCTTACAGAACTGATCACCTAAGTGAGCTTGTATAGCAGAGATTTTATTTTTATGAGCAGGTCATCAAGAGTTTCTTAGGAGTAGTGACAAAGGTAACAATTGTGAACTCTGATTGTTACTATTTGGTATCAAGCCATGAGGACTTGCATCCTTGGCTGCCATCAGATCTCCAGAGCCAACTTTGCCGTGGATAATAAATCAATTGGATGTCCGTCAGTTCTCCAACCCATAGGAGTGCCTGGATAATGGATTAAGCAAAAGCTTCTATGTGAATCAAACTAAGTTTTTCTCTACACGGTTTGTGTTCTAAGCGCATGCTTGTATGTTCAACAAAGGTTTGTTGTAGCACTATGTTACGTGCTAGTTCAATTAAATTTAGCAGTGTTTTCTTTGTGGGTTCATATGTTTAACTCCAAGGCTTATGGAAGAAAGGTAGGGGCTACTCTGATGCTTTGCCATCACTTTGGAATTCTAGGCTGTAATCGCCATCCCTTTGAATCCAATATATTGTGCCCTCAAAAATAATTAGGTAGGAAACTAGTTGGGTGCATGGATGAGGAACTATACTGGGATTGTCCAGTACCATGGGGCCAGAGCTTGACCGCATTAGGGGGCTTAAATGTTGTACGAACATGCTTTAGAGTGGAACCCATACCTCTGGTTCTCTAAGCTCTTTATTTTAAAGTTGGTTATGGTTATTTATTTTAACAACTTATAAAGCGCACAAATACCCGTAGGAGTCTCGGCGAAATGTACTGGAAGGGTAGCAGAGAGCTGGTGGGAAGCCTATTGTTTGAAAAGCAAAGTTTTTAGTTGTTTTTTAAATGATAGCAGCGTAGGACTAGCCTTAATCTGCAAGGTGAGAGAATTCCACAATTTGGATGAGGCCACTATGAAGCTTCTGTCACTCCAGTTGGCTTTCTTGGTTTTAGGGATGATCAGAAGATTGGCATTTGGTGAGCGTAGAGATCTGCCGGGCTTGTAAGCCAGGAAAGCTTTCTTCAAACATTCCTGTCCTGCATTGTGGATTGCCTTATACGCAATACAGAGAGCCTTCCATTTTGTTCTGCTTCTTATGGGGAGTCAAAGGAGCTGTCGCACCACATTGGAGATAGGCTTAAACTTGGGGATACCTGACAATATCCTAGCGGCTGCGTGCAACCTACCCTGAACCCTTACTTTGGCATTAATTAAAAGGCTATTGCAGTAGTCAAACCTTTGACATGACCACAGCACAGATTAACTTTCTCCCAGTGCTTGCTGGGACAAAAGGTAACAATTTCTTTATCATTCTTAAAACATAAAAGGCTGAGGAGACCACTGCATTTGCATGATGAATGAAGGATAATCTATCATCAAAAATAAAGGGAGCACATTGTTAGTTTTACCACTAAAAACACTGGTGATAGAAGGAATAATTGCCTTGCTCTTCATCCCTATTTGCTTTTAAGTCTGGTATTGAACCATGGGTTATTTCGGTCCATCAGACAAGTTCAGACTTTCGTGGTAGAACCGCTCTGCATTAGCAGTTTCTCTCAATAGTCGTTCTTGAAACCCATCTTTACTGTGTTGGATTGTGAGCACATTTCTCCTGACCAAATCACAGCAGTGTAGTTACTCCATCCAAATCCAGTCTCTTCCAGCACTCTGGCCCACAAAATGAGATAAGGAATCTACCACTACTTCCAAATGCTCATATTCGCATCCTGTGTATGACCGTACTTGAGACTTTCTGAAAAGTCATCACCTTGCTTAGGCACCACCTGAAATTCTGCATTTCCTCATAGCGTGAAGACTGCATAGCTTTCCTTCTTGGCCACTGCATATCTTCACTTCCTGGCCTCAAAGTTATCTTTCACTAGAGCCTTGTAGTTTGGTGTTGTCATGTAACTTATCACAGACCACTTGGCGCCTTTTTATTTCACTTCTTCATACCCGACATGTTGAGTCCCATGAGTGTTTGAGGATTTAGCCTCTTGTTCCTAATGTGGGCAGTAATCACGAGCAAGGGTATCCCGTTTAGCTATAGTGACTACTTTCATCCTCTTAGAGCAAAATACTGAATTCTGAAGCTTGCAAGCTGCATTAAAGAAACAGAATATTCTGCATCTGGCAAGCACAAGTAAAATACTTCAGTGGGTGTGCTGAGTGAGCTTTTTACCACCATGCGTGGAGCATCTGTGCATTTAAGACCTGGACATTCATAAGTTACAAAGGCCGTACTAAGACCTGGACAGTAGTTAAATCTGTAAGCCGCTCCATTATGTTAAGTATGCAGGAAAACAGTAAGCAAAGAATTTTGGATTGGACCTTTTATTTAAATTTTACTTTCAAAGGAAGCTTGACAAATACTAGAATGTCCTAAAATAAGTGTCGGACAGAAATCTGCAGAAGCATTTGTATAGAAACGTCAGTGCCACATTTTCTGGCACTTGAGCTGAATCGGTCTTTCGGCCATTGATGTGCCCCTTGATGGCAGTATCATCGAATGGCTTTCCAGCAGTTTACCAATAATGCTGGCATTACAGAATGGGTCTATTCAGTTTAGTTTTAGGATTATTTATTATAATGCAGACAAGTTTTGAACTCCAGGAACTGAAGTAGCCCTATGCTATGATCTAAAAAGAACATTGTCAAGAAAAGGTTTTTTGAGCTGCGCGTTTAAATCCTTTTATTTTTACAGTTAAATCCAGGGTTTAATATTCTGATGCAGTTATGTGCCTATGATGGTGAGGGTCGGTGTCGCCACTGATTTTAGAGTCCAGGACCAAAAAGATGCATTCAAAGTTTTGATAACAATAGGCACAATAAGCATTCCGGAGGTTTTTGACTTTTAATTCCCCCACCCTTTTGCTAGTGGAAACCATTCACAGTATTTTCAAGATCCCATATAATTGCTAATTAACAGGGTTGCAAGAAATTGGAATCCCCACGCATTCTTACAATGTAGAAACGTGTCCAAGTCTGTGCCCAATTAAACCTTTTGTAAACTATTTTCACCCAAAAGATAAGGGCATACTGGCCTCAACTGTTCAGTCCAGACGAGTTTATTCGTGTGGACTGCCTTTCATCACTCGGGCATGACAAATATACATGTCAAAGGCTGCAGCCATAAGTCATTGTTCTAGCAGGAATTAATATATATAATTAGTTTTGCCTGGGTTGTCTTTAAGCCAGAATTGTGTATGCAGTCATCAAGTAACTTCAACAGTTTTTTTATTTGTGGATAGAGCTGTACATTTAGAACAGTTTGCGAAGCCTTCAGTGTGCATGGTTTCTGTGAAAGTATTTTTTTAACTCCTTAGACACATTGAGGCAACCTAAAAAGTTGTCAACATTTGTATATGTACATAAAAACTCCTCAGTACTGTACAGCTTTATTAGATAGGTCATATGTAGAAAAAACCTAGATCTGCACACCTGTTCCAGAAGCTTAAACGTGCCTTGAATAGCTCTTTCTTTAGGAACCGTTGTGATCAGAGCTTCTCATAGTTACTACATTCATCTAACTTCAGCACCTCTTCATGCCGAGTATTCATCCAGTTGTGAAACCTAAACCAAAAAATGTCTTACATCGGGGGTTGGGTATTCATACTATGCAACAACGCAGTGCCTGTTAGATTATTTCTGAATGTATAATAAATATTGCAATAATGAAGGTTAGATATGCATTGTAAAAATGTTTGCATTGTGTAAATGTATCTTATCTGTGTTTGTTTAATGTTAACATTTCAAGTTGTAAACTTATTTAAAAAAATGTATTCAGAAAAAAGCAGTAAAAAATAATTTTTTTACACCATGGTTCCTGTTCGTCTTATTTTACATGCCAGACCTTCATTCTTAAATTGATAAGCATGCAGATTCCTCTATTGAGACACTTGAAGTAGATGAGGAGTGGGTAGTTATCCCAAAGATGGTGCATTCAAATATTAAAGGCAGGAGTTCCCTGTCAATCCCTGTTTAAAGCCTTATGCTTGCGTTCTTTAAAAATGTTCTCGTAAGCTGGTACACCTAAATGTTGAGGTTCATGGATTTGTGTGGATTGAAAACATCTGCACAGTTGACCTTTCCCTGAAAATAGGCAGTAGACAATGTCTTTTTTTGTCCAAACTTAGGGCCTCATTCTTTATCCTTTTTTTTTTTTTGCTGTCTCGTTTGCTCTTCAGTGTGGGTAACATACAGGGTAACATTTTTGTTACAATTTGTCTACCCATTAGCCACATACAGATCTGCATGTGCACGATACTCGTCATATCTCCTTCTGATTCAGTGTAATAATTTCTGCTGGTTACTTCTAACTGCAGATTCTTCACCTTTAGAGTATGTATTCCAAGATGCCAGACTTGATCATAGAGCAATGCTCCTGCATACCGATAGCTGGCACCAGGTGCTCCACTGTGACTCTGTACCTTCTCACGAGTGCAGACTGGCGGCACAAATAAGTGCCACCCTTGTGTGCTGATGTCATTTACTTTTTCGTACTCTTCAGTGCACATCCAGAGTTCCATCCCCAACTTCTCAGCTATTCCGATGACTCCCAAAATTGACCTTGGTTTCCCAGGGATCATGTCTTCCCCCAAAACCAAAGGATTTAAGAAGCCATGACTGCAGGAAGCAGATGTTTGTCACGTATCTGCATGACTTGTGTTTTTGGTGCTTGGATTCTAGTCACAATGTTGTGCGATAAATGGGTCCTTATGCACCAGAAGCGATTTGGGAACAGGAGGTAAATCTGTACTATGCTGAACATAGAATAGGTTGTGGTTGAAGCAAAGGTCCACTTGGTCTTTTGGCAGCTGGGTGGTCGTGCTCTTGCACATACAGGTCCCGCTCTCTGGAACTCCCTTCCCCTTAAACTTAAACTCATTACCAACCACCTATCCTTTCGCAAAACACTTAAGACCCATTTATTCACCACTAATTAATTTCAGTTTATGATTCTCATCTCTGTAGTGTTCAGGTACAGGTCTTATCTTCCCTTCCAGCATGAGCGCGGAGATATCCCTTCGGGGATCTATTCAGGCGCTATAGAAGCATATAAAATAAAATAAAATAAAGCTCTTATTCTCCCTCAGGAAGCCGGTCCTGCTCGAATCCTCAAGGTCTTCCAGTATGTCGAAGAACCACCATAAGCTCAAGAAAGCTTATAAGATTCGATCCTAACCAGCCACTCAAAATTATACGAGTAGACGTGTGTGCAGTGCGCTGCCTTGTACAGCACACATGGAAAAATCAAAATGCCATGGTTTGTAAATGTACATGAAGGTGTGCCTTCCTGTACATAAAGAAAGAGGGATATGTACTGGGAACTGGCGAAGTGTCGTTAACCTCCTTGGCTTAACAACACTGCCCAACAACTCATGCTCCGCCAATTAGAGGGAATGGAGGCACTGTTATGCCAGTGAAGATAGACAGCTCTATCTTTCAGCTCGCAGGGATAATAAGAAATCCTTATTGACCGCTAAAGCTGCATATATCTCTGCGAGAATGCTCCCTGCCCCTAACAAACCTAGAGAAATTTTTAGGATTGTAAATGACCTTGGCAGCGATGATAGAATCTCACCTAGTCCGGCACCCCACCCAATAGCTGTGTAACTCCTTGAACAAATTCTTTGAGGAAAAAATCGAAATCATTAGGGCCAGCATCCCCTACACTGCCCACTCGGAGTCTCTAGATGACCTTTCCAGTAACTCTTCCACTATGAACAATTTCATAGCTATATGTCCTAACATTCTATCTAAGCTAATGTCCCATGTCAAGTCGGCTCTCCCAAGGACTGCTGCCCTCCCTCTGTCCTGAGGGATACCTTTTTGGCCCTACCACACCGTATCCTCCCTTTCCTCAATGAATCCCTCAGCAAGGGAGAAGTACCTAGAGCTTTCTAAAAAGCTACGTTAGTTCCTCTCCTAAAGAAACCAGGGGTAGATCCCTGGAATTCCTCTAACTACGGCCCTATTTCCCCTCCTTCCCTTCCTGGCGAAAATCTTGGAGGCCCATGTGGCTAGGTGCCTTTCTAATTTCATTGAAAGAAGCCTAATCAAACCTGATTCCGGCCAGCTCACTCGACGGAGTCAGTTATTCTGGCGGTAATGGACACACTGAGAGCAAATGCAAAAGATACTGTCTCCTGAGGCGGAAGCTGGGAGCTTGTCTACCACATTTTAAATTTTGAGTGTCACTATTACTGTGTGTTATTTTAAAAAACGTTAAGACTTCTCCTACCTGCATCTCACGCTCTTGTCATCACCCGCGCAGCGGATCGTAACGCTGCTGCGGGAACGAAAGCAACAAAACTCATTTCCCGCCATTACCGGCGCGAACCACGGCCACGTCCCTTTGCTGAGGCAACGCCCACTGCCAGTCAGCTATTTAGAAAAGGGGTGGTGATGGACAGAGTATCTGAATTAAGCAGAACACTCCTACCCAGTCGACAGATCAGGGCTTGATCCATCACCGTTTGTTAGCTCACTGCACCATCCCAGCTCAGAACCTGGCGACATGCAAATTAGTCTGTCCCTGGCCTAGTGCATCATGGGAACAGGGCAGACCAAACTACCAAGCCAATTCTTTTACTGGAAAGGAAACAAGCTTCCGGGGACCGGTTTCTGGCGTTACAGCCGTCTTTGGCCCGGCTTGCTTGAATCCTGATGGTGCAGTGAGCAAGGGACTCACATCTGAGCATACCCTTCCACGCTTATGGTGGACAAAACGATTCAGAAAAGGGGGTGGTGATGGACAGAGTATTTGAATTAAGCAGAACACTCCTACCCAGTCGACAGATCAGGGCTTGATCCATCACCGTTTTTTAGCTCACTGCACCATCCCAGCTCAGAACCTGACGACATTTTCATATTGTGGAAGGGTTCAGAGGATAACCTGATTCTTAACATCCAACAACTGAACGAAATAGATCAACGCATAAAATTTACTTATGAAATCCACGATAACCAAATTAACTACCTGGATGTAACGATTAAAAAAACAGGTCATCAAATTGAAACTACCCTACATATCAAAACCACAGACCGCAATAATTTATTAATGTATCAGAGTTTCCACCCAACTCCACTCAAACAACACCTACCGTATTCACAGCTCCTTCGAGTTAAGAGAATTGTCTCAGACCCTGAGGAATCAAGGACGCAAACACATATCATGTTACAACGTTTTAACAAAAGAGGATATCCAGAGACAGTGTTAAATTCAGCATTGGAAAGAGCCCAATTAAAAGACAGAAGGCCACTACTATCTACACCCCATATCCAAAAAGAACCTAAGATAACATGTGTAAGCAAGTACTCAACAGTGAGCCCACTGTTCAAAAGAACCATCAAAAAACATTGGCGAATGTTACAAACAGAACCCGACTTCAACAACATCTTTGCGGATGAACCGATATTTGCTTTTACCAGAGCAAGAAATTTAGGGGAAATCATCAAAAGTCCAACTACCATTAAAACCAACACAAAATTCAAAGGCACAATCCCATGCAGAAATTGCAGTAATTGCAACAATATAATGGAAGGCAACACCATCTCGCACCCTATGAGAGGGAATAAAATCAAGTTAAGAGTAAATGCAACCTGCGATACAAAAAATATCATATACATGATAGTGTCCTTGCGGTAAAGCCTACGTTGGGCAAACAGAACGGAAACTTAAAATAAGGCTCACATAGCACAAAAGCAATAACAGAACTAAAGTGTTAAAATCAGCAGTGGCAACCCATTTCACTGAACACAACCACCAAGTGAATCAGATTAAAGCTTGCATATTGGAAGTGGTGGAAAGACAAGAAGAAAGAGACAATAAAAAAACTCTTTTAAAACGAGAGAACTATTGGATATACCACTTGCAGACCTTGACCCCCAATGGGATAAACGAACGGACAGAATTTAGCTGCTATCTATGAACTCTGTAAATATGTGTTTACCTTTTTTTCTGAGCATAATACCGATTTCATTTTACTCATTTTTATTTTGAATTACATTGATATTTACATAGTGCTGACGAATACACGATATTTCTGGTAGCAGCCTTATGTATATGTACCCTAATGATGCTTGCTGTGAATCATTGATTGTTTAAATCTTTCCTTTAGTTTCACATACAAGCCAATATTGCGCCCTGTTCCTTTAAACTTATGCTCCTAGCTCTTGAAGTTAACGTGCAAAATTGTATACATTAAGCCACACCCCGCGCATCACACGCAAACTTTTCCAAACCGAACACAGCTTTCCGTGCAGCGGCTTAGGACGTCTTTACGGTGAGAGCCCGGTAAGCGATAGATAAACGTAGTAACTTCACGCGCGTAGTGGCTATTTAACAACGGAGATGTTCATTTATTTAACAAACTGACAGATGCGGGCCATATTCCTGTTTGAATGTGTGTAACATTGTTTCAACTTTGGGCACATTTTGAATAATGAATACGCCAGTGAGAATTACCGACTCATGTGGGCAAATAATTCTGTCTTAGTTTAACAACCAAAAAACCTGACTTTAGTTCTATGACACGTGTCTTACACGATACATTACATCACGGCGAACCTTCTGAAGGAAGGTTGTTTGTTTAACTAAATGTTTAAACCAGGGTCCACCACCTTTGACTAAAAGTGTATGTCACATTATGAAATGCTGAACATATTATTTTGTTATTTGTTATGAATTCGCATGTTATATTATCGTAGTGTGTTTTGTTAAGTATACATTTTGTGTTATACAGAAAGAGTGATCGATGCATGTTTTGTTTCACAGATTTCCCTGATGAAGGCCTTTCGGGCCGAAATGCATTGGAAAAAATTGTGTTTTTTTATTTGCAAAAATAAGAAAGTTGATTAAATGGATGGATAATCAATGTATATGAAGAAGATATCACATTGAACAAAGTAATAGTATGAATAAAATACTGAAGAAGATATAAAAGTGCATGAAAACTTTATTTGAAAAACTTTCATCTAAAACCATTTTGAAGAATAAAATAGCTGGATTTCACAGCACCCAGATTTCTGTGCCATAGGTGACACTTGCACATTCTGTGCCAGTGCTGTCTTCATACATTATATACACTCCTGAGCGGGGGGAATCTCTTAGGAGCACGAAGTACGCCTTAAACCAAACAGATAACCAAGCAGTGCACAGCCACTTTCTACAGTTCATGTTTCTTTGACTTTCCCATGATTAATATATAGTCCTGAAAAAATACCACGTCTTAGATGTAACCTAATAACTGTGACATGAGCCTTTGAAAATCATCTGCCGCCGATGCCAATCCAAATGGCATTCGGCGGAATTGGAAACACCCGAAGGGGGTACAAAACGCTGTCAAGTGTTTGCAATCAGGGTTCAACATGATTTGATGATATGCCGATGACAAATCTAGGGTGGAAAACCACTTTGCATCCCTGGTTAAGGATAACATCTCATCAATGCGAGGTAACGGGAACTGATCCACTATAATATTATTATTTAAGTCCACACATAATCAAATTTTGCAGTTGTCTCGTCTCGCAACGACCAACGGAGATATCCATTCGGATGATTATATAGGTTCAATGATGTGAGCACTCAAAAGTTTATCCAATTCTTGTTTCACTTCGTCTCGCAAAATAAAATGAATATTCCGCGTTTTGTGAATTTTAGGGATAGCATTATGTTTCAACTTGATGAAATGTGAAAAACCTTTTAACTTCCTTACTTTGTTGTTGAAGACATTAGGAAATTCTTACAACACCCAATTCATAGTATCCTCAGCAGAATCACAAGCTACTAAGATTTGTTCAGGACTATTGGGATTCAAAATAATGTTTAATTTGCGCTGGTCTTTCCACCCAAGGACAGATGGTCCATCCTTGGCCACATATAATTTGCATAAAGCAGATCTACCTTTGATTCTGAAAATCAACTGTCTGAAGCCAATAATGTCAATTTTCTCACCCGTATAGCTCTCCAGATTAATATCAGGTGATTCTAGATGATTCCTAATGGTGGAACAAAAATGGTGAACCCACACACTCTCAGCAAAAATCGTCTAGGACGAGTCAGAATCTGCTGTGACCTGTAGGGAAAGACCTCCCAAGGAAACCTAACACAAAGGCTTTCTATATCCCATTTCACCTGATATCTTCAGAACAACTTTCTTTTTTTAATCACATTTGAGTTTGGCATCATAACTATCGTCTGAGGACGATTCTTCAAAATCACTCTCTCTCCCACAAGCAACTTTCTTATGTTTTACATCTACAGGTCTTGGCAAAACGACCAACCAATCTGCACTCTAAACATTTGGCAGTACGTGCTGAGCACTTGTAATACTGCGCAGAATGAGAAGTGCTACCACAGTGGTAACAAGAATATTGCTGCTGCCTGTTTCTAGAAGAATTGTCATTTTTTTATGTCGTTCTTGTCAAAAAAAATTATGTGTTTTGGAAGGTTTGTTAGAACCTTCTAAAATGTTGATAACAGAGTCACTACTTTC
The DNA here is from genome assembly GCF_964263255.1 of Lissotriton vulgaris. Lineage (NCBI taxonomy): Eukaryota > Metazoa > Chordata > Amphibia > Caudata > Salamandridae > Lissotriton > Lissotriton vulgaris. The sequence continues at coordinate 1,270,211,691 of NC_141694.1, read as the reverse complement.
TTTTTTATCCGATGAGTGTGACTTTTGCGCAGCGTCAGATAATTCCGCTTTTTTTAACAATAGACATTATTTCTTTTAAACTTCAATCACCTTCTACCCACAATCTATCTTGAATAGCCTTATTCTTTGCATACATAACTATTTGGTCTTTTATGAGTTCCTCATTAAAGTTACCAAATTTACATGTGATAGAAAGTTTACGTAAGGCAAATACATAATCCTCACAGACTCATGTTTTTCCTGTTTTCTTTGAAAGAAAGCGCTGCACATAGCAGCAACACACATTGTGGGTGAATAATGGTCAACTAAATCCAATAAGGCAGCTTTAAGTACATCAATATCACCTGATCTTTCTTTCTGTTGTAATTGTCCTTAAACACGAAGACCTTCTGGACCCAGACAGTACATTAAAAGCCTTTTCTTCCTTTCTGGTGAATATGTTCCACTACAATCTTCAAGATTGTCAATCTAGTTTAAAAAATATTCCTTCCATTCATTCCACTGAATGGTAGGTTCACCTGCAGATGACAAAATTCTCTTGGAGTAGATAAATGTAGAGCATATTCACTGCATGGAGCCACCTCTCCTTGTGAAGGTGCCGGTGGAGTGGTCACTGTAAATGTCTAAGGACTAAAAAAAAACTGAATAAATAGGAAAAATACTCACTCTCCGGTTGAAATAGTTCTAAAAATGATCAAGAACGCTTCCGATACACTCCCTTTAATTAAATGGGTAATGGATTTCTCTCCGGCAAAGTTCTGTGTATCCGGATGCCTGGATTTGACAAAGAGTAACATTTTCCAAATTGGTGTCACGTCAGGGTCATGACCAGCGCGATGACGTAGAAGCGCTGAATCAAGTACCCTAGTGACGTGAGGAACAGAACTCCTTCCAGACAGCAGCTCCCTTTTTCTGCTAACAGATATAACCCACCTGCGGAATTTCCCCTCAAATGGGCTGTAGATGGGACAAAATACCTCCAGTATCCATCTCCACAGAGACGAAGACCAGGCCCTATTATGCAACTACGGCAAGCTATGGCACATCTTAACACATAGGTGGATCGCTGGATCCGGGTACCCCTCTCCATGGCGGGGCGCACAGCCGTCCTTAAGGTGGTCGTGTTACCCCAATTGTATCTTTTTCCAACATCCACATTCCCCTGCCACAATCCTTCATCCGAACTTTGCGGAGGCCTTATTCGGCTGGTTTGAGCAGGAGCACAGCCCGAATCCGGTGTGACAGGCTCACGCTTCCGTGCGAGCGCGGAGGTCTTGTGGTCCCCGATCTTTGCTTCTACTATTTAGCATTCCAGTGCCATTAAACACATCACTGGTATCACCCAGATGTCTGCATCCCATAGCTGCATCTGGATCGAGCTCTATTGGATGGGCTCCTCTACTCACAGATACTACCTAAGGGCATACCACTCGACACTAGAGACATCCAGATGGTGTCCACCATGTGTTGGGCATGGTGCCAGTTGTGACGACTGCTGGGTGGCGGTCTTCTCTACTCTAGTGCCCTCCCGTTACATGACAACCCATGGCTCCTGCCCACTCAGGAGAAGCTTGTACAGCACACACTACAATGACATAATCTCTGCACCATGAGGTATCTGTTCCCTGATGGTCATATTACACCTCTGGTTTAGGGCCCGTGGGCTGGGGACATCTTGTACATGGACCTTTTTAATTTCTGGTGACTCCAAATCACGTTTAGATCACTCATACCTTCCTATACACTTCCCCCCATGATTTCTCTCCCTTAACACTGGCAATTGAGGACTGAGGGGGAGACCGTATGACCTCTAGACTGTACTGAGCATGTATGGCTTAGAAACGTGACAATACTACATGGGTGCAGGAGACCTAGGGGACAGAACTGAGGATAGCATTTGCTGATAAGATATGGCCGTATTGTTGTACACAAACTCAGCATGTATCTATTAGCCATCTGCATAAACTTTTCAATTTTAAATTCCTACACCACTGCTATCTCTCGCCGCTTGACATTGCCACATTTGACCACAACAGATCTGATAGATTCTTTAAGTGTCAGGCCGCGGGGACGGACTTTTCACATCTCACCTGGACAAGCCAGTAGTGACCACATACTGGCTAGCAGTGTTTGAACATATCTCTGCCATGAATGACACTGAGGTAACGCCCGATCCCCTATTTGCGCTACTATGCTACACTCAGAATGTACCCCACCTCACCTGTCGACCTAATCTCCATGGCATTACTGTTGGGTACGCTGGAAATAGCACTACACCGGGGAAGCACCCGCCCGCCCTCCCACTCCCTTGGACTGGCTCAGGAGCATGAGCCGATGTAAAAAAAAAAAAATTGGTTGAAGACTATGCCCGCCTTCAACCCCTTACCTCACGCCGAAGGATATTTGGCTACCTTTCCGCACATACCTCCAGTCCACTGAACGAGATACCACAAAGTGATGCCCCCTCTATTATGTACATCGATCTATGTATGTGATGGGTCATATCCAGCAATGTTTCTAGAATTTTTTAGGGGCCTGACAATTGCTTATATCTGTGATGACTAATCGATACAGCAATGATGTTTACCTAACACACCTTGGCAATGAGCTCATGTCTTTTTTTTTCTTCCCCTTTTGGATGATATGCAAATGCCTTTTGTTTGTTGTTAATCTGAAGATCCAATAAAGACAATGTTTTAAAGGAATGGCCAATCCCTCAAACTAGGCCAAAGATATTAGCAATCTAACTGATGCTCTTTTAACCCCTTCGACGCGGATGACAAAGCCAGCTCGTCATGGGCGTTACCTGCGCTGCACGCATGACGAGCTGGCTTTGTCACGTAACCCGCGATTTTCGAATCTTTAGCGCGCAGCGGGAAAACCCGCCAGCACGCATGCGGTTAACTATAAAGTTACTATCACTGATTCAAAAAACACAGCCCTGTTTTTATCAATAGCTCTGCAAGTATAGGATACCGAAATAGGGCTCAGGGGGTATAAGCGGCCCGTTGCACCCCTAGTATAGCTCCTTTTTTTATTACCATATAAGAGAGAGGACCAGTTTCTCTTATTTCAATTTGGCCCAATGGCACCCTTGTTATGCCACTGACAATAGCTGTCATAACAATATTTGTGAAAACAAAGTTCTGGGGTTAGGGCCAAACAGCCTGTAGTAAAGACCAATGTTCCCTCTACTTTTTTTCCTCTGTGTGTGGCAGTGTAAGGTCTCCGGGCCATATGTATCCACATCCTGATTTGCGATTCTCAAATAGTGATTCTTTAGAAATCGCTATTTGAGAATCGCAAATAGGGTTGTATGTAAAAAATCACAATTTTTTAGAGATTTCTCAATATTCCTTAATTGTGATTAGCAAATTTCAAATCGCACTTAAGGAATACTTTCTCATTCATTTCTATGGGCCAGGAGGCCCATAGGAATGAATGGGAAGTTATTCTCAATTTGCGATTCGCAATTTGAGAATCGCAAATTGAGAATAATTTCACGGGTGCAGGGGTGTCAAAAGAACACCCTGTTGCACCCCTTAAATAAGCATGGGTGCACATATGTCGCACATACATGCGCTCTTCTCAAGAAACCAACAGCAGACCCCACCGACCTCAAGAATTACCGCCCCATCTCGCTTCTCCCGTTTCCAGCCAAAGTCATCGAGAAGACCGTCAACAAGCAGATGGCCGCCTTCCTCGAGACGAACGGATCCCTCGACCCCTCACAGTCCGGCTTCCGAGCCAAACACAGCACCGAGACCGCCCTCATCGCCGCCACCGATGACATCCGAGCCCTGATGGACAATGGAGAAACAGCGGCCCTCATCCTCCTAGACCTCTCCGCGGCATTCGACACGGTCTGCCACCGCACCCTAACACGGCGCCTCAGCAACATCGGTATCCAGGACAAGGCGCTGGAATGGATCATCTCCTTCCTCGACGGAAGAACACAGCGAGTCCGCCTACCACCGTACAAGTCAGAGGCCTCGGAAGTCATCTGCGGCGTCCCCCAAGGATCATCACTGAGCCCCACCCTCTTCAACGTCTACATGAGCCCCCTCGCGGCCATCGTACGCAAACACCACCTCAGCATCATCTCCTACGCCGACGACACCCAGCTGATCCTCTCCCTGACCAACGACCCCGCCGCCGCCAGAGCCAACCTGCACGAAGGGATGAAAGAGGTAGCCGAGTGGATGACGACCAGCCGCCTGAAACTGAACTCGGACAAGACGGAGGTCCTCATCCTGGGCTCTTCACCCTCCGCCTGGGACGACTCCTGGTGGCCTCCCGCCCTGGGCACCGCACCCAAACCGACAGACCATGCACGAAACCTGGGCTTCATCCTGGACTCCTCCCTCTCCATGACCAGGCAAGTCAACAGCGTCTCCTCGGCGTGCTTCAACATCCTACGCATGCTACGGAAGATCTTCTGGTGGATCCCCTCAGAGACCAGGAAGACCGTCACCCAGGCCCTCGTCACCAGCCGACTGGACTACGGCAACGCCCTCTACGCCGGGACCACCGCCAAGCTCCAGAAGAGACTCCAGCGGATCCAAAACGCCTCAGCCAGACTCATCCTCGACATCCCACGATCCAGCCACATCTCCGGACATCTGAGAGACCTTCACTGGCTCCCCATCAACAAGAGAATAACCTTCCGCCTCCTCACCCACGCACACAAAGCCCTACACGACCAAGGCCCGAGCTACCTCAACAGCCGAGTCAACTTCTACGCTCCCAAACGCCACCTCCGATCAGCCAACCACGCCCTCGCCGCCGTCCCCCGCATCCGAAGAGCGACTACAGGAGGAAGGTCCTTCTCCTACCTGGCCGCCAAGACCTGGAACTCCCTCCCGTCCGACCTGCGCCTGACCCAAGACCACCTCTCCTTCAGGAAGAAGCTGAAGACCTGGCTGTTCGAGCAGTAGCGGCACCCCCCCTCCCCAGCGCCTTGAGACCCTACGGGTATGTAGCGCGCTTTATAAGTGTCACTGATTGATTGATTGATTGATACATGCCCCAAGGGCATGTATGTGCTTCACATTGTACTTTGAAAAATGCAAAAAAGGGCATTTTCAAATAAATCGCAAATTACCTCCAACTTGAAGTTAGAGGTAATTTGCGATTCCTTCAGCCCAAATTGCACTATTTGGTGCTTCTTACATTGCATTTAAGGAATCACAAAATTTGTGATTCCTTAAATGCAATCGCAAAATAAGGAATCGCAAATTTTGGGATTCCTTATTTTACCTTAATACATACCATTTGGCAAAATTGCATTCGCAAACGCAGAAATTCTGCGAATTTTGGCGTTTGCGAATGCAATTTTGCTTGAGACATATGGCCCTCTGTGCGCTGCAGCCATGACTGTTTGCCAAGAACCAGATTGCTCGTGTGGGTGCAGCAAGAAATATCAGTGCAAAAATCACTCCAAAGGTTTGGTTAAAAAGTGAAAAGACGGTGCATTTGCACACATACAGCGCCACATGATGAGTCTTATTTATATAGCGCTTGTTACCCCTGATGGGATGTTAAAGCGCTTTTTTGGCGAGTGGCACTCAACTCCGGAACCCATAAAGGATTAGTGGTGAATCAGTATAGTGAAATATGAAACTAATTTGAGTGGTGAATGATGAAGTTGGCTTTAAAAATTACACGGTCTTAGATAGGAAGCTTGTGTAGTTGTGAATATGGCACAGTAATTCAGGTCAGAATGTTCCTTTGGGAGTGAGTGCACAGCTGATTTGTAAATTTTTCTTTACTCGCACCGATGAGCTAAATAGCCTTGTAAAGAAAAGCTAATTGGAATAAGGTGTTGCTTTATGTATTACATCCCTCACTCTGCTTTTCTCAGCCAATCTCCATAAATATGAAAAAGAGGACAACTCACTCCACTATGTGAAACAAACCGGAATGACTAAGGAAGGGCCAGGCCAGCCAGTGGCTCACTCGGCACCTCTAGATTTCAGTTCACAAGAGAATTTGTCTGAAGACATGAGTCAAGATATTCAGAGCCATTTTAACTTTCTACCAGCAACTTCCATACTACCGTCTACCAGCAAGACAAAATCTCCATTCATGAACCGATCAGACAACTCTGATCATCTACAGCAGTTTACATTCAGGGTCGAAGAAGCCACTGAATCTATGCAAACCACACCATTGCCAAAGAACAATGGCTGTAGTTGAATTTTCTAAAAAGGTTTATCACTCTCCATTACTCTCCACTCACTGGCTTGTGAAAATCATGGATTGCTCAGAGCCTACCTAATCTTAGGTTTTAGGAACCACAGAGTGGCTGTGAGGTTATAGCTCTGGAATAGGCTTGTCGTCATGGAATTCCTTTATGCAGGGTTCAGGCATGTCCTATCCACAGGAGTGGGAGGTGTAGTTTGTTCAGGGATATAACACAACAGAAAGAATGTTGTCAAAAGTATGGTGAAGTTAGAGATAAGGCAATTTTAGTTTGATGTCTACTTTTAGGTAAGTATATCAAATGTGATAAACTCATTTAGGTAGGAGCAATCATAGCACGAGGTAAGGCTGCTGCCTTAAGATGACAGCACTAGATCACGTTAAATTACTAGATCTGAAAACGGTTATCTCATCTTTCATCTTGATGGCAGCACTCAGTGGTGTCAAATAACAAGAAAAGACCTCAAAAAGGATATTTCATCTCGTCGTAGATGTCCGCACTAGATGGTGTTAAATTAGGCCAGAAAACAGCTCCTTCATTTCAACATAAGATTTTAATATTACGTGGTGTCAAATTACAGGCAAGGGCATGAAAATGCCTATCTCATCTCATCAATGCTTAACTTGTCAACAGTAACTGGTGTCAGATTACAGATTGTAACACATCAGTAGTTCACTAATATTAATCTCAAATTCACAGTAACACACAAGCATTGGCATAGCCAATAGGTCTCGCTTTTGGCACCTTCTAAGTATTTAGTTATGCAGCACAATATCCTTGGTGCAACAACATCAACTGTTGCGTCGCTAAACACTTATAAGGTCTCAAAGGCAAGACCTATTGGCTATGCCAATGCTTGTTATTTTTTGTTCTTGGGGGAAACCGGGCTAGTGCCAGGAGGGTCAAGGGTGAGTGGCAAGAAAGTGAGGAGTGAATGCCAGGAGTGACAAGGGTGACTGTCGGGCCATGGGGGTGAAGGGTGAGTGCCAGAGAAGTGAGGAGTGAGTGTCAGGGAGATGAGACGTAAGAGTCACGAGGGTCAAGGTTGAGTGCCAGGGAGGGGAAGGGTGAGTGAAAGGGGTGAAGGGTAGCTGCCAGGCCAGGGGGATGAAGGGTGAGTGCCATGGAGGTGAAGGGTGAGTGCCAAGGGGGTGGGTAGTGAATGCTAGGAGAGACCTCCTCCTGGCCGAAATTACTCTGTTCAGTCTGAGGATTAAAAGGTCTAGGTGAATAGCATCCACTAAATCGGGGATGAAGCATCGCTGGCCCAGGATTCCGTAATGAAGTCATTGTCGGGAGACAACAGAAATTCTCCCAATTCAACTTTGTGTTGTAAGATAGACCTATCATTGATTAGGAACGGATTAGGTATTGATTAATCTTCGACCTCCCAGTTTCCTCAGATGTCATGAATGTTTTTATGGTGTTATGAGAGTTCTCTGGTGAGCTAGCGAGCAAGGTAGATGCCTTAAAACCACAGGTGCTGCACATGCTAGAGTTAGAGCCATACATTTCTTCAAAGCCAAATGGTGTGCATGAATTTAGCTTACCCTCCCATCGTAGTTTCAGTTTCTGTTCTCTAAAGTATATCATGGATGGGGTATTTCTGGGCCAGCAGAACCAGGGGTCCTGGTGCTGGGCGCAATCTGGATGCGCGCAGACCGGCTTGCCTTTGGCGCACCAGCGGTGCGTCCACACACTCATGCCCCTTAAGTAACATCTCTAACCAAAAGGAATGAAGCACTAATTTTCAATATTTCCCCCTCTCTTCAACCAGAAAGTGGGTAGTGTGAACCTTTTCCGCCACAAAAATAGTTTCCGATGTACAGTGGCGTACCAGGGAGAAGGTAGGAGTAAGCAAAGTGCAATAAGGAATAGTTTTTTGTTTCTTATTGTGCAGGTAGACCATATGCAGGCAGAGCGTGGACATTATGTTGAGGCAGTCATTTAAGATGGAGTTTGTTCTAGTACTACCTCAGGGAGGGAATTGCCAACTAACTTTTAACATGGACCATCTTAACCAAAGGTCCTCACATAGAACACAGTAATAACTCCCAGATTAGAATATAGTTCAGAGCGAGACCTCTCAGGCAGCTTGATCCAAGCATGTCAGGGTGGTATGTTCACAGAGAGCCATGCCCTAATCCTCTTTAACAGTAGTTTGTGAAAAAATACTCATCATAATATCTTACCACACAAATATTGTATATAAAACATTGTTATCCTTAAATGTCATTAACATCTTAAGCATTGAATAAAACGTCACGGTTTTGGTACCAAAAAAATATTTGCATTTAAATATTTCAAAATAAATTTAAAGCACAGCAGTAGCTGTTATTTAAACGGATTAAAGTTGTACTTTCCGAAACTTTCTGCATTTTATAAACATTGGGTAATTGGGAAGGAGAAGCCCAGTCTTGAAATAGTTTATGGAGATTTTAGGACTTGGGAGATTTTGTTGCGTGCATATTGACAACAACATGCTTTTACAGAAGGAAGGTGCACCGCTGCCCTCAGGAACTCCAGCAGAGGTTTCACTGGCGTCCTGGTGTTTGCTGCTCAGCGCACACAACTTTCACAAAGGGGCGCACAATCTGCCCCGCAGCTGTGCCATATTAACAAATAAAAAGGCAGCAAGACTACAAGATGACGTGTGCCTACAGGTGTTTCTGAAAGCACACCTCAGCTTGTAGACTTGTTGCATTTCTTTTGTTAATAGAGCAGGCACACAATCTGCCCGCTCTATTAACAAAAGAAGGGCAGCAAGTCTAAAAGCAGATGTGTGCTTTCAGAAACACCTGTAGGCACACGTCAGCTTGTAGTCTTGCTGCCTTTCATTTGTTAATAGGGCACAGCTGCGGGGCCGATTGTGCCCCCTTCGTGAAAGTATTCACGTTCATTTCAGCGCGCACATGCGCTGCGATTACCATGATTACTTCCAAAAAGGCACACAATCTACCTCGCAGAAGTGTCCTTTTACCAAAAGAAAGGCACCAGGAGCCACTTGAGGACAAACTTCGGGTGGTCTCGACCGCCACCAACTACAGAAGGAAGTGACCGTTTTTCGCGCAGCACGCATTTTAAAGCGTGGGCGCGAGCGGTCCTCAGCTGCAAGTGCGCGCGCTTCAAGTATACTCTGAGCGCTCACAGAGACATCGGTGCGCGAGCGCCCAGCCGCGCACGATAGTGGGAACAGTGGCAAGGACCATAAGTAGGTCTGGATGTAAAGGGGATTACTGATAAGTAACTAGGATAAGTTATAAGGTTCCCTGCGCATGAAACACCTTTGTTGTACTTCTATGTTTCCCTCCTTCCATTTAATTTCAAATACGAATACTTCCATTTTGATACATTGCAACAGTGTGCAGCTGTTGACTTGTATCTATTAAAGGAAAAAAAGAAATGCTGTTGCCTTTTCATAATATCATTGCCCTGAATTCATAAATGCACATCTGAAACCTTCATTACAGTTTAATGAAGCAAGGAAACATGCTTTCTTTGCATAATAAATGTGAGCGAGTAATAACATTGAAAATGATCTTCTAAGAGAAAGGGAACAGTGCTGCCGCAATACGCAGAGTAGGCTCTGTTGTGGAGAGCTACATTCGTGCTCCAACATCCCCGTGTCTGGGAAATCAATTTCCAAGAACAAAACACATACTACACAGTGCAAGAGTTTGGAAAAGGTTCCTCGAATTTGTTCTGTCGAGAGGAAAAAGGGAGGAAAGGGAAACGCATTAGAGAAGAATCCAGACATGTAGCCAGACTGGAAACATAGCTGGCGCGAGCAGCGACTCCTCGTCCAGACTGGAACATTATTGGCGAGCGGCGACTCCTCCGCCAGGTGCGTGAAACACAATGCCGATAGCGTGACAACTGTGCCTCACAACGGTCGCCACAGCCCTTCTTGAAGTAGGAATGCGCTCACAAAGGAGTTCGCAGTCCACATTCCTACCTACACAACCAATATGTACTAAATAACTAACTGCACGTGATTCCTGCTAATCCTTGCTGGCACATATCTGCCTGAAGTCTATTTTCTCACTTTTGTCACTGGAGTGGTAAGTTTTGTAATACCAAGTTATTTTCATGTTTCTTAAAAACTATGCTTTTTCCCTTGTTCACGGTCCTGAGACCTGGGACCTTATTACAGAGTGCCCATGGGGTGCAAAGGGTGTTTGCGCTTGCATTGTGCAACACTGGGGCACTTTGGTATTACAGACAGGATCGCAGATGCTTGTGCGACACCTTCAGTAATATCGATGGTGCTGGTGCACATAAACGCCAGCGCTGTCTGCAGGGGCTGCTCCCTTATTTGCATGGGGGCGTGGGCCATGCAAATGAGGGGATCCCTTTGTTTCTGTGCCCACGCCGTATTACAGACACAGGTGCAGAGGCAAAAAAAGCTGTCAGGAGGCGCATTGACAGTGTGCCTCCTGAGAGGAGCCCTCTTCTGAGGGTAAACAGGGTTCTATGGACACTGACTGCACCCGCCTGCAAGGGGATTTTTAATCCCCTTTCAAAGTGCAGGCTGGTTGCCGCCTAAACTGTGAAACACAGAGCGGCTGCTTCAATACCGCTCCATATTTCACTTAAATGTGCGGCCCCCAGGGCGCATCGAGTTTGCGGCTGCCCTGAGGGCAGCGCATTCTATGTAATAGGGTGCACTTTCACTGTTTGCACCAAGCACACCTGTGCTAAGGTCTGTCAAGGGCAAACAGGGAAAGTGCCCCCTAATTGATAATATGGCCCCACATTGGAAACTGGGCTCTCTGGCCTGTTCTGCTCTTCGGTCCGCACAACCTTCCTCGAGTTTGTAGAAGGGTTTTTTAAGTGCAGCATTATGGGTAAAAATGTAAATTGCTCAATAATGATTTTTAAGACTGCACCAAACCGCATATGTTGAAATAATGATATTGCAGTTGAAACAAGTTTAATCTGACATGTAGAACTGTGTTCATTAATGTCATGTAGTTGTGCCACACTTTTAGAGAAACCATATTAGTTAACTAAATCGTTTTTTTTCTAAACATGTATGTATTGTTATTGAACTTCCCCATATTGTTAATGTTGTGACTTGTGCAAGGTTTCTTCCGCTCTAGTTCCGATGCTGAGTTAGCACTTTTGTACTGGTCTATAGCCCATTGTTTATAAATGTTGCACTATCAGTTGAACCTCTGATGACAAAGTGTTGCTACGCTTCTTGAAGTTTCCATTCATTTCCATTTTCAATCTTTATTTCGACCATTCGGTCATAAAAGATACACATTACAAATAAAATCACATGGAACTCTGTCATAAACAGATAAAACATAAGTACATCAGTTAAAAAGCACAGACATAAAAGCAACTTAGGAGAAGAGAAGCATTTCTAGGTCCTACCCAGCATTTTTTAAAAAGCGATTACGCGTGTACCAAACATTAGTAAAGAATTTGGAAAGTGCAAAAACAGTTGGGCCGGAAACATCGGATTTTAAAATCCTATACATAGGTGCATATTCCCTGCCACCCAAATTCTTGATCAAAGGAAGGAGCCAATATTTTCTGGCTGCCTTGTAGGCTGGGCAGAAAAAGACCACATGCAAGTCATTTTCCTCTTTATCATCACAGACAGGACAGTGCTTTGTGGAGGGGGCCAGTGACCAGGAACTTGTGAAGGACCGAAAGGGCAATGTGCCGTATCTCCATTGGAGGAACAACTTCCTAGCAAGTGTGGGATATATAGGGTCCAATGCCTTCTCAAATCTATAGAGATCCTTGCTTTGCAGGAACACAGATGATAGGGACCCCTCTGTCTGGATAGCTTGGGCCCTTGCCCTTTTGTGTTCATGATACAAATTCGCCAGGGATCTCTTGGAGATACTTGGTGCTACGTTTGCCGGCTCAGTCCACAATTCGGGGAGCCCCAGTTCCGTGCAAGTAGCTTGGATGTTTTTGACCCAGGGAATGCTAAGCGCCTTGGGGTGGTTTAGTAATTCGACCAGTTCCGCCCTATAGTCGGCGAGATCGTTGCTGCTCCATAGCCTACGCCAAAAGGCAATGGGTCTCAAGCTTATCTCGTCAGCAAGTGGTCGTAGCCCTAGGTCAAGCCTCAAGGGGAGGAGCGGAGTACTAGGGGGAAGTGCGGCTCTCTGTCTTATGAACTTATTTTCTGTCAGTGACAGGTTCCGGCATGGCGTATGGCCCCACAGTTCAGCCCCGTACATAATCGCCCCCCTGGCCTGGGCCTTATATATCTGGATTAAAGCCCCCAATGGGCGGTAGGACGAGCCGGTCATCATCCGGGAAATACCCCCGGTAGTTTGTATTAGTTTAAGGTTTGCCCTACTCTGATGGGGTCCCCAGGTCATGGTTTCGTTGAGCGTCGCACCAAGATATTCAAAGGTGGCAACTTTTTCCAGCCGCACAGCTCCCAGTTGTGGATTCGGGCGTTGTTTTAGGCTCGGGTTCAAAACCATGAATTTGGTTTTTGTGGCATTGATTTCTAGCCCTCTATCCATGCAGAAAGCCACAAAGGAATCAAGTATCCTTTGTATGCCCATGGGTGTTTTAGATAGCAACAGTGTGTCGTCCGCAAACATAACTGCGGGCACCCTGTTGCCGTTTAGTTTGGGGGCGTCAGTATAGTCGGTGGCATTGAGATGGGCGATTACCCTGTTGACGAAGAGGCAAAACAGGGTCGGCGCCAGCACACAGCCCTGTCTTACCCCTCTGCCAACGGGGAATCTGTCAGTCAGTTCCCCCGACCTCCCACACCTCACACGGGCGTAATTATTGTGGTGCAGCCTCTGCAAGATCAGTAGGATATCTGGGGGCACACCCATCTCTGCCAGGACGCTCCAAAGTTTCCCCCTGGGCACCAGGTCGAAGGCGGCCCGTAGGTCCACGAAAATTGTGTACAGACTGCCGCCCTCGAACTTCGCTGTCCTCCAGTAGATCAGATTCAGTCTAAAAACGTGATCCACTGTGGATACCCCCTTCCTAAATCCCGCCTGGTAGGGACTAAGGGCGCCCACCTCCTCCATCCAATCCTGAAGCCTGTTCAGCAAAACCCTGCCGAACAGCTTCTGTGCTACATCTATCAGACTAATCGGTCTGTAGTTGGCTGGGAGGAGGGGCGATCCCTTTTTGAAGATAGGGACCACCTCAGCCCCCAGCCAAGTACTAGGGATTTCCATCCCATCGAGGACACTGTTAAAAAGAGCAGCAAGGTAAGGCGCCCAGACGGTGGGCTCCTGTTTAAACAGGTCCTCCGGTAGCCCATCGAGTCCCGGCGCCTTCCCCGAAGCCAGACCTGAAATAGCAGCAGTAACCTCACCTAGTGTTATTGGATCTCCTCGGGAGCCCGGCATCTCCACTTCAATAGGAGCAGGGAGTTCTCCCGGCTCAGAACTGTATAGGGACTGAAAATGGGCCTGCCACACTCCAGGAGCTATATTGGGCTCTAATGCCGAATGTAGACTCCCTGATCCCCCATTCACGGTCCTCCAGAACAAGCGTTGATCTTGAATCGCTAGGGCCTTAGTGAGTTCTTCCCACTGGTTTTCCTCCCATTCTACTTTAGCCTGGACAAGAAGCTTCTTATAGGCTTGCCTGCTTTGTTTAAGGCGTTCCCCTCCTATGCCCTCCTTAATTACTCGAAGAAGTTCTGTTTTGGCCCGTCTACATGCTACATTGTACCACTGTGTTTTGCCTTGGCGCCTCTCCCTTGGCTTTCGTGAGCTGCAAGTGAAATGAGGTGCCGCAACTTTTATAAGTTCCTCATGGGCTTCAAACAGTTTGCTCTGTGAGTCTCTATTGTTTGCCTCGATGTCAAGGCTCCCCACGATTTCCAAGATGGGAGTAATCTCCGCATAAAGCAGAGGGAGTTTATCCTGGATTGTAACCATATGCTCCCACCTGATTCTTCTCCTGCTGTTGTCCAGGAGAAGCGTGGGGTTGTTCCCTTCCTCATAAGACACTGGAGCTTGGGGGCCTGGGTGGACAAGGTCAAGCTCAAGGGCGTTATGATCACTGTCAGTCCTATCCATCACCCTGAAATCCTGTATTGTCGACCACCTCGCTAGTTGGACCAAGACGTAGTCCAAATGGGACTCTCTCCCCCGTCTATTGTAAGTATTTTTACTGGGTATGTCGGATTTCATTCGCCCATTACAGGCTCTGAGTCCGAACCTTAGGGTGAGGGCAGTAATTTGCAGCGCTAGTGGGGTCCAGGCTTTCGGGGGTGGAGCTTCCACCAATGGTACTGCCCACCTAGCCTCTTCTTCCGATGAGAAGCCTTCAAGAAGGCCGGGGAGTGGCTCAAAATGAGAATTAAAGTCCCCACCCACCACATAATATGAATCAGTCGACAGTTCGGATAAAAAGTTCGAAAGTTCATCAATGGTTGGTGATTCCTTTGTGTTAGACGGACCGGGAGGGTCGGCCGAGTATAAGGGGAGAGGTCTCCAGGGAGAGCCGTCTCCAGCGATCGTACAGACAAGTAACTTCCCCCCCACAGACGGACACCACACAAGGATAAGGTTAAACGATACTTTATCAGCAATTCTTCGAGTACGGTCAAATGGTACAAGGAGGTCTGGACTCAGGGGTCCCCTCGGTTCGAGTCTCTGGTGGGAAAAGGGGGTAGCGGGACAGTCTTGTTACCAAGTGGGTAGATGGACAGCTCTCAATCCTTGAGCTCGGCGTTCTAGATGATCGGGCCGCGGCGTAGCCAGCAGGTCCCGAGATGGTTGAAGGTGGCGACGGTCCGCGGCGGAGCCAGCAGGTCCCGATGAAGATGGAGGTACAAATGGTCCGCGGCCACGCCAGCAGGTCCCGACGACGATGAAGGTTTACGGAGGTTGCGGCAGCGCCAGCAGGCAGGACGATAGTTCACAAGGTAGGGCTACGGCAGCGCCAGTAGTCCGTCAAGGATGAGTTCTTCTCTGCGTCTCTCGACTCCAGGATACAACTGCCTTCCTGCTCTGGAGCTGCCTCAGTTATAGGGCTGTTGCCCTTTGATGTCCGGACCCTCGCACTTGGAGGTCGGGGGGTCCAGGATGGGGGAGTCCAGACACCCAGCAGGGGGGTGGAGCCAGCGCCCGGGGGGGCTGGGGGCGAGCGGTACCTGGCGGGGGAGAGCCATCGACACCTCTTTCTCCCATTGATCTGCCAAGTAGTCCGCTCACCTCCTGGGTGGATGGTGGTGCCGGAATGTCTGAGGCCTGGCCAGGCCCAGGGTTAGGGTTGATCGGAGGCCACGCGGCCTCGTGGTGCAGTGTCCAAGATGGCGCCTAGGTCGGGCGCGCGGCCCAGTAGTGGATCGGGCCCACGAGGTCGAGATGTTCAGATACAGGGGTCCCGGAGGGGACGGAAAACGTGAAGTGGTGGTGTGTAACACTTGAGGGACCGGGCTCGGGCCTGGTCGGGCAGAGGGGGAGCGGGCCCTTCCTGTGGCCTGTCCAACATGCGTCCCCCCCAGCTGAAGGCGGGGAGAGTTACCCATCCTCTTGGGGACTCTCCTCGTCGAGGCGGAAAAAGCGTGAAAGGCCATCCGCGTTGGCGTGGTCTTGCCCAGGTCGATGTTCCACAGTGAAGTCCATCCCCTGTAGGGAGATGGACCAACGTAGTAGTTTTGGGTTCTCCCCCCGCATCTGCATCAGCCACTGCAGGGGTCGATGATCGGTCTGTACCCGAAAGTGTGTGCCAAAGAGATAGGGCCGGAGCTTTTTGAGGGCCCATACCACGGCGAAGGCCTCCCTCTCGATGGTGCTCCAGCGTTGTTCTCGAGGCAGGAGTCGCCTGCTGATGAAGGCCACTGGCTGATCAAGGCCTTCGGGGTTCACTTGAGACAGGACCGCCCCAATGCCGTGGTCAGAGGCATCCGTCTGGACGACGAATTCCCGGCTGTAGTCGGGGGCCTGGAGCACAGGGTCGGAGCACATGGCGGCCTTCAGTTGTTCGAAGGCTGTTTGACAATCTGGGGTCCAGTTGACTTTCTTTGGTTGGTTTTGGACGTGAGTTCTGTGAGGGGCCCCACTATGCTACCATAGTCCTTCACGAACCGTCGGTAATAGCCCGTGAGTCCCAGAAAGGCGCGTACCTCGGTCTGGGTGATGGGGAGCTGCCAGGACTGGATGGCAGTGATCTTGAGCTGCAGAGGGGCCACCAGGCCGCTTCCCACCTGGTGTCCGAGGTAGGTCACTGACCCCTGACCAATCTGGCATTTGCTGGCCTTGATCGTGAGGCCAGCTTGCTGAAGGGCCTGTAGCACCTCTTGGAGGTGGTGGAGGTGGTCGGACCAGTGGTGGCTGTATACAGCGATGTCGTCTAGGTAGGCGGCACTGAATCCTTCGAGTCCGGCCAAGACCTGATTAACGAGTCGCTGAAACGTTGCGGGGGCATTCTTCATGCCGAAGGGCATGACCTTGAAATGATAATGGCCGTCAGGAGTGGAAAACGCAGATCGTTCTTGGGCCCGGGGTGTGAGGCCGATCTGCCAGTAGCCCGCTGTCAGGTCAAAAATGCTGAGGTAGCGGGCAGCTCCCATGCGGTCGATTAGTTCATCTGCCCGGGGGATAGGATGTGCGTCTGTTCTGGTAACTGCATTCAAGCCCCGGTAGTCAACGCAGAACCGGAGTTCTGGAGTGGTGCCGGGGGTGGCTGCTTTGGGGACCAGGACTACTGGGCTGGCCCAGGGGCTGTCTGAGGGCTCAATGACCCCGAGCGTGAGCATCTTGGTTACTTCTTCTTGGATGCAGGCCCGTACCCGATCTGGTACGCGGTAGGCCCGGTGGCGGATAGGGGGGCTGTCCCCCGTGTCCACGTCGTGCACACACCAGGAGGTGACACCTGGGGTGAGGGAGAACAGGTTGGCGAACTGCAGCAGAAGGTCTCGACATTCTTGGCGTTGTTCCAGGGTGAGGGCCTCCGAGAGTCGGACCCCGTCCACGGAGCCGTCTTTCTCCCGAGTCCGTAGGAGGTCAGGGAGGGGTTCGGAGTCTTCTTCGGCCCCACTGTCTGTGGCCATCAGGAGGCTGAGTTCTGAACGCACGAAATGGGGTTTCAGTCTATTAGCGTGAAGGACCCGGAGGGGGTTCCGTGAAGATTCCAGGTCGATGAGATAGGTGACAGGGCCCTTGCGCTCGACTACTTTGAAGGGCCCCGTCCACTTGTCTTGTAGGGCGCATGGTTCGGTGGGGGACATCACCCATACTTGTTGGCCGGGTTCAAATTCGATGGAGGAGGCATTTTGGTCATACCACTTTTTCATGTCCTCTTGACTGGCCTCCAAGTTTGCTTTTGCCAGCTCTCTGAACCGCCGGGTCTGGTTGCGGAGGGTTAGGAGGTATTTGAAGACATCTGGAGGGTTCTTTAGAGGGGGCATTTCCCAGCCTTCCTTGACTAGGCTGAGCGGTCCCCGTACGGGGTGTCCATACAACAGTTCAAACGGGCTGAAGCCGAGGGACTTCTGGGGGACCTCTCGATATGCGAAGAGGAGGCACGGCAGTAGCACGTCCCACTGGCGACGGAGGGGCTCTTCCAACCCCCCAATCATCCCTTTGAGCGTGCGGTTGAACCGCTCAACGAGTCCGTTTCCTTGAGGGTGATAGGGGGTCGTGAATCGGTAGGTGACCCCACACTGTTGCCAGAGGGACCTCATATATTTTGAAATAAAGTTCGTGCCTCTGTCGCTGACGACTTCTCGGGGGAAGCCCACACGGGAGAAGATCCCCATCAGGGCCCGGCCGACTACCGGGGCTGTCACAGTTCGCAGGGGAACAGCCTCGGGGTAGCGGGTGGCGTGGTCCACCAGTACCAGGATGAACCGATGTCCTTGTGCTGTGCGGGGGTCCAGGGGCCCCACAATGTCTATCCCGACCCTCTCGAACGGGGTGGTGACCACTGGAAATGGTTGCAGGGGGGCTTTTAGTTTGCGGCCGCTCTTCCCACTGGCTTGGCACGTGGGGCAAGATCGGCAATGCTGGAGTACATCATTCCTCATTTTAGGCCAGAAGAAGTGGGTCACTAGGCGGCTGTAAGTTTTATCCTGACCCAGGTGTCCAGCCAGGGGGACATCGTGGGCCAGATTCAGCAAGAAGTCTCTAAAACGGAGGGGCACCACTAGCACTCGACTGGCCCCCAACTCCGCGATCTTTTGTTCACTGTATAGCAAATCATTGTCCCAATAGACCCAATGTGTTCCGGAGGTATCCCCTGCGCTCTGGGCGAGGGCTTGTTGGCGGAGTCCCTCGAGGGAGGGACAGGTCTTCTGCTCTTGGCGAAACTGCTCCTGTGTGGGCCCCCCCTCTTGATGCCACTGGTCGAGGCCAGAGAGGTCCGGAGGTTGAGCTGGTTCTTGGGGGACGGCACGGTTGGTGTCTTCAACTGGAGCGACCGGGGGAGGAGGCGCCGGCCATTCAGGCTCCTCGGGTCGGGGATTGGCACGGGCGGCCATGGACCGGGTGGTGACGCACGCCCAGTCCGGGATGCCTAACATCCCCAGGTGTTCTCTTCGTTCTACGGCTGCCTACGGAGAGCTTTCAAGGTCATTCCCCAGGAGGCAGTCTACGGGGGCATCGTCTCGGACCGTCACCTTCAACATGCCGGAGACCCCTCCCCATTCGAAAGGGACGCAGGCCATCCGACACAGACTCTCCGAGTTATCGGCTGAACGGACAGGGCAGAGAATATTTGGTAGGAACTGTTCTGGGGTTACCAGGTGACAGCGGACGGCTGTTACACTGGCCCCGGTGTCACGGAGGGCTTCGGCCCGGCGTCCATTGATGCTCACCCATTGGCTGTACTTTCGGGTGTTAGCGGGTAGGGGGACCCGCGGGACCATGTCTTTCCCCCCTAAGCAGGCTAGAGCCATGGCGGCTGGCTCCCATTCTTGATGTTCTTGCTCATATTCTTCTTGTTCCTCGGAGATCTGTTCTTCCCCCAGGGCAGCGGCAGCCACCTGGCGGGGTCTCGGGCTCTGGTTCTGTGGGCAATTTGGGTCGTTTGCGTAGTGGCTGACTCGCTGGCATCGGTGACATGTGACATTGGCCCTATATCCCGGTCGTGCCGGGGTGCTGCCCCGGTTGGCCGGGGGAGTGGTGCTGGCAGCGGGGGCGGCCGGAGTGCTGTCTCTTCCTTTTCCTTGGCCCCCTCCTCCTCCTCCTCGGGGACGGTGCTGACCGTGGTGGTTTCGGTTCTGTTCATAGGACCCATTTCGGCCCACCCTGGTGATTTCCCACTGGTCAGCTTCGGCTGCGAGCTGCCGTGGATCAGTCAATTTGCTATCGAGGAGGTGCTGCCGGAGCTCGATGAAGCAATTGTTGGACAGATGCTCCCACACCATGAGATTGAAGAGCTGTTCGAAAGTGGTGACATTGCTTCCTTTGATCCAACCCTCGAAGGCTCTGCTGAAATAGTTAACGTACTCCACCCAAGTTGTACCCGGGATGCGGGTGCAGTCTCTGAACCTCTGGCGGTACATCTCGGGTGTGAACCCATAGCGGGTGAGGAGGGCCGCTTTCATGTGGTCATAGGAGGTCATCAGATGGTCCGGGAGCTGTAGCAGGGCATCGCGGCCCTCATTGAGGAATCTTCCCCCATAGACCGGCTCCCCAGTCGCTTCGATCGATCCGGTGGGAGGTCATAGCTATTTCGTAGGCCTTGAACCATTGTTGGATGCCGTCCTCTCGGAAGTATTCTCGGACGACATCCTTGGGGATGTGTACCTTTTTATCTGCTGCTCCCGGGGTGCGGGGTTGCTCGGTCGCCCCTGATTCCTTGTTCTGCTTGCGTAAGTCTATCTCAGCTAATTTGCGCTCATGTTCATAAGCCAGTCTTTTCTCCTCGAGCTCTCTTTGTCTCTGCTTTTCCTCTCTTTCCTCTCGGAGCCTCAGATGTTCGAAGTTCAGTTTCTGTTCGGCCAACTTGAGTTCACCATCCATTTTGAGCCGGGTCATTTCTAGTTCATGTAGTCTTGTTCTTTCTCGTTCCTGGATCTCGTCTTGCGAGAGACCCGTTCTTCGCTCCTCGGGAGCCGCGGTGTCTTTTTCTACTGCTGCGATATTTTGGTCCGGGGGTCTGACGGCCCCGGTTTCTGCCCAGGACTCCAGAGCCTGTTTGAAATCATCTTTGGTACTTAGACCGGTGGTAGCGATACCTAGTTCGATGCAGAATTGTTTTAATTCACGATGGCTGTATTCTCCCAATTTCTCCATCTGAAAATTCTCGGTGGATCCGCTTTCTTTGGTAGTCATCGTGATTTCGTCGTGGGGTGGGCTACTCTCTGTACGATTATGCGGTGATTCGGATCGCGCCGCTGGCCACCAATGTTAGACGGACCGGGAGGGTCGGCCGAGTATAAGGGGAGAGGTCTCCAGGGAGAGCCGTCTCCAGCGATCGTACAGACAAGTAACTTCCCCCCCACAGACGGACACCACACAAGGATAAGGTTAAACGATACTTTATCAGCAATTCTTCGAGTACGGTCAAATGGTACAAGGAGGTCTGGACTCAGGGGTCCCCTCGGTTCGAGTCTCTGGTGGGGAAAGGGGGTAGCGGGACAGTCTTGTTACCAAGTGGGTAGATGGACAGCTCTCAATCCTTGAGCTCGGCGTTCTAGATGATCGGGCCGCGGCGGAGCCAGCAGGTCCTGAGATGGTTGAAGGTGGCGACGGTTCGCGGCGGAGCCAGCAGGTCCCGATGAAGATGAAGGTTTACGGAGGTTGCGGCAGCGCCAGCAGGCAGGACGATAGTTCACAAGGTAGGGCTACGGCAGCGCCAGTAGTCCGTCAAGGATGAGTTCTTCTCTGCGTCTCTCGACTCCAGGATACAACTGCCTTCCTGCTCTGGAGCTGCCTCAGTTATAGGGCTGTTGCCCTTTGATGTCCGGACCCTCGCACTTGGAGGTCGGGGGGTCCAGGATGGGGGAGTCCAGACACCCAGCAGGGGGGTGGAGCCAGCGCCCGGGGGGGCTGGGGGCGAGCGGTACCTGGCGGGGGAGAGCCATCGACACCTCTTTCTCCCATTGACCTGCCAAGTAGTCCGCTCACCTCCTGGGTGGATGGTGGTGCCGGAATGTCTGAGGCCTGGCCAGGCCCAGGGTTAGGGTTGATCGGAGGCCACGCGGCCTCGTGGTGCAGTGTCCAAGATGGCGCCCAGGTCGGGCGCGTGGCCCAGTAGTGGATCGGGCCCACGAGGTCGAGATGTTCAGATACAGGGGTCCCGGAGGGGACGGAAAACGTGAAGTGGTGGTGTGTAACACTTGAGGGACCGGGCTCGGGCCTGGTCGGGCAGAGGGGGAGCGGGCCCTTCCTGTGGCCTGTCCAACACTTTGCCATTCCCATCGGCCTGGAGTAGATGTTAACCAGCAGAAGTTTATCTTTATTTGGCCATGTTAGTGAGACCACCAGGATATCATCAGAGTTAAGTGGCTGCCGTGTGGCCACACATCCCAAATGAGCTGCGACCCACGTCGTGAGCCCCCCTGATGGGCGGCCTTTGCCTTCCCACCTTGCTGGGATGGAGAATGATGAATAGCCTTGATGTCCGTAATCCTCTCTGGCCCAGGTTTCTTGGAACATACATATGTCGCCAGTCTCTATATAGTTTGCCCAGTCCGGCTCTTCCAGTTTGTTGGCCAATCCCGCGATGTTCCAGCAGATTAGCTTCAAGTGTTCGGGGGTGGCAGTTGCCATACCATAAGGGTTAGAGGAGATGATTCCGGGCCCCACTTCTGTTGCTGGGCCTGGGGCAAGGGCAGCAGGAGATGTATATGGCACAGAGAGTCTAAGCGCACCATTGTCCGCAAGAAAAGGGACCTTGGCTGTCCCCTCGTCTACGGCTACACTATCAGCGATTAGGTGGACAGATTCGCATGTGCCGTAGTCAGGAGCCGCTAGATCGTTCGATGGGCCAGGGGTTGTGCCAGGGGCCACAATGGGCGGTTCAGAAAGTCCGCAGGAGCCATTATCCCAGGTCACTGGCTTGTAAACAGTAAGTCAGTCAACCCCGTCCAAGCCATTCAAACAGTTGAAGCGATTGAAATGGCAAAAGGGTGTGTCCGGCGGTTGAAAATGCGGGCGTTGTGCATAGCCTTTGTGTCTACGTCTATGTTCCACCCTTGTCCAATCATCATGCAATGGAACCTGGTGCCTGCGAATGGGGGGGAAGAAGAAAGATACTGGAAGGGTCTGTATAGTAGAATCCAGCGATCTATTTACTCCTCCACAGATGTGCAGAACAGTGCCCGGGTCTTTAAAAGTTACTAGAATGCAGTCCCCTATTATAGTTTTTCTGGTCTTCCCTAACCAAGGGACCCTTCTCACCATAATGATCTCGTTGTTAAAATGGGATGGTAGGGGTCGGTTCCAGTTAAGCCACTTAATGACCTTTTTCTTGAGGGATTGGTAATCCTCATTTTCCCCTGATCTTAAATGGGGGGCACCTGCTAAAACCACCGTTAGTCTATTAGCTTCAGGCGGGAGGTCTGGCCTCCGTGGTCTAGGGGTTGGCCGGACTGGAGAGTGTGGGGGGGCGTTAACCTCTTCTTGGTCTATTCCAGTAGTCTCCGTTTGAGATCTATGGGGGGCATGATCTGCTGATTGTGTAGGTCTATTACTTTGGTTGTTATGCTGCGCCTGGAGTGGGATGGCCATAAGAGGTTGCAAAGGGGGGGCAGATGGCGCATTCTGCGGGGGGGCTTTATTGACATTTGTTACAGCTCCTACTTTTAGAGGGTCCCCAACAGAAGGATAAGTTCCCACTAGCTTTGTTTGCTTACTTACTAAGGTGTTCAGGGTAGTAAGGGATGTTTCTAATAAAGTGAGCCTAATCTCAACTTTTTTCAGACTATCGCTAATGGGCTGCAGGAGGGAGCGGAATAAGAATTCGATGCTCCCTGGGGCAGTGAGTGGAAGGGTTATGTTCGATGTGTTAACCTCTGGTTCTTTGGTGGTAACAACTATGGTGGGGCTTGGAGGCTTAAGAAGTGGAATGGTAGGCACTATCTCAATAGCCTTCCCCGGTAGGAGGCTGTTAGTGTGTTTCTTGCCAAAGTCAAGGTGTGATATTTTGGATTTCCCCCGTCCCCCGACTGACTTCCTGGCGCGTTTACTAGGCGGAGGCCTATGCAACTCCACCATTACATTTAGTTTTGACTTACTCTTCTTCGCTATTTGCATGGGGGGAGTTTGGGTTACCAGGTTGACAGGAGTAAGAGATGACTCTTGGGCGGCTGACTCTGCGTTTTTTCCGGGCACTCTCCCTGGGGTGGAGGAAGTTTCCCTAAGTAAAAGGGGGAAGTCCTCGGGTGTCGGATTATTTAAGCTGCTGGGGGGCGTGCCTTCCTCTTGGGAACTGGGGTAAGGGATGATATCACTCAATGGTCTGTTTTTCATGGATTCAATGGAGCGCCTGCGCTCCGCCCTACGTTTCTCTAGTGAGCTTTCCTTGCCCGCATCTACCTTAGCAGATTTAAAATAATTGTCCAAAGTCCCTGTACTGGAGGCCCCATCCCTTGATGGGGTTTCTCGTGATGATGGCGAGGGCATTGCCTTACTTGTATTGGAAGGTGGGATCAAGGGAATGGGCCCGGCCCGGCCTCCTTCGGCCCCGGACGGCCACAGACGGTCCCGCCCTTGTCCCGGGCTTCTCCCGGCGCGCTCCCGCGCAGCGGGGCTAGTGCCTCCTCTTTATGGATTTACAGAGTACACCGTGGGGGCGGGGCCGGCAGGGAGAGGAGCCCAGCTGTAATCGGGCGCGCGGGGACTCCTGGTCCGTGGAGTCCTCCGCTCTACCTTTGCAGCCCTGCCGGTCTTGCGTTCACCAGGTGTTGCCCCTTGCAATGGTCAGCCGCTGGAAGCAGCGAAGCGGGACCCGCGCAGCGGGTCCGGCGAGGCGTGGTGGCTCACAGCAGGCTGAGTCCGGGTCCAGGGAGGTCAGAGGTCCGTGCAGCGTGATGCCAGAGAATCCGCCAAAGGTAGGTTTTACAGCGCCTTAAGGCTTGCGGTGTTGGGGGCGGGGCCGGCAGGGAGAGGAGCCCAGCTGTAATCGGGCGCGCGGGGACTCCTGGTCCGTGGAGTCCTCCGCTCTACCCTCGCAGCCCTGCCGGTCTTGCGTTCACCAGGTGTTGCCCCTTGCAATGGTCAGCCGCTGGAAGCAGCGAAGCGGGACCCGCGCAGCGGGTCCGGAGAGGCGTGGCGGCTCACAGCAGGCTGAGTCCGGGTCCAGGGAGGTCAGAGGTCCGTGCAGCGTGATGCCAGAGAATCCGCCAAAGGTAGGTTTTACAGCGCCTTAAGGCTTGCGGTGTTGAGGGCGGGGCCGGCAGGGAGAGGAGCCCAGCTGTAATCGGGCGCGCGGGGACTCCTGGTCCGTGGAGTCCTCCGCTCTACCCTCGCAGCCCTGCCGGTCTTGCGTTCACCAGGTGTTGCCCCTTGCAATGGTCAGCCGCTGGAAGCCCCGAAGCGGGACCCGCGCAGCGGGTCCGGCGAGGCGTGGCGGCTCACAGCAGGCTGAGTCCGGGTCCAGGGAGGTCAGAGGTCCGTGCAGCGTGATGCCAGAGAATCCGCCAAAGGTAAGTTTTACAGCGCCTTAAGGCTTGCGGTGTTGGGGGCGGGGCCGGCAGGGAGAGGAGCCCAGCTGTAATCGGGCGCGCGGGGACTCCTGGTCCGTGGAGTCCTCCGCTCTACCCTCGCAGCCCTGCCGGTCTTGCGTTCACCAGGTGTTGCCCCTTGCAATGGTCAGCCGCTGGAAGCCGCGAAGCGGGACCCGCGCAGCGGGCCCAGCGAGGCGTGGCGGCTCACAGCAGGCTGAGTCCGGGTCCAGGGAGGTCAGAGGTCCGTGCAGCGTGATGCCAGAGAATCCGCCAAAGGTAGGTTTTACAGCGCCTTAAGGCTTGCGGTGTTGGGGGCGGGGCCGGCAGGGAGAGGAGCCCAGCTGTAATCGGGCGCGCGGGGACTCCTGGTCCGTGGAGTCCTCCGCTCTACCCTCGCAGCCCTGCCGGTCTTGCGTTCACCAGGTGTTGCCCCTTGCAATGGTCAGCCGCTGGAAGCCGCGAAGCGGGACCCGCGCAGCAGGTCCGGCGAGGCGTGGCGGCTCACAGCAGGCTGAGTCCGGGTCCAGGGAGGTCAGAGGTCCGTGCAGCGTGATGCCAGGGAATCCGCCAAAGGTAGGTTTTACAGCGCCTTAAGGCTTGCGGTGTTGGGGGCGGGGCCGGCAGGGAGAGGAGCCCAGCTGTAATCGGGCGCGCGGGGACTCCTGGTCCGTGGAGTCCTCCGCTCTACCCTCGCAGCCCTGCCGGTCTTGCGATCACCAGGTGTTGCACCTTGCAATGGTCAGCCGCTGGAAGCCGCGAAGCGGGACCCGCACAGCGGGTCCGGGGAGGCGAGGCGTGGCGGCTCACAGCAGGCTGAGTCCGGGTCCAGGGAGGTCAGAGGTCCGTGCAGCGTGATGCCAGAGAATCCAAACCGCATATGTTGAAATAATGATATTGCAGTTGAAACAAGTTTAATCTGACATGTAGAACTGTGTTCATTAATGTCATTTAGTTGTGCCACACTTTTAGAGAAACCATATTAGTTAACTAAATCGTTTTTTTTCTAAACATGTATGTATTGTTATTGAACTTCCCCATATTGTTAATGTTGCGACTTGTGCAAGGTTTCTTCCGCTCTAGTTCCGATGCTGAGTTAGCACTTTTGTACTGGTCTATAGCCCATTGTTTATACATGTTGCACTATCAGTTGAACCTCTGATGACAACGTGTTGCTACGCTTCTTGAAGTTTCATTAGAAGTGAGCTAGTGATAGAAATATAATAGTAACAAGGCATATTTTGATTTGTTCAAGATTTGTTCCTTTCAGTCACACCACCATAAGATTGTACTTTCTCTAATTTAGCATGAAAGTATTATGTATAAGAACCCCTTGGTTTTGGGAGTGAGACATAGATTTTCCTGTTCTACTAGGGATGATGTCTGTTTCTTTATTGATTTTGCTGTTCATTTAGGATTTAGACTATTTCTGATTTATGGCTACTTTTTTTAAACAATCTTTATTGGCATTTTAGATATCACATATCATTTCATTCACATACATAGATACGCAATTGCGTTCCGTTCTGTTCATATCCAATTCACTTGTAACACAGGTATCATATCTGCTATGCCTCTTCAAGTCAAATACAACTCCCATCCCACCCCCCAACCTGTAGTGTCTTGAGTCTGTTATTTTTCTTCTTTGAGGTTGAAGTTCTTGGGGGATTACACTATTTTGTTAATATCTCCCCTCCCCTCCTCCCCTTTTTGTCGCTCTTTTAGGTCACCTATCATTGTCGACTATGCCAGGGCATCGTCATCAAGTTTTTCGTCTTTTCTAGTTTTCTTCATACAGATTAACTCAGCTATTGCCCATTCGGTAAGGTCTTTTGGCCAATTAATTAACAATGGGGTTGGGCTAAGCCATGACATTGCTACTCTTCTTTTTGCTAGGACCAGCCCTAACAGTGCAACTCTTCAACTAAGTCTTTTCTGTTTAGGTCTGGGTATTAGGTGTAGCATGACCGATCGTATTGTCCTACGGATGGACCACCCCTTGACTATATGTATTTTCTTCAGAACCCCCTTCCCAATATGAGTTGATGCTTTTGCACGTCTAGATCATGTGTATGAAACCTGCAGCTACTTTTCCACATCGTGGGCAGGCATCCGAACATTCCGGGTACACTTTATTTAGTCTATATGGAGTCATATAAACTCAGTGCACTATGTTATATTGAATTAATTTAAATCAAGCATTCGAGCTTGCTTCCCGCACCCCGCATGTACTTGTACCCAATCTTGCTCCGTTACGAGTTTCTCCGTTTCCTCCTCCCATTTCATCTGAACCGGGAGTCTAGTAGTTAGGGAATCTTCTCTAGGCGCTCTGTATATGTATATATATATATATATTCTCTAATTGAGAAAGGCGGTGGCTGAAACGCGTCTTGTGAGAGTGTTTGTCCAATAAACTATATTGGAACAGTCCCCCGTGAGAGCTGCGTGCTTCTTGCATCTGAGCTTTGTCTGGTAGTCACTTGCTTGGTACCGTCTCCCGCCATCGAAAGCACCCGGCCGCGAGTGAAGGAGAGCAGACGGATAGTGAGCTTTGATATATATATATATATATATATATATATATAAGATTAAGCGTCTCCCTCCTGCCACAGATAATAATGTCGCCAGAACTGTCGTACAGGGGGGCTCCTCTGGGAAGGAGGTCCATACCTCCCGGGCCCCTGGTGCTGTCTTCCCAAACTGTAAAAATTGGCCCTGTCCTAGATCAAATGCATCCATAGCTTTGTTTCTGGTCAGGAATCTACAGTTTTGGAATAGATCTCCCACCAATTGGCATCCCCAATCTTTCCACCTTTGGATTGACATATTGTCAGCTATCTTTTTAAAGGGTATTATTACCAATAACGACATATCGGGGGTATAGGGTGCCTTTTTGACTACTCTCTTAATTGCATTTTTCCATATTTTCACCAAATGTCGTATTAAATATGGGTAGCCTCCTGGGACCACTGCTCCCATCATGAGTAATTCCGAGAAGGTAATGTCTCTGTAGGATCCCGCCAGTAGTATTTTTTCCCAGTTGCAATCCTATGGAAGCATGGATACCATTCATATTTCTCTTTATGTTATGCTCTAGAAATAAAGAGGGGGAGTGCCACAGCTGTACCCCGAAATATCTCTATCTTCTACCTTCTACCTTGAATTGGTAATCCACCTCCGGGTAGTTGTCAAATAACTTCTGAGTCAATCTACCTATTGGGATCAAGTTCAATTTCCCCTGTTTCATCCGTAGCCCAGAGAGTTCTCCAAATGTTTTAAGTAGACTAACATGTCATTCGCATATAGAGAGACAATATGTGTGGTATCTCTCCAGGGAATTCCCCACCTCACCATGTTCTCCCGGAGCATTATCGCCAAGTGTTCCATTGCCACCACAAACAATAGTGGGGACAAGGGGCATCCCTTTCTTGTTCCCCTGGTCAGCCAGAATTTATTAGACACTATACCTCTAAGTCGCACTCTAGCTGTGGGTTCTGTATATAATAGCTATACCCATTGGAGAAAGCCCTCCCAGATCCCCATTCTACGGAGCACAACCAAGACATACTCCCACTCTACTGAATCAAAAGCCTGTTCTAGGTCTAGAGGCACCAGAGCATAGTCGTCTGTCGTTAATATCAGTGCATGCCATACGTGTGCTAAACACCTCAGATTATAAGTCGTGGTCCTCCTAGGGATAAATCCGGCCTGATCGGGGTGGATCAGGCTCGGTCTATGCGCCAGGATTCCACTTAGCAATTTATGGTCAAGATTCAAAAGGGAGATCAGTCTATAAGCGCCTGGGAAGGTAGGGTTTCTGTCTGGTTTCAAGATCATAGAAATGAATGCTTCTTGGATGGAGGCAGTCATTGTATTCTCCTTTCTTGCTTCATTATATACTTCTAATAGTTTGTCTGTTAGCTGTGGCGCAAATCTTTGATAAAATTTGTCTGGGAGGCCATCACTCCCGGGGCATTTACCATTTTTAAGGCTTTTGATGGTGGCTAATGCGCTTCTTTAGTTATGGGAGCCTCTAGCGCTTCTGTGACTTCAGGGTCTAGTTGAGGAAATTGTATACTGTCCCGGTATGTCTGTAACATTGCTGAACATGCATTTGTCTTGAATTTGTAAATATTCTTCAGGTGCTGGGCCACTTTTGTCTTGCATCTGTATTATGGGGAGGGGTGTAGTTTCTGACTTAATCGGTAGGGCTAAGAGAGCCCCTGACTTATCACCTTCCATATGTAGGCGTTGCCGATGTGTTATGTATTTGTGTTTTTCAAGCCTGCTCCAAGAGGTCAGGAGTGCCTTGCGTGTCATATGCCATTTCTCTAAAGATTGTGGGTCTGTATGAAGGGTTGACTCCAGGACACTTAAATCCTGTTCCTGTATTTGAATGTCCTGTTCTAATTGTTGCCTGACCCCATATGACGTTTTTATAGCAATCCCCCTAACCGCCACCTTCATGGCATCCCACTCCATGGTCCTGGCAGATGCTGATCCCCAATTATCTGTGAAATAATGCATGAGTGCTTCTGCCTTAGCAGCTACGAACAGGGGGTCCGGCAGTGCTTCCGCCATAAGGCGACATAATGGTATCGCTGGGCGTCCCTGCCCCTCTGTTAGGCTCATCAGGAGGGGGAGTGATCCGATATGTATCGGGGTAAGTACGAAATGCCACCCACTCCTGTGGCTAAACCCACTGAGCTGAAGCAATAGTCCAGGCGGCTAAATGTATGTGTTGCACATGTATGGCAGGAAAAAATCCATTTATGGGGATTACTCATTCTCCATACATCTGTGAGCTGTAGTCCATTAATGAGCTCTATTACCTCTTTTTTAGAGCAAGGCTTCGTATTCTTCTTGGGTGGGTCACTATCTAGGTGTGCATCATTTACACAGTTAGAATCCCCTAATAGGATCACTTCCGCTCCTAGAAATGGGGTTGCTGCCTCAAGTACCTTGGTGAAAAAGCCCAGGCTGTCGGAATTGCGGGCATAAACATTAAGCAAACATAATTCCCTCCCTTTCCAGTTTCCGTGTATGATCACATATCAACAATTGTGTGTTGTACAATGTGAGAAGTTGGCATGATATATGATGTCTCCAGTTCTGGGGGCACCTTGTATTAGTCCAAACAATCCCTTATGGTGATGGTTGTAAGTCAACCTTATAGACAAGCTATCCTAAGGGTAGCATGGACTAAGCAGGCTTAAAGGCTTAACTCAAGAGGGCATGTGAAGCCAGCTGTTTTACCAATAACAATCCTGTAATATCAAATCAAAGGACACCACACAAGTTATATATTATAAAAATATATGTATTTATTACTAGAATAATCCTCTATGCTCTTTATGAGTCTAGAAGCACAAGCGTTTAAACAAAAGCACAGTAAAACATATGAAAGTTGCACAATTATGGATGAGGCCCAGGGGCCACTCAAACCATATACTAAAATAGTGGTATAAGTATCACTAATCGAACAGTGGTCAGGCCTAGGGCCTGGGGAATCGCTGGGACCAATCGGGACTAGCAATTCTGAAGTCGGGAAAAACCCGTGGGAATCAGGTGCAGCGCTGAAAGGACACACATGCACCAATGCAAAGTCAATGGTGCGTAAAAGTTATCGAGTTACTGTTTTAAGAGTCTCTAGACTGACCTAGAAGGGCAAAACTTTAGACTTAGACACTAGAGGTGTATACCAATACAGGAGCACCAGCGTTCAAGAGTTACCTCACCCACAGGAAGCGGGTGCACAGGTGCAAAGTCGTGTCGGCTTTCGTCGTGTAGATCTATGGAGCCTGTAGATGAAGATGCTGCAGGCAGCCAGAAGAGAAGTGTCCGGTGCAATCCAAGGGCGGATCGAAGCTGAAGGGTACCTGAAAGCAGAGGGGACAGAGTCTGGGTCACTCAGCAGTGACCAGGGTGGAACCAGGAAGGAACCAGGCAATGTCAGGCGCAATCAGGGGGATGTTGAGAAGCTTGTCTCCGCTGCCACGTGGACTCTGGGGCACCGAGGATGTCCAGGAGTGGACCACGAGCTGTCCAACAAAGGCTCTTGCTGTCGGCAGTGTCGGCTTCTGGATTGGAGCAAACAAACCTTGGCAAGCGCAATCCAGGCAGGATTCAAAGATCGCTTCTTACTCGGACCAGGAATGTCAGA
This sequence comes from Lissotriton vulgaris, assembly GCF_964263255.1. Lineage (NCBI taxonomy): Eukaryota > Metazoa > Chordata > Amphibia > Caudata > Salamandridae > Lissotriton > Lissotriton vulgaris. The sequence continues at coordinate 1,270,180,752 of NC_141694.1, read as the reverse complement.
GCCAGTGCTCCTTTTCAGGGGAGCGAGGGCCAGTCCAGAGCAACCGGACTGCCAGAGCAAATTCAAAGGTTCGTTGGTACTGGGGCCGCTAGCCAATGGGCAAGCAACCGGACCAACGCGTTGAGCAGCAAAATGCAGAAGGGCCTCACGCAGCTCTCGGAGAGTGTGGAGGGCGTAGGTTTGGTGCAAAAGCTGCTCATGGCTGGGGCTTTTCAAACCCCAATGCACAGCATCGAGGGAGCCTCTGGAGCTGCACGGTCAGCACTTTATGGTTTTTCCAAGATGGTCGGCCCCACGCTTCAGGTCACCTCCATGGGTCTCAGATTCACTGGGACTGTGGATCGGGCTGTTGGAAGGCAGGATAGCTGGGTCTTGTTGATCTCTGTTGCTCGAGTTCTGGCAGGAACTGCAACAAAGCGAACGGTGAGGCACTGGATGGTGCCTGTTTGCACAGGGTGGTCACTCCTTGACCACAAGAGAGATTCTTCAGTCTTCTACGTTGAGTAGGATGTCAAAGGGTCCAGAGTTTTGTTTCATAATTTTCAGTCAGGATAATATATGTGCACTAGCACTGCTCCCACTCGTATACCAAACTAGTGGGCTGGATTACCTGCTAGGTCCCTCTATGGGTGGGACCCAGGAAGGGGGTTGTTACACCCCTTTCCCTTTGTCCAGGGTCGCTCTGGGACTGGGGCTGGAGGGCCCCAGAACCGGTTTGACCGGATTATGCATGGGGAAGCCTTGTGCTCCCCAGGCAGTGTCTGGTTTCATTCAACCCACCCTGCCCCAATACACTGTCTCCTGTCTGGGGAGGTGTAGCACCTCCCTGCGACAGGAAACCCTTTGTCCAAGCCTCCCCTGCCAAGTTTCGGTCAGCAGCAGGAGGTCAGACTTGTGTCGGTGGCAGCAGCATCCATTTTGTTTTGCTGAGGCTCTGGTTAGAATTAACCGCGTTTTAGCAAAGTAACATGTCTTCTCCCTCTAGAGGGGTGGAATGCTACCCCCATCACCAGGACTGGCGAGGGGGTAGTATTCCAAATCGCATGACACCTTAAACAACATGTTTTGATAAAGCCAAACCAAAGTTAGCACATAACCGGGATGGATTATAATGCACTTAAGAGTATATGGTATGGCAATATCCCGGAACAGCTAAGGGAGTGGGTCCCGACAGCTGCAGACAGGCTCAGCTCATGCTAGAGCACCATCTCACATAAAACCAAGCACTCTGCCTCCAGGATTGATAAGGCCTGCCATAGGAGTGACTTATAGGTATATATGTGTCCAGATATAGGTTTAGATATAGGTATACTATATCTAAGCAAGGGGTGATTACACCACCTTGCCCCAGCTGAGTAATCAGCCAGTTGTGTCAATTTAAGGACCAGCCAGGGGTGGCAAAAGATATGCTGCAGCCCCTGGTAGGCCTTGGATGCACCTATGCCCTGGGCACCTATAGTGCACTGTACAGGGGCTGATAAGGTGTCCAGTACCAGATTGGTTATGCACCTAGGATGCATGGAGTCCATTTTAAAGAGAGAGCAGATAGCATGGGGCCCTGATCAGCAGGGAACCAGGCCAACTAAGTCGAAAACCAGCTAAACACAAGGCAAAAAATCTGGGGTAATCATAGTCAGGTGTCCACCCTCCTACATAACCCCCCCAAACGAAAGGAGATGAGGCTATCCTCGACCAGGTAAGCCTATATTACCCGAGTGGCAATATAAGGAGGAACCTGTACTGGCATGGTTACCCCCTGTGTCATGGTCCACCAAGTAATCCTTCACCCTAGGGGTATCAGAGGGTCTCCACCATTGGGAATTACTACCTTGGGTGTGTTTTTGCAAAGTAAAAGGCTGGTGTTGATATGGAGTACTGAAGTGAGGCTCCACTAATGTAGGGCTCAGCTTCCTCCAATTATCTTCCACCATGTGTGCCTTTCTTTCATTGACTGAGTTGCACTGTGCTCTCAGGCTCAACCTCTGGCTACCTAAAGCTGGAGGTTCTCTGGGGGATTCACTCCATCTCCTGACCCTAAGGGAGTTACACTAGCTTTCTCAAGATCATCCTTCTCCAGGATGGCTATCAGGATGGGAATGGTAGGGTTGTGACCCCTTTTCAGCCCCCTTGAAGTGCACAAGGCACTCAAGTCTCTATGGCTGAGGTTATCATAGCTGGAGGGTGCCTTGGTAAGGTCAACCCTCACAGGTAGAGAGCTAGATGCTTCACCTGTGCCAGACATGACTGCTAGTGAGGTGTAAGTGGTGCACTTACCTACACTAACAGCCTGATTCATGAACAGGCTGTTTTCCGAGGCTCAAATAGTGAATCATAAGGAATCGCTATTTGAGACTCGCAAAACGGTATTCATGTAGGAATCGCAATATTAATTGCGATTCCCACTGATTCCTTATTTGCGATTAGCTAATTGCTAATCGCAAATAAGGAATAACTCCCCATGCATTCCTATGGGCCAAAAGGCCCATAGGAATGCATGGGGAGTCATTCCTCATTTGCGATTAGCAATTAGCTAATCGCAAATGAGATTGCGAGTACAAGGGTGCCAGGGGTGTCCAAAGGACACCCTGTAGCACCCCTGCAATGGAAATTAACACAGGTGTTGCACACACACATGTCCAAAGGACATGTGTGTGTGTAACATGCAACTAAGAAAAATGCATTTAAATGCATTTTTCTGAGTTTTCGCAATTTACCACGAGGTTTGACCTCGCGGTAAATTGCGGGCCGAAATTGCGATTTCGCAATTGTAAAATGGATGATGAATTACATTTATGGAATCTCAAATAGAGATTCCTTAAATGTAATTCCTCGCAAATATGCGAATTAGCAAATAGCGATTTTTGCATTTGGGATGTTGAATCCCAAATGCAAAAATCGCACTCGCAAAGGGCCAGATTCTCAGAATCGGGCCCTTTGCGAGCCGATTTAGGCTTCATGAATTAGGCTGTAAGTGTTTTCCTACTGTACCTTGCTAGTGAGTTGTAGGCAGGGTGTGCTAAGCCCTTTGATCTACAACTACTAAGTTCAGTAGAATTTAAATATGCTAAGCTTTGTTTATATGTACCTAAGGTACTTGATGTGATCTTTCAATTTGATAAAAAGATTGCAATGGTAAAACAACAGCAAGCGTAAATCCGCACCGCTGCGCACCAATGTGAGAAGTTGGCCTGATATATGATGTCTCCAGTTCTGGTGGCACATTGTATCAGTCCAAACAATCCCTTATGGTGATGGTTGTAAGTCAACCTTATAGACAAGCTATCCTAAGGGTAGCATGGTCTAAGCAGCCTTAACACCTTAGCAGCTATGGAACGTCCAGCTCCAGTGCTGAACGTTCCATTGCGCAGGTGAGGTTCGAATGTCCAACGGCCGACGGCAGCACTCCCGAGGTAGTGGTGCCGTCGGCCGTTGGACTAGGCGCAGCACTTATGAGGTTAATGGCTTAACTCAAGAGGGCATGTGAAGCCAGCTGTTTTACCAATCACCATCCTGTAATATCAAATCAAAGGACATCACACAAGTTATATATATAAAAATATATGTATTTATTACTAGAATAATCCTCTATACTCTTTATGAGTCTAGAAGCACAAGCGTTCAAACAAAAGCACAGTAAAACATATGAAAGTTGCACTATTATGGATGAGGCCCAGGGGCCATTCAAACCATATACTAAAATTGTGGTATAAGTATCACTAATCAAACAGTGGTCAGGCCTAGGGCCTGGGGAATCGCTGGGACCAATCGGGACTAGCAATGCTGAAGTCGGGAAAAGCCCGCGGGAATCGGGTGCAGCGTGAAAGCACACACATGCACCAATGCAAAGTCAATGGTGCGTAAAAGTTATCGAGTTACTGTTTTAAGAGTCTTCCGACTGACCTAGAATGACAAAACTTTAGACTTAGACACTAGAGGTGTATACCAATACAGGAGCACTGGCGTTCAAGAGTTACCTCACCCACAGGAAGCGGGTGCACAGGTGCAAATTCGTGTCGGCTTTCGTCGTGTAGATCTATGGAGCCTGTAGATGAAGATGCTGCAGGCGGCCAGAAGAGAAGCGTCCGGTGCGATCCAAGGGCGGATCGAAGCTGAAGGGTACCTGAAAGCAGAGGGGACAGAGTTTGGGTCACTCAGCAGTGACCAGGGTGGAACCAGGAAGGAACCAGGCAATGTCGGGCACAATCAGGTGGTTGTTGAGAAGCTTGTCTCCGCTGCTATGTGGACTCTGGGGCACCGAGGATGTCCAGAAGTGGAGCACGAGCTGTCCCACTATGGCTCTCGCTGTCGGCGGTGTCGGCTTCCGGATTGGAGCCAGCAAGCCTTGGCAAGCACAACCCACGCAGGATTCGAAGATTGCTTCTTACTCGGACCAGGAAGGTCAGAGCAGGTGCTCCTTTTTAGGGGAGCGAGGGCCAGTGCAGAGCAATTGGACTGGCAGAGCAAATTCAAAGGTTCGTCAGTACTGGGGCCGCTAGCCAATGGGCAAGCGACTGGACCAACGCATTGAGAAGCAAAATGCAGAAGGGCCCCACGCAGCACTCGGAGAGTGTGGAGGAGGTAGCTTTGGTGCAAAAGCTGCTCATGGCTGGGGCTTCTCAACCCCCAATGCACAGCATTGAGGGAGCCTCGGGAGCTGCACGGTCAGCATTTTGTGGTTTTTCCAAGATAGCTGGCCCCACGCTTCGGGTCGTGTCCACGGGTCTCAGATTCACTGGGACTGTGGATCAGGCTGTTGGAAGGCAGGATAGCTGGGTCTTGTTGATCTCTGTTGCTCGAGTTCCGGCGGGAACTGCAACAAAGCAAATGGTGAGGCGCTGGATGGTGCCTGTTTGCACACGGTGGTCACTCCTTGACCACAAGGGAGATTCTTCAGTCTTCTACGTTGAGTAGGATGTTGAAGGATCCAGAGTTTCATTTCGTAAGTTTCAGTCAGGATAATCTGTGTGCACTAGCACTGCTCCCACTCGTATACCAAACTAGTGGGCTGGATTACCTGCTAGGTCCCTCCTATGGGTGGGACCCAGGAAGGGGGTGGTTACACCCCTTTCCCTTTGTCCAGGGTCGCACTGGGACTGGGGCTGGAGGGCCCCAGAACCGGTTTGACTGGATTATGCAAGGGGAAGCCTTGTGCTCCCCAGGCAGTGTCTGGTTTCATTCAACCCACCCTGCCCCAATACACTGTCTCCTGAGTGGGGAGGTGTAGCACCTCCCTGCGACAGGAAACCCTTTGTCCAGGCCTCCTCTGCCAAGTTTCGGTCAGCAGCAGGAGGTCAGACTTGTGTCGGTGGCAGCAGCATCCATTTTGTGATGCTGAGGCTTTGGTTAGAATTAACCGCGTTTTAGCAAAGTAACATGTCTTCTCCCTAGAGGGGTGGAATGCTACCCCCGTTGCCAGGACTGGCGAGGGGGTAGTATTTCAAATCGTATGACACCTTACACGACATGTTTTGATAAAGCCAAACCAAAGTTAGCACATAACCGCGATGGATTATAATGCACTTAAGAGTATATGGTATGGCAATATCCCGGAACAGCTAAGGGAGTGGGTCCCAGGATTGATAAGGCCTGCCATAGGAGTGACTTATAGGTATATATGTGTCCAGATATAGGTTTAGATATAGGTATACTATATCTAAACAAGGGGTGATCACACCACCTTGCCCCAGCTGAGTGATCAGACAGTTGTGTCAATTTAAGGACCAGCCAGGGGTGGCAAAAGATGTGCTGCAGCCCCTGGTAGGTCTTGGATGCACCTATGCCCTGGGCACCTATAGTGCACTGTACAGGGGCTGATAAGGTGTCCAGTACCAGATTGGTTATGCACCTAGGGTGCATGGAGTCCATTTTACAGAGAGAGCAGATAGCCTGGGGCCCTGATTAGCAGGGAACCAGGCCAACTAAGTCGAAAACCAGCTAAACACAAGGCACAAAATCTGGGGTAACCATAGTCAGGTGTCCACCCTCCTACATTCATGAATACTGTTTAGCAGTTTTCTAGCACACCCAAAACCACCTCCCCCAAACTTAAACTCTAACTTATCTTGACCGGAAGTTTGATGTTAAGCATTTTCCTCCCAGTGAATTAGGCTATGAACTTGTAGGTTCATGCTTTGCTAGCACCCTTCCTCTCACAGGGAAGGCGAGGTACACCCTCCAGCACTCTCTGGCGGAGCGGGTCACTGATAAGAGCCTGCAGGGTTGTTTCTCTCCCCACGACAGTTAATCTGTCTAAGTGTGTGTCCAATTATAGTGCTGATTCACCATTTCCACACTAAGGCATTTTGTTGTCTCTCTCTTTCTCCTGTATTATCCTATAACTGCAAAAAAGTTCACTTTACAGACAGGGGGTCTTACTAGTTATTCTGCTGGGTCCTCTGTGTCGCCGGCGTCATGTCTTGTATCTTGAGTCGTAGTTTCGGACTCCATCGATGTGTCAGTATCCGACGTCTGTAAGGTTCCGTCTGGATGGTCTCTGATTCTTCCCGGACTTCCTCTACGAGACAAGGATTTCTGTCATGGTCCTCTCCGTCTTTCTCGAGGTTTTTCACTTACTGCGATTGCTCTGGAGGAGCCCATAGATGTGACCAGGCAAGCACCGGGTATTCCGCTAGCATCCAGCCAGTCGCTAGCCTCCACAGCAGATTGGAAAAAAAAGGCACGGTCAGCAGTCTCCACCCTCAGATTGGCAGGGAACAGTAGACTATATTTTATGTTGAAGTCTTGCAGACGTCGTTTTATGGGGTGACCCTCAAAGAGCGGAGGTCCATTCACGTGTGTAGTCTGCAAAATTACATCCATGTCCCGATGGGTAAAGAACCCGGCAATGATAGTTCTAGGAGGCACCCCTGGGCTCGGAGGGGATCTATGTGCCCTCTCTACATTGAAGAATGTTGACAGTCTTTTTGGTTCAAGTTCCTTCTGGATCCAGTCTTCCAGGAAGAGAGAGTTCGACAGACAGGCCCATGGCTCGTTCCAGAAAGCCCACAAATCTTAGATTATTCCTTCTAGATCTCCCCTCTGAGTCCCCTGCCCTTTCTTCTAAGTTCAATACTGTTTTATGGAGCGCTATAACAGTATCTCTCAGGGAGTGCATCTCGGTTTCCGACGTTTACACATTTTCTTCAAGGGTGGTAACCCTGTCCGCTACGTTCTGCAGATCACATCTTAACAGATTAATATCTATGCCACCATGTCAATTCTGTATACCATATCTTCATGTGTAGACCATATTGCTTGTAAAGCGTCCATTCAGGAAGGAGGATCCCCAGTTGCTCTGATGATCTCCATTATAGCTTCCTATCCACCCTCTGCCTCGTTTTCTTGGGCCAGAGGTAGGGGCCTGGTGTAATTAACTATTTTATTTGCTTGCAACTTGGGGCCCTTATTTTTTACCATGACTATGACGTAGGTGTGAATATCAGCGATCTAAAGGTAATCTCATGTATCCAAAACTGGTCGCCGCCGCTCTGCCGTGACAAGCCCCCTCCTGCCGGTCTCACACAAGTAAGAGTCCCACGCCTGTGGGGTTCATTAGTTTCTCCTGGTGATTATTGTTATCCCCAATTATGGTGTCACCCCCTGAGGCACTGGGTCATCGTATTTACTTACTTGTGTTTAGTGTCTGTTGCTGGTGTACGCAACTTTATGCACTGCAGTCCTCTCTTCACGTGGAGGTGCTACCTAGTCTGCGCTACCAGGTCCCCACTGCTCTCCTCCCGCGTGGCTTCCAATCCCTGCGAGTTGGCAAGCTATTAATCAGGTCCAGCCCTTTAGCAATGTGCCCGGGAGGCGGGCTGGGTCTCCTCGTCTCGCTCTTATTACGCCTACGACACCTACCAACGTTACACTGGCCTTCTGACTTCTTCGCTGTGAAACCAGTGGGCCAGCATGCCTTCTGACCGGCCAAAGAGCCCAGGAACGTTGAGGGTAGTTCCCGTGAACCTCTGATCCCGGCACAGGATCCTCCAAGGGAGCACTCCTCCGAAGGCAAGGGGGGGGTTTCCTCCGATCTGCAATGGACCCATGCAGGCAGTGGGTCGCTAAATCCTGGGTGAGGTCCTGTCACCTCTGGGCATTCCAATCTTCAGCAGTCAGGCACGTTTCACCGCCCGGTGTTTTCTTGCTGCTGGGTTGCAGATGTCATTTCCTTCGACAGACCACATAGGAGGACGGTGGGCCGATGCAAGTGCGGTCGTCCTTTTCTCTGAGTATCACTCTCGGACATGGTCCGGGTCGGTACCTGAATATTCCGCCCGAAGAGCAACCTGCAGGGTATTGCAGTCCTTTGTCTTCTTCACAGGGGAGGCTTGGGGGATAGCCGACCGCAGGGAGTTTGGGAGGGGTGGGGGGCAGGCTTCAAGCCAGACATTTTGTTTTGGGCTCTTTTATTTATAGCCCAATTGGAGCCCAATTATAAATTCTTTGGGCTCCTGCTCCCGGCCACCATTTTAGGTTTGGTGATCTGGTGGCTGGGAGCTTTGGCGTAGCACACATCAGTCCAAACGTTTTCTTTATAGGCCACAGAGCGTCGCAGCGTAGCTGACTCGGTAGTGCGGGGAGCGGCCCAGTTACACCAAGGTAAAAGGGGGGGTGGAGTCTTGCGCTGTGCACTCCGTACCGGTGGGGGATCCCGTCGTGGCCAGCACACGAAGGTCCATTACGACCTCGCTGGCCCTAAAGACAGGCAGGTCAAGGTGGTGAGCCACACCAGCGAAGAATGACTTGTAGAGAGATCAATGCATGGGGGAGTATTGGCGTGTACAGTCGGCTCCCCCACAAGGAATGCATGCTGGGTCCGGTAGGGCCAGTGGAGGGAATGCAGGGTCTGGTAGGGCCCGTGATGTTGATTTTTCTAATGTTGAGCTTCAGGTAGGGGAGCCTATTGTGTTGGATTATGATGAAGACAGTCCAGAGGAAGGAGAATTGCGGGACGATGAGGAGGGGCCCTCTCATGTGTCTTCTAGTATTTGGCAGGCACCGGCAGTGGCACCGCACAGAAGGGCACCGGCGTCGGAACCATGGAGAGAGCACGGCCCCTCGGTGAGGGCTCCGCGGGCAGCGGATCACACAGAGCTAATGGTAAGACAGTCGGTGTCTGTCCGGGCACCCTCCTTAGAGCCAGGTGAGACCAGTAGAGCACAGGCCAAAGCTAAGATGGTGTCTGTGGGGACGGGGGAGGAGGGGGCGGTGGAGAGTTTGAAGGGAGATTACACAAGGGAAAATATTTTAAGGATGCTGGGGTAAGAATGGGGAATGGGGGAGTAGCACAGGGCGCCAAAGTGGAGAGCGGGATGAACACAGAGGCAGCAGGGACCTTTGGAGAGTAAAGAGTTGAAAATTAAAACAAACTGCCATATATGGGAGTGACTAAGACCTTGGGTGCTCACTTAATGCTGGCAACCAAGGAGCGTATTTGGAAAGGGGAATACGTTGAAATGCTGAAGCTTCTACACAGGTAAGTAAGGTCCAAGGAGGGCTCTTAGGAGGAGGAATTTAAATTGGCCAAGATGTCTAAGGTGCCCTTGACGATAGAGAATTGAATAGCAGCATTTTTGATTTACACCAACGTTTACTGCAAGAAGTTTCCAGAGCGCTGCATAGCCATTTTTAAGTACATGGATATAATTCAAAAGGCATAGATCACGGGGGGGGGGTGGGGCCTACGCTTGCGCACAATATGAAAAGGAGTTCCGGGCCTGTATGGCTTGGGACCCGGAAGCAAAGTGAGGGGAACTGAACACAGATTTGTGGCAGCACACGATGGGGCTGTGAAAGGCGGTAAGACCATCTTTACATCTAGCGGTTTGCCTTTGGTGTACCGGCCCTTTATGGGGAAGCCCAACCGGGGAGGGGTGGGAGGCGCGGCCGCAACACAAACTGGGACAGGAGGTGCATGCTGGGACTTTAATAAGGGCCTGTGCACAAGAGAGTACTGCAGGTTTAGGCATGAGTGCTCAAAATGTAGTGGACGCCATCCCCTTGTTAACTGTTGGGGCGGCAAGGCACTGGGAGGTCAGCAATGGCAGTAGCCAGGTGCAGGCACATCAGGACAATCTCAGCAATACCAGAACCATAGGGGGCGTCAAAGGACCTCAGGGTGGTGGGCCCAAAGGCTCCTAGGCCAGTTAGGGTAGTAAAGCTGGAAGAAGGCCTGCAGGGGTATGGGGATCTGAGGGCAAGGCGGGTGCTTCTGGAGGGGTTCAAAAGAGGGTTTCATCTGGGTTACCAGGGGCCACATCAGAGGCGGTGGGCGGATAATCTAAAATCGGCATCAGAACACAAACAGGTGGTGCAAGACAAACTGAACAAAGCGGTGCATGAAGGGAAAATGGCAGGACCCTTTGATGATTGGCCAACGGAGAATTTGATTATCTCGCCAACCGGAGTTGTGCCCAAAATAGAGGAGGGACAATACACATTGATTCAGAATCTCTCATGACCATAGGGGTCTTCAGTTAATGATTTTATTGATGAGGAGGCGGCCTCAGTTTCATATTCCTCAGTTGACGTGACCATGTCACTAGTAGTGACCGCGGGCACAACTGCAGCAATGGCTAAATGTGACATAAAGTCGGCATTTCCATTGCTTCTCATCCATCCAGACGATTGGAATCTTCTGGGTGCCAATTTTGAAGGAAATGGTACGTGGACAAAGCCTTAACGATGGGTTGCTCTATGTCGTGTGCTTTATTTGAATGTTTTAGCACCTTCTTGCAGTTGTACTTCACGCAGCACACAGGTCACACATTAGTGACATACTACTTAGACAATTTCTTCTATGTCGGTTCACCGGGCTCCACGGAATGCCAGACAGTTCCGGACACTTTCCATGAGCTCATGGATGAACTAGGGGTGCCGTTGGCACCGAAGAAAACAATGGGACCGTGTACCACTTGGTCTTTTTTGGGGATTTGAAATTGATTCTGTGGCAATGCGTGCTCGCTTGCCAGTCGACAAAAAAGTTAAAATGTTGGAGGTGTTGGACAGAATGCTGTCAAAGCAGAAAGTGACAGTAAAGGACATACAGGTGCTCCTCGGTCATCTCAACTTTGTGAGCAGAGTGGTCAGGGCAGGGAGGACATTTTGTAGGTGGCTGGGACGGGCACTGGCAGGACATCATTTACCTCACCACCATGTTCGCCTGTCGGCAGGGGTGAAAGAGGATTTGTACATGTGGTCAGTTTTTCTACAATCTTTTAATGCAGTGCCAATGGCCAGGGAGGAGGACGTCCAGTGGGACATGCATATATTTTCTGATGCAGCGGGCAGCGACCGTTTCGGCCTATATTGGCAGGGCAGGTGGTATGTTGAGCAGTAGCCACAACAGTGGAAGGGCGGTGGGAGGAGCATAGCTTTTCTCGGGCTTTTCCCATTACTGGTGGCACTAATGCTATGGGGTGAAGAGTTGGCACACAAGAGAGTTTTGTTTCGAGTTGATAACATGGCAGTGGTGGAGATCATCAATAGGCAGTCCGCAAGAGATGAGCAAAGGTGCTGCAGGTTTTTGTGCTAAGTTGCCTCAGACATGACATTGCCTTCAGGGCATTGCATATACCAGGTGTGGACAATGACATAGCTGATGCTTTGTCCCGTTCATAGTGGGGGAGATTCCGTGGGCTAGACAAGGAGGCAGACAGGACACCGACCCCAATGCCGGATCATCTTTGTTATGTAGGCAACGTAGGGTGCTAAAACTGGTGGTAGGCTCTTTGTCGGCGTCTACATGGGCAGCATATAATCTGGCCTGGAGGGATTTCTTGGCTTCTGGCGCCTGTAAGCGATCTGAGGTCTGGCGGCGGTCTGAGGATGTGATTCAGTTTATTCTGGACCTCATTGAGAGGAGCCTTTCTAAAGTTACCATCGACCGGGATATTTGCGGGCATTGCTTTCATGGGGAAACTTCTGTGGGGTTACACCCCGTCAGCTGGGGAAGTGGGAAGGAGGATGTTAGAAGGTTGGGCTAAGGAGCTGTAATGACCAGATTTTCAGACCAGATAGAACCAGCTCACTGAGCAACACCAACCTGGCCAAAACGTAACCACCTCCCTTCTCAGGACCATCTATCTAGGCACCTGGGTACCTACCTAAGGATGGGGATTTCGCAATATACAAGCTCATATCATCAGAAACACCACTAAATCTATAGGGATTACTAGGAATACTCACTGATTACTAAGGACATCCATGCCCTACACCACACTCATACCTCATAGTCTCGGGACCACATGGGTCCAGACTAATTTACCCTGGGGCAGTTCTGATTATTTACCATTACACACTGATCACCCTCAGTGCTCACTCAAGCCCATCTATCTTTAGAGTCCCGTAAGACTGTTCTCTATCTTTAGAGTCCCGTAAGACTGTTCTCTATCTTTAGAGTCCCGTAAGACTGTTCTCTATCTTTAGAGTCCCGTAAGACTGTTCTCTATCTTTAGAGTCCCGTAAGACTGTTCTCTATCTTTAGAGTCCCGTAAGACTGTTCTCTATCTTTAGAGTCCTGTAAGACTGTTCTCTATCTTTAGAGTCCCGTAAGACTGTTCTCTATCTTTAGAGTCCCGTAAGACTGTTCTTTTTACACAAGCCACAATCCTGTGGGTATACACACTGACCACAATCAGTGCTCTCACTAACACCACTTACCAATGACGACCACTTTCCTATGAATACCTTCAGCTCTCTCTCTATGTTGGGAAGTCTCTCTCACTACTCACTAAGGGTTCGCTACTACAATAATATTATGAAATGAAATGAAATGAAATGAAATGAAAAAGAAATTTATAAAGCGCTCTGTGGCCAAGCGGCTTCCTGGCGCTGAGGAACACATCGGTAACTGCCTAACTGGTGCGAGAGAGATTAGCCCGGGAAAGCCTGAAGAAAGAAAAAAGTTTTGAGGGCTTTCCGAAAATGAGAAAAAATGGGAATGGAGCGGATAGAGAGGGGAAGAGAGTTCCTGATTTGCGGAGCACGCACAGAGAAGCGGGTGCCCCCTGTGCGGGACTTACGGAAGCGGGGAACGTGAAGAAGAGAGAGGGAGGAAGATCGGAGGGAGCGGGGAGGGGCATAGGAAGAGATCAAAGAGTTGATGAAGAGAGGAGCGGACCGGGCCTGTGCCCGAAAGGCCAGGCAGGCAAGTTTGAACTGGGACCTGAACTGAACGGGGAGCCAGTGAAGGGTTTTTAGAGCGGGAGTGATGTGGGAGAACTTAGGTAAACGAAGGACAAGACGGGCCGCCTGGTTCTGGATGGCCTGGAGACGACGAGTCTCGTAGGCAGGGATGCCTACATACAGGCCATTACCATAATCCAGGCGGGATGTAATAAGGGCAGTGATGATAACTTTGAGGGCATCAACAGAAAAAAACCGGGAGATCTTGCGGATGAGGCGGAGGGAGAGAAAGCAAGAGGATACAACAGAACTAATGTGTGCGTGCATCGAGAGGTCATTGCTGACCTTGATGCCCAAAGTCCGAACAGAGGGAACCGGGGAAGGTGGAGGACCAAAAGAAAGGGGCCAGTGGACAGAGGACCAAGGGTTAGAGGGGCCGCCGGTGAGGACAAGCTCTGTCTTGTCAGGGTTGAGCTTCAAATGATTGAAGCTCATCCACTGAGAAATAAAGACAAGAGTTGACCTGAGCTTGGGAAGAGAGTGAGTGGGGGAGGATAGATCAAAGACGAGCTGGAGGTCATCAGCGTAATTATACACTGAGACCCCCAGCTCAAGAAGAGAGGAAATAAGGGGGCGGATATAGAGGTTGAAGAGGAGGGGGAAGAGAGAGGAGCCTTGAGGTACCCCACACGTGACCGGGAGGGGAGGAGCCGAGAAGGAGGAGAGGTGGACTGCCTGTGAGCGTCCCTGCAAAAAGGACGCGATCCAAGAGAGGGCAACGCCCTGGATGCCCGCTGCGCTGACACGGTCAAGAAGAATAGTATGATCGACCGTGTCAAACGCAGCGGACAAATCCAAAAGGACTAAGGCCTGAGGAAGGTTGCCATCGGCCTTGCCCTTCAGTTCGTCAAGGACCGCCAGGACCACGCCCTCAGTGGAGTGGCCCGGTCGAAAGCCGGCCTGGTGGGAGGCCAAGATGTTGTTCCCCTCGATGTAAGAAGAGAGACAGGATGTTACTTGGCTCTCAAGAATCTTCCCTAGATAGGGGAGGAGGGAGATCGGCCTAAAGTTCACTGGAAGGGAGGGATCTTGGCCAGCTTTCTTCAAGATGGGAAGCACGATGGCAGACTTAAAGAAAGAAGGGACAGAACCCAGAGCCAGACAGGAGTTGAGAAAGGTTAGGGGGGGGGTGGGACAACTAGTGAATAAAGTTCTGAGGATACGAGCAGGTGCACAATCCGCCGGGGAGCCGGACTTGACCTTAACAAGGAGGTTGAGAAAAAGCTCGGGTGAGATGGGTGTGAAATGATCAAAAACGGGGGAAGAGAGGGGGGGATGGTCCGGTAGATCAAGGGGAGGAACAAGCGGGATGTTGGCCTTAATGGTGGTTATTTTATTGATGAAATAGGTGTTCAACGAGTAGCAGAGGGATTGCGAAGGAGCAGGGGAAAGACCAGCACGGTCAGAAGTGGCAAGGCTACGAACCAGAGAAAAGATCTCACGAGTTTTGTTAGCCGAAAGGGCAACGCGGTCCGAGAAGTATTTGGATTTGGTTGCTAGGATAGCAGATTTGTAATTATTGAGAAGGGCCCTATATTTCAGGCGGAGAGTGGGGCAATAGGTGCGGCGCCAACGACGTTCCGACCGTCTAAGCTCGAGCTTCAGGGATCTAAGGTCATCGGAGAACCACCTGTGGGCGTCGTGAAGACGGGCCGATCGTATCTTTTTAAGAGGAGCGGCCTGATCGCAAGCCGCGGAAAGCCAAGTGTGGATGGCATCCGCCTGATTTTCCACAGGGAGGTCGGTCAGAGCGGGGGCCGATAGAGAGAGAGAGGAGGAAAGATCATTGAGATCAACCTTATTCCAGCACCGAGCCCAGCTGTTCTTGGGCAAAGTAGCTTTCTCAGGCTGACCTAAGGGGATTGAAAAGGAGATCAAAAAATGATCAGACCAACCACAGGGGGAGATAGAAGACACCAGGGGATTGCAACGGAGAGACCAGATCTGGTCAAGAATATGACCATGGATGTGGGTAGGGGTCAAGACGTGGGATGAGAAGTTGAGACAACAGAGAGTAGCAGAAAAGTCTTTCGAGAGGGGGTCCTCCTGCGGGTCGCCCGGCCAGAAATTTGGGCAGAAATTTTTACTCCTGCCCATTATGGGATGGGCAGGAGTAAAAACGCTCTCTATCATAAGAACAACACATGCACACTAGTTCACTAAGAACTGGGGTATCTTTATTACAATAATCATAAAATACACATACACAAATCTGCGGAGTCTCTATAACTAACAGGAACTTTAACACACCGCTGAAAGAAAAGGAAGTGAGGTAGTGTGGCTCACTGGTTAGAGGCGGCAGACCCGAGAGCAGAGGACGGCCCGGGACCAGGGTTCGATTCCCGGCGCGGCAGGTTTCTGGACCAGGGTCAGCGGACTCGATAATTCTCTCGCCTCGGTGCCCGCTCTGATCAGCGATCACACTCGGCAACTCTGGGCATTAGCTTGCCTCATCTTCACTAACGGCCCCACCAGACCGCCGGGGATGCCTGGTCTCACCCTGGAGATACCCATTAAGGGACCATCTCTCAGGGAAGCCAGGAAGGGTTTTGCAGCGGTCGAAGCGCGGAGATACTCCCCCGGGAGTGATTCTAGCGCTATATAAACACGCAAATTAAATTAAATTAAATTAAATTAGACATACAATATAACAGGGACAATGTTATCTGCGGGGTCTCTGTGACTAACAGGAACTTTTAACACACCGCTGAAAGAAAAGGATTAGGCATACAATATAACAGGGACAATGTTATCTGCGGGGTCTCTGTGACTAACAGGAACTTTTAACACACCGCTGAAAGAAAAGGATTAGGCATACAATATAACAGGGACAATGTTAACTGCAGGGTCTCTGTGACTAACAGGAACTTTAACACACCGCTGAAAGAAAAGGGATTAGACATACAATAGCCTAGGGAATAAAGACAAGATTAAGGTGTAAGTGTAAAGCGGACTAGTTTAGACTACCTCACCTATTAGAAGGAAGATTTCTCTCTGTCTCTGGTGGGATCAGCGCTCTCTCTGTCTCTCCCTCCGTCACCACAGCTCCACGCCTCTGGCTCAATTACTTCAGCTGACAGCCTCAACTCCTCCATCTGCTTTAATGCATTCTGATAGTCTCTCTCCAGCTTCAGCAATCATCTGCCTTCTTTCTCCATTCCAGAAAACCAATAGAACTGCACTGTATTCTGCAGCTCCAGCAGACATCCTACTCTCCACTCTTCAAGAACCAAACTGACCATTCCTCCTCTCCTGCAATTCACTAATATGGATTCCTCTCCTCTAGTGGAAAGCTCCAGCCAGCAGCCTCCTCCCACCAGGTCCATGCACCGGGCTCCTTGCTCCAGACGCTCCCATAGTGATCAGCTGCTTGTTTCGTCTAGAGACCTGAGCCCAGGGACACTTCTTGATTAGATTCAGCTCTGGCCGGTTCTCTCCGGTTCGCTTAGGGCGAACAACAGCTCAAAACCAAAATATTACCTTTCCCCTTGAAGCATCTCAGCTCTGCAGGGATAGAAAGCAAAATGGAGTCTCTCTAGTTCTGGGCCTTGTAGGCCTGAGAAGGATGAAATAACCCTTAGCTCTGTCAGAGTACCTACATAAACCATAAAGGCAAAGCCAATAGGCAATAGATGGATTAGAGTAAGGGATCTATCATCATATAAAGCAGCTATCCTCTTCTAGGTCTGGAAAAAATATCTTAAAAGGGCCAACACATCTAAGAATACAGATTCTAGATGTGAGCAAGCTTAAAGTCTTTATCACTCCGAAATAGAGCCAAAAAGCCTGTCAAGACATTCCACTCTTAGACTTTATCTTGCGAACATCTATAAACAACAACATCCAAGTAAACAAACATCAACATAATCTATCAACAAAACCAAAAACCAAAAGGCTCTCTAAAATAAATGACAACTTAAGGAAATTCCACCTAAAACTTGATGTAGGGAATACAAATCTAACAGCCAACTGAAAACAAATCAAAGCACCCTTGACCTGAATGCTGAAACATAACTAAGATTGATCTGAAAACAACAGAAACCAACCAAAGCACCCTCGAACTAAATGTGCCTCAACTTCTAGTGATAACTGATAAAATCTATTGATGTAGGGACATGTTTGTAGAATGAAAACAGCAAGGGGCCTAAATGGGGCCTACCTACTTCGGTCAACTTAAGAACTAAATGTACTTCAACTTCTAATGATAACTCATGAAATCCATTGGTGTAGGGCCATGTTTGTGGAACGAAAATAACAATGGGCCTAAATGAGGCCTACCAACGTTGGTCAACTTAAGAAAGGATTTAGAGAAATCTAACAAATAAACATGACAAAGGGTCCTCAAGGTCTGGGCAAACATTAATAATAGATGTAAGACATAACCTGACTAAAAGACACACCTCCCAGGACAACTTAAAGTTTAGGGTAACCACCCTTGGAACTAATCCCACTGTTCTAATTAAGAGTTAATGAATCAAAGTGAAAGTGTAATAACAGGAAAATAAGGATAACCCCATTCCTACAAAATAGCTGGTGTAGCACTATGCATATCAAGCAATAAATCAAAGAAAATTATCTAAGTGTGGTGCATATCTAAAAGATAAATTTGAACCATGCCAAAGGCAATAGGTAAAGGACACTCTATCACAAAACATTTAGCACCTAGTTCCTCACTGTATCACACTGTGGAACACATATGTGCACCATCCTTTCTAACTCTTTCATTGGCAAGACTGTTTTGCAGAAAACAGGAAAACTATGAAATAGATGAAAGATAAACAAGTGTATCAATAATGAAATGGCATAGCATACTAAAGGCAAAATATATCACTGCATAAACATCAAAACCATGAGAAATTTTCAATTGGGGCCTGTTTGTGGTAATTGCAAAAGTGGCATAATGTCCATCTGAAATAGAAGAATGCAGGCCAAGAAATAACATTGCAGATTCCTTTTGTGGGAAACATTATCATAACCAAATAAAAATGAGTTCTATTAGAATAATTTTTTTTAAAAAAAAGGACTATTGGCTTTGTCAGCCAACTGCAGATTGTAATTCTAATTTCAGAAGTTTAGTAAATGTAAAAGTTTTCTTTAATAGGAATCCATCGTTGGTTTCTTCTCAGAACAACAGTTTATTTGCAAAGACTAAGATTCTCCATCTTCATCTGTATCATGTGCCAAGGAAGCACTTCCTCCGATCTGGTCATTAGTCACCAGCTTCCGTCGTTCATCCGCCACCAATCCGGTCTGGTCTGGTTCCATCTTCCAAAAACAACAAACTAACATAAAAAATGAAAACAAAAAAGTAAAATAACAAAGGGAGTGGGAGGGGGGTGGGCCGACACACACACCAAACACCACAACCCAACAACCTGAAACGAAAAAACAAGTATCATTAATCTAGCAAAAATAAATTTTCCATTTAAAAAGCACCCCAAGTGCTTTTTATTGTCGAAAGAAACCTCCTAATTTATAAAAAACAAATTATTCTAAATTCAAGGAATAATTTAAATCATATTCTATTAAATTTGTTTGGGCAAAATCCAATTTTGTCATACACAGCCAGAAGGGCTGGGGCCTAGCAACTCCCAGCTCCTCTGAGAAACAGCCCCTCCCTTCAGAAAGATGTTCGCGCTCAGAGTTTTGAATCCGCTCCAAAAAATAAGCAGGAGCCGAGCTACAGTGCGATGTAATTTTGAATCACTGCCAAATGCTGATCTCATTGCAGGAGCAAGGCTACTGCCAACCATTCTGTCCAAGCATCTCTAATCTCTAGTCAGGGAAGCTCACTTAGGCCTACTGTATTTATCTAACTCCAAGGGCCAAGCGTCTGCCAATTATTCTGCATGTGCAAGGATCCCTTATCTGAAGGCAATGAAGCTGTCTGCGCCGACAGCAATGAAGAGCGATTTGACCCCCCCTTATATAAACATTTCTCCGCGGAAAGAAATTGGAATATAGCCAAGAATAACAAGCTGGCTCTCTCTGCTCTCAGAAGTTACCCATCTTCCACCCTTTCAAAAAGTCAGAGCGTGAACAGATGCAGGGCTCATATCAGTCAAGGTCAAAAACAAATGCCTTGAAACTGAAAACATTACAGCTTTTCCCAGGGCAAAAGCACTGAACATTATTTTCTAACTAAGTGAAGCAGATTGAAACGATGTAAAAAGCAAATTAATACAGACATATTTTTTGCAACTATGTCACATGCTAGCATTTTAAAATAATACTAGTATAAAAACAGCTACTGGCTGAAAGGGAAAAATATTAGAAGCAAATACATTTAATTTTCCATTTTGAAAATAACATGAGAAGTAAGAATTCATAATTTAGAGTGCAAGCTATTCTATTCAACCTATAATCATGTATATTTTCTAGAACATATTTTTTTGAAAAGGCACACGGTTGCATTTCACTAATTAAAAGCACATTCTATGATGGGTCTGTTTTTATATTTTCGTTCTTCACAACCGCGAAAGCATCAATTAAAGCACCCTCTGAGCAAACCGTTATCTCAATCCGACTGGTTGATTTATAACTTTCCGACCTCTGAGTCAGACACATTAACTCATGTGTTCCAAGGCAAACCCACACAAATTCGTGGACGCATTTCAAAAAGAATGTTATATGAACATAGCTTTCCTCTCTGCGCAAGATGTTACCATTCTGTCAGCAAGCTGACAAAGCACATAGGCAGAACCCAGCAACCAAAGAAAGTCAAATCAAACCATCATTCATCTAAACACTCACTGACTTTTAGTGTCAGCTCACATAACCATGCATGTTAAACAGCATGTTAAAATAAATACTGCCGTCACAATTCAATATATCAACCCTTTGGCAGCCCAAACACAATCATTCCCCAATGTCTGCAGTACATGGGAAATTCAAGAACTTATCACTCCACGTTTTCAAATAACACGCGCGCACATCTACAAAACATTTTCCCCAAGCATTTGAAAGAGATCCAGCTCTATCCTGCCTAACGCAACAATAACATGCTCTGTACAAGCCATATCCACATGGCGCTATTCACAAGCCATATTTACAAGAAAGTCAACAAGTTCAAAAAAATGACATGCTCTTCACAAGGAATATATTCAAGGCGCAATTCACAAGGAACACAGCAAGTCAAAATGAGAACATGTACCTCACAAGCCATAATTACATGGCACTATTTACAAGCCATATGTACAAGAAAGTCAACAAGTTCAAAAAATGACATGCTCTTCACAAGGAATATATGCAAGGCGCAATTCACAAGGAACACAGCAAGTCAAAATGAGAACATGCTCCTCACAAGCCACATTAATATGGCGCTATTCACAAGCCATATTTACAAGGAGCTATGTACAAGGAACTCCACAAGTCATATTGCATTGAACACATTTCACATTGCACAGCGTAAGCAAACGCAGCAAGCAATTTAATGGGCAATTTAAAAGCATTTTTCACACACATATGTACAATTGGATCATCACAACGATGCAATTGGCTCCCTCATGTAATGTCACCCTTCAAGCCTGACAGTTCAAACACCAAGATGAAAAGCATTGCTTCCACCCTGCATAAATCAAATGCCATGATGTACTGCAATCTCCTTACACTGCAACTGTTCAAGCCCATAGGCCAATTTTCGTGCCAAGTGCAAACCATCAAGATAAAAACCAAGACAGCGCACACAGGCTTCGTAAACTGTTCGTCGACGCCAGATGTAATGACCAGATTTTCAGACCACATAGAACCAGCTCACTGAGCAACACCAACCTGGCCAAAACGTAACCACCTCCCTCCTCAGGACCATCTATCCAGGCACCTGGGTACCTACCTAAGGATGGGGATTTTGCAATATACAAGCTCATATCATCAGAAACACCACTAAATCTATAGGGATTACTAGGAATACTCACTGATTATTAAGGACATCCATGCCCTACACCACACTCATACCTCATAGTCTCGCGACCACATGGGTCCAGACTAATCTACCCTGGGGCAGTTCTGATTATTTACCATTACACACTGATCACCCTCAGTGCTCACTCAAGCCCATCTATCTTTAGAGTCCCGTAAGACTGTTCTCTATCTTTAGAGTCCCGTAAGACTGTTCTCTATCTTTAGAGTCCCGTAAGACTGTTCTCTATCTTTAGAGTCCCGTAAGACTGTTCTCTATCTTTAGAGTCCCGTAAGACTGTTCTCTATCTTTAGAGTCCTGTAAGACTGTTCTCTATCTTTAGAGTCCCGTAAGACTGTTCTCTATCTTTAGAGTCCCGTAAGACTGTTCTCTATCTTTAGAGTCCCGTAAGACTGTTCTTTTTACACAAGCCACAATCCTGTGGGTATACACACTGACCACAATCAGTGCTCTCACTAACGCCACTTACCAATGACGACCACTTTCCTATGAATACCTTCAGCTCTCTCTCTATGTTGGGAAGTCTCTCTCACTATTCACTAAGGGTTCGCTACTACAATAATAATATGGGATGGGCAGGAGTAAAAACGCTCTCTATCATAAGAACAACACATGCACACTAGTTCACTAAGAACTGGGGTATCTTTATTACAATAATCATAAAATACACATACACAAATCTGCGGGGTCTCTATAACTAACAGGAACTTTAACACACCGCTGAAAGAAAAGGATTAGACATACAATATAACAGGGACAATGTTATCTGCGGGGTCTCTGTGACTAACAGGAACTTTTAACACACCGCTGAAAGAAAAGGATTAGGCATACAATATAACAGGGACAATGTTATCTGCGGGGTCTCTGTGACTAACAGGAACTTTAACACACCGCTGAAAGAAAAGGGATTAGACATACAATAGCCTAGGGAATAAAGACAAGATTAAGGTGTAAGTGTAAAGCGGACTAGTTTAGACTACCTCACCTATTAGAAGGAAGATTTCTCTCTGTCTCTGGTGGGATCAGGGCTCTCTCTGTCTCTCCCTCCGTCACCACAGCTCCACACCTCTGGCTCAATTACTTCAGCTGACAGCCTCAACTCCTCCATCTGCTTTAATGCATTCTGATAGTTTCTCTCCAGCTTCAGCAATCATCTGCCTTCTTTCTCCATTCCAGAAAACCAATAGAACTGCACTGTATTCTGCAGCTCCAGCAGACATCCTACTCTCCACTCTTCAAGAACCAAACTGACCACTCCTCCTCTCCTGCAATTCGCTAATATGGATTCCTCTCCTCTAGTGGAAAGCTCCAGCCAGCAGCCTCCTCCCACCAGGTCCATGCACCGGGCTCCTTGCTAGAGACGCTCCCACAGTGATCAGCTGCTTGTTTCGTCTAGAGACCTGAGCCCAGGGACACTTCTTGATTAGATTCAGCTCTGGCCGGTTCTCTCCGGTTCGCTTAGGGCGAACAACAGCTCAAAACCAAAATATTACCTTTCCCCTTGAAGCATCTCAGCTCTGCAGGGATAGAAAGCAAAATGGAGTCTCTCTAGTTCTGGGCCTTGTAGGCCTGAGAAGGATGAAATAACCCTTAGCTCTGTCAGAGTACCTACACAAACCATAAAGGCAAAGCCAATAGGCAATAGATGGATTAGAGAAAGGGATCTATCATCATATAAAGCAGCTATCCTATTCTAGTGATAGAGCGCGCAGTTACCCCGGGTCACCCGTGTTACCAATTCTTTACACGCACTGGGCCCTGGCGTGCAAATTTTCCAAACACCACACTAATAATTTGGGTGAACCGGGAGAGGATTTTATATTTCTCCTCCTGCACGCTGCTATGAGCAATTAAGGTTTGGCTTTACCTCTGCTTACCATGTACCTGACTTACCACAGGCACAATTCTTACGACGGACCTGGAGCTATAAGGGAAAATAGTAGACAGGCCTAACATCAGATACTCTTTATAATCAGTAAATACTTTCCACAATTTCTGTATAATGACCACAGACACCTGAGGATGTTTAAAGCTTTATATAACGTTCAAAGAGAAAATGACAAAGCAATAAGTGATAGGCAGAATAATGCGTCTAACATCAAAATCAACACTATAAAATAACTATAGATAAATGCTAAGACCATTTGAGTACATGGGAAGACTAAAAGGTAGGAATCTTAGAACAAACTAGTCACTGCAATTTTATACTAAAACATAGGATGTGGATGGGACCTAGAACACGTACTTAACCTAAGTGTTTAAACTATTCTTACTAAGTTCACCGCAATCAGGCTAAAGGTAGGGGGAAAATTGGAACATACTAATACAATATAACAGTAGGTAATTTCCTAAGGGAGGGGAGAGAAGTGGAACAATTCTAGAACAATTTCATATAACTCGTTCTCAAGGTGATAGAGCAATATCACGGCAAGAGTGCTTTATTTAAGAAAGGACAAGAGAGAAGTCGAGAGAGAGAGAGAGACGCAAACCCACAGGTTAATATTTACCTAGGTCTGAGAGAAGACTAACCCTGGCCACGGGTCAGTTGGAAGGACGGGGACAAGGACCCTCAGGAAGGAATGCCGGAATGCGAGCAGGTACAGCTCACGGACAGTAAGGACAGGATACCCCTCAGGATTTGGGATCAGGACTGGGCTCACCAAGGTACGACCAACACCCACAGCTTCAGAAGCAACGCCAGCGTTTCCCCTTTCTGCAAGTAATCCGCCGGTAACCCCGATAGGGTTTTCGAATTTCCCAGCAAAGTGCTTCGCCAGCACTTAGGATTATTTCCACCCCTTAGGAGTTTGTGGAAAGTATGGACAGAGTGCTCCGCAGCACTTCAGATTGAGCACCTATAGAGTTCGTAGGGTCAGTGACAGGTCTGCTATTCGGACAAGTCGGACAACTTTCCTAAGCTAAACTAGGGCAGTTATACTGTTTTGGGGTCCCTCAGACCACCCACTAATGTTGCAATTGACAGTTTCCCACATTGTGATTGGTCAGGAGAGGTGGTGCGGTCATTACCACCTCCTAGAATTCAACTTTCTCATACTTAATATTCAATTTTGCATACCCGCCCCCCGGGTTCACGTTCCCATGCATAGAATACAGCAGCAGAATAATGTTCACAATAGGTAGCAACAGAGTTGCATCGTCCAAGGTAAGATTTTGCTTTCCCAGAGAGGTTCTCAGGCGCATTGTGCTTCAGGAGCCAGCTGGCTAGATTTAGCTTCTGCGCAGTGAAGTTTTTCTCCGGTCATGTGACGGTGCCCAGCAGAGCTTCAAGTATGGCTCCGCTCACGTATGCCCCAGCCCACAAGACGCGGTACATGAAAAGTAAGCGAGAACGAATTAATATCACATATAAAATGATTACACTGTATACCATGATAAAATACTAACCAACCCTTATTTTATAATGACTATAGCATTATTGTTTAGTGCGAAAAGACAGATAGGCAAAAGCAGCGGTAGCAAGCAGAATGCATGGTGAGAGACAAGCGGCCATATTTGCTACCGTGCGCATGAGCACAGAATCCCTCCAGAATGCGAGTGCGTCACATCACATGGGTATGACCGACGCATGCGCAGACTGAATTTCAGCGAAGCAGCCGATTTCAGTGCAAGCTTCGTTAGTATGACAAAAGACATACAAGCAAGCATCCTGGGGACACCCGCGTGTTTGGGAAACCACTTAATGAAGGACGAACAATAGTGTTAATATGATTATACGATTTAGGCAAGGGTTTTGCATACGAGCAAAGCGCTTTACATGCGAATCCCAGCTCCATCAATCCCCTCTTTGATGATATTTACTATCATCACCACATAAAAGGAAACAGATGCCAACTTTTTCTCATTCATCCATATCATCCATCTTAATTTCAACAAATTTTTCGTTGAGTTTTCTTGCAGCTTCTCTATGAGAGTGGTGATTTTTCGCCTTTTTGTAAATTGCACTCTTTAGCTCTTCTAATTCTAATTCATCAATGTTTCTTTTCACCCCCCTCTGGTTTACTGTATATTTCTTTTTGCACCTTTGGCATTTGCAGCAGATAAAAATTATCAATACAACTACACCTATTACAATTATTGGCATCAGTATTTTCCACAAAAGACTTCTACCTAGGTTAGTAAACCAACTACCTATAGAGGAGAGACCTCCAGTCAGTCTCGTCCAGGCACTGTCAACCTCCAATGGTTTGAGTTCTTTTTCCAAATTAGTTATGTTTCTCACATATTGCTTTAGTTCGATACTTTTATCAGGAATGTAAGTGCAACAATGTTGCGCTTTCAGCATTCTACAGACTCCGCCCTCTTTTGCTAATAGGGTGTCAAGGGCAAGACGGTTTTGTAAAACCATTGATCTGATCGCAACCATTTCTGTATTGACCAGCAGGAATCCAGCAGCAGTGTCAGTAGATAACCGATCCACTACTGTAGACAATTTGCAGATTCTATGGGTGTTCAGAACTACCCCCATTCCAGGTATCAGTGCACTAAAAATATCACCTATAATTTCACCTACACTTTCACGTCTACTACGCACTAAGCCATTAGTTTCTTCATCGCTTCCAGCTGCATTATTCACATGGTATATTTTCGGGAAAACAATGCCAAAGTAGCAGCTTCCATACCAGTAATCCGGCAATTTGAAATAAGCCTTGTTTCCACATATATAATATATTCCGGGAAACACAGGTTCTGACCCATTTTTGAAACCCCAACCTCCAATTACCTTGTAATTATGTTCACACTCGCTGGAACCGATGAATACATTGTTATAGTACTCTGTCTTTTCCCTATGGATACAAAGTTTCCCCTTTCGTTCAAAATCCAGCAACAAGGCAGGACTGGCTTCACCTTCCGAGGTGTTATCCATGTGCTCAGCCCACCTAGGGACTCTATCCTTCTCGTCATTTGCCTTCTTCTGAAACTTTTCTCTCCTTCTGTCTGCCATCTTTATAAACATCTTTTCCTGCTCTTGCAGAGAACAGGTCAGATTATCTTCTCTTGCTTTGTCTAAATCTATGTTACCTATAGTCAGGAAATATTCTCCCATATAACGGGTCACGTCACTTGTAGTATGTACACGGTTCAAGTGTCCTCTAACAGGAAGTTCAGAAAATACTACGTCATCATTTGAATAATAGTACTGTAAAGTGCTTCTATAAAACAAGCTAGCTAATATACTACAGGAGATTCCATAGGTCAAAGGTAGATGGTGGTATGTCACACCTTCAGCCACTGAAGTTGGTAGCTTCATGCAGACATAACAGTCCTCTATTTCCATAGCTTCTACGTAATGCACTAACAAGTTAGCAAAAACATTTAGATGCGTCCTGTTTCTCATTTTGTGAAAATGTAGTCCATCCTCATCTGGTGCTTCTAAATTAGGTCGTGTGTGTGTCAGTCCTACTCGTTTGTCGCGTCTTTCTAGGCTTCGTGGTGTTTCTGCAGTCTGTACAACCCCTACGTCTACTGCTTCGGGTTCAGTAGGGGACAAGTTAGGATTTTTACTTATCATAAAAGGTAGAAAAACTGTTAGTCCTATCCACATTACTATTAACATGGCTATACTACACAAGCATATTTTACAACAGGTTTTAAGACACCCACACCGGGATCTTCCAGAGACATTCGGATCAGACATATTTAGCTTACAGGTGGCTTTTGCTACCCCTCTTCGTTTCTTTGCACCAAAGGCTCACTTCGGGGCTCTCTCAAGGAGGGTCTTCGTCCGAACTCCGATCAGCAATGGACTCGTCGTCACTGTTGCCACTGTGGTGCGGCTCATCAATTTCCTCCAACACAAAGTACGTCCACTCAGGGCTCCGATACAGTCGGTTCTGTTTCTTTATTCTGTCGCTCTTTCTTAGCGATTTGCCTTGGGCTGCCTTTCGTTCACTTTCAGCCCTTTTTCGGTCTTTCTGATTTTCTTCGACTGTCTTTAGTCTGAGCCTCAGTCTCTTGACGTATCTGGGTGCACTTCTGCCTCCGTGCCTCCCAGTCGTTGAGGAAACTTGGCCTTCTTCGTGCACTCTTTTTACTTTTTGATGTGGCACCTCTGTTTCCCTGCCTGTCTGACTAGTTCCAGGTCTTTCATCTATTTTTTCTGCCTGGTCCCTAATCTGTCCCTGCTCAGATTCAAATCGCACTTTCTTTTTATTTCTGGTTACTGTTGTTTCCGTTGTCTGAGCACTTTGATCTAGTTCTATCTGTTCCTGTTCATGCTCTTCGATCTCTTCGCTTTCTTCTGCATGAAGGTCAGCTCTAATTTCTAACTGTCCCTTTCCCACTTCTGGAGTTTCAGGAGAAGTTTCGATGTCTTGTTCTGACCCTACTTGGCCTACGTCCTGATCAGGTGTGTTGTGGCTTTCGTTGACCTGACCTTCTTCTTCTATTTCTGACTCACCTGGACTATCCCACTCACTGTCTAAGTAAGAATATTTCCGGGTTCGTATTGGATCATGAACCTGGTCGTCGGCGGGGTACCATCCAACGTCTCGACTTGTGCTCGGCAGTTCGATGTCAGCTAGCTCCGGACTCTCCTCCTCGGAAGCTTCTTCAGCTGAGCTGCCTTCAGCTCCAGTCGCGTTTTCTCCAGATACCCGCTTTGTGTGGCTGGCGTGGATCCACTTCGGTACACCAGCACACTTTACAGCAGTAGTAGTGACGAGGAT
The DNA here is from genome assembly GCF_964263255.1 of Lissotriton vulgaris. NCBI lineage: Eukaryota > Metazoa > Chordata > Amphibia > Caudata > Salamandridae > Lissotriton > Lissotriton vulgaris. Next base: position 1,270,152,963 of record NC_141694.1, on the reverse strand, counting down.
CACTTGTCGTGGCTTTCCCCACCTTGGCTTCAGGCAACTGCTCCGGGTGTGTTTCTTTAACGTCACCCAGTCTCCGGGTTGCAGTTTATGTGCTGGAGTCTTTGGCCATTCGTCTTCTGTCTCTCCAATCTGCTGAGAGAGAGAACGCACTTGGTCACCCAACTGCCTGCAGTACTCTAATACCATATCATCAGAAATGCTTAGCAGTTTGTGTCCGGGTACCCATGCCTGTCGCATCACTCTTCCCATCAACACTTCATGGGGACTCAGGCCAGTGTTTCTGTTCGGGATACTTCTCAAACTCATCAGCACAAGGGGTAAAGCCTCTATCCAGTTCATCTTTGTGGAATCACACATTTTGGCCAATCTGGATTTCAGGGTGCCATTTATTTGTTCCACTACCCCAGAAGCCTCTGGATGGTAGGCACAGTGTAGTCTTTGCTTCATTTTGAATGCTCTACAGAGTTCCAATAGGACATCGTTGGCAAAATGCCCACCTTGGTCCGTTTCGATTGTCTCGGGAATTCCGTACCTAGGTATCAACTCCCTGAGCAATAACTTGGCTGTGGTGATAGCATCATTTTTCTTCGCGGGATATGCTTCCACCCACCTGGAGAATAGACAAACTATGACTAAGATATATCTATATCCTTTGCATTTGGGCATGGTTATGAAATCTGCCTGCAGCCTGACAAAGGGACCTACTGCCTTTCCAATAGTACTCTGCTCCACGACAGTCCTCTTTCCTGCATTGAATTGCTGACACACTAGGCACCTCTGGCAAAGCCTTTCCGCCTGGTTCCTGAATTTTGAATTACAGAACACTTTATCAAACACCCGACACATTGCGTCTCTTCCCATATGTGTTGGTTCATGTATCATTCTGATCATGGGGTCGACCAAGCTATCAGGCAGTACAGGCACCCCAGTTGTGTTTACCACCACACCATCATCTCTCAGTTTGCATCCATTTGCTGCCCACCTTCCTTTTTCTGTCCTGTCTGTTGCCTGTTGCAATTCCTTTAATTCCTCCCACGTTGACACATTCTCAAACAACATAAGTTGGCAGCTGGTTCCATCCCACAGCGCAATTTGTAGGGACATGTGGTGTCGGGCACAAAACTGTGCAATTTGGTCAGCATACCTATTACCGGCAGTCACATCATCATTTCCAGATTTGTGAGCCGCACACTTGACCACAGCCAATTCTTTGGGCAATTGAATAGCTTCCAGTAAGTCATGCACCACCTTCCCATTTCTGATAGGTGTGCCTGAGGAAGTCATGAATTCTCTTTGCAGCCACAACTGGCCGAAGTCATGAACAACCCCAAAACAATACTGGCTGTCTGTGTAAACAGTTATTCTCTTGTTCTTACCCCTCTTACATGCTCTGGTTAGCGCGATGAGCTCCACCACTTGTGCAGACTTCACCTCGCGCATGTAAGATGCTTCTATAGTTCCTGTCAGTGTAACCACAGCATAGGCAGCACTCAGACTCCCACTCTCATGTCTCAAACACGAGCCATCCACGAACATTGTTTTATCCCCATCAAGTAGTGCTATTTCACGGATGTCTGGGCGGGGTTTCGTGCTAAATTCAGTTAGATCGATGCAATTATGTTCCTCTTCCTCCTCAGCTTCTACACTCAGAGGGATAGGTAACAGTGTCGCAGGGTTTAGGACATTGCACCGGGAAATAGTTACATTTTCAGCACCAATCAAGATTCTTTCATACTTAGTCAGCCGACTAGGTGTGAGGTACTGAGTTTTAGTTCTAGTTAGAAGGATGACAACAGAATGAGGAACATATACAGTGACGTGATGTCCCATGACAATGTTCTCACTCTGTTCCAGACTGACGCAAGTAGCAGCAACTGCTTTCAAGCATCCAGGTAATCCAGCAGCCACCGGATCTAGGGTGGCCGAAAAATAGGCCACTGGTCTTCTAACTAGTCCGTGCTCCTGGGTCAGGACTGAAAGAGCACAATTCTCTCTTGTGTCAAAGAACAGTTCAAAGGGCTTAGTGTAATCAGGCATACCCAATGCAGGAGCGGTACATAGACAGTTTCTCAAAGTTACCCAAGCATTCATGCTTTCACTGTCCCAATGGACGGGGTCTTCTACTCCTTTCTTTGTCATATTTACCAAAGGTCTGGCTAGAGCTGCGAATCCTACAATCCATTGTCTGCAGTAACCCACAACTCCCAAGAACATTCTCACTTCTTTCTGAGTTCTGGGCAGTTCCATTGCTTTAATTATTTTGATCCTTTCGGTAGTGACTTTCCTGATCCCTTTTTCGATCTGGTGCCCCAGATACTTCACTGAATTTTTACAGAATTGTAACTTGTCAGGTGACACTTTATGTCCTCCCTTTCCTAGGTGATTCAACAAGGCAATGGTGTCAGTGACACAGTCAGTCTGGGTTTTAGATGCCACTAACAGGTCATCTATGTACTGCACCAAAACAGACTCTCTTGGCAATACTAGGGTTTCAAGGCACTTTTTCAGTATCTGGTTGAAAATCGATGGACTTTCGGTGTACCCCTGGGGGACACGATTCCAGACATAGATATGGCTGTCAAATTCAAAACTGAAAAGGAATTTGCTTTCTGGATGCAATGGGATGGAAAAGAATGCATGGCACAGGTCGATGACAGTGAACCATTCTGCATTCCAGGGAATCTGATACAGTATCACTGCAGGGTTGGGCACAATGGGACAGCAAGGCACAACAATTTGGTTTACCTTGCGCAAATCTTGCACCACCCGGTACTTTCCACTAGGCTTTTTGATCCCAATGATTGGCGAATTACAGGGACTGCTCATTACTTCCTCTATTATCTCTGCTTCGAGTAGCCGGGTAATTTCAGTCGCTACTCCAGCCTTTACTTCTGCACTCATTTTGTACTGTCTGGTTTTCGGGTACATTGCATTAGTTTTTATTGCTATTTTAACTGGGTCCACATTTGCCATTAATCCTACATCCTTTCCTGTGAAATCCCACACTTCTGGAACTACTCTTAACTGGAGCTCTTCGGGTAAATCCTCAACTGATAAAGTTTTGATATCAGAATCTTGTCTGACTAACATCAGCTTGTACACACCATCTTCATCGGGGGTCTGAATTTCGACGCCTTTTGGTGTGCAATAGATGGTACAATTCATTTTGCACAACAAATCACGTCCTAGCAGGTTCACAGGACTAGAATCACAGACTACAAATCTGTGCATTTCTTTGAAATTTCCTATAGAAATCTCCATTGGTTCAGTTACTGGAGTACTTATTATTTGATTTGAGACGCCCACTACTTGGATTGCTTCTCCCGAGAGGGGTAGGTTAGGAACATCCACTGTTCTTACAGTAGATCTGGTAGCACCAGTGTCCAACAGAAAGGTGACGTCTTTTCCCTCAACCTTTCCTTCAATGTATGGTCCAGTCTGGTCTACCGGTAAGGAGGCGCCAAGCACGCACTCCTCATCCTCCCCTCTCAGGCCCCGTCAATCTTGATCTTCACAGAGGAAGGTATCATTCAGCAAGTACTGTGGAATGATTGCATTTCTTTCACTCTCAACTTCCCATACTTCCGCCCTCTCATTCTGCTGACCCTGATTCTTAAAATTCTGTCTAGGAGCGCGAGGTACGGGAGGTAATTTTACCTGTTGCTGGTTCTTTCTCGTCCCCTCTTTCGGTACCTGTGGATTTAAACCATTTACAGGGGCATTACCGGCCTGCAGGTGTGGACACTCGTCTCGCCAATGCCCCATCTGGCCGCACCCATGGCACGGGAACTTTTTCATGGCTTCTTCCCGACTCATTTTAGGTCTGGGCTTTCCCCCTCCCCCAGTAGTGGCATTCTGAACATTATTATCAGAAGTCAATTTACTTAACTGTTTTTCTTGCTGTTCAGCTAATTTCACCTGTGCCCACATGACTTTCTCCTTGAGGGCCTTCTTTTTATTTTCGATTTCATCTTCGCAGTATTTTGCATATTTCAGGACATCATCTATGGGCTTTCCCTGCCAACTTATTTTATTATCTCGAATCCATTGTGAGATTTCAGGTCTCAATCCTAGCACAAATCTGTAACTGAAATGGGTCATGTCTTTCATGTCTACGTTATCGATACCACTGTAAGTTTTGAATACCTGCAGTAACCTTTCATAAAACGAGTGCACCGTTTCATCACGTTCCTGGGTGGTTCTATCTATTCGGGTCCAATCTGTCTCCTTTGCTGGCACCTTTTTCTTGAGGTATTGTATGACTTGCTCATACTTCCTCATTACTTCAGGTGCGGGAGCTCCTGTTTTCTCATCTCTGGGGAATTCCTCACTGGGCCAATCAATTTCAATTTTACAGTCGGTCCACAAATCTACAGGGACCACAATGTCGAAAAACCCATCCAGGTCTTTCAAGAGGCATTTCTGAACTTTTATGAAGCGTTCTACCTGCCTGTACCAGTCAACTGGCTTCTCACGTAATTTCGGGAAGTCGTTTGTAAATGACACAATATCCTGTCTGGACCAAGGGACATGGACGTATTTCCCTCCCGGGACCTCTCTCATGGGGCACAATTTTTCTGTTGGTGTTACTTCCTTTAACACGAATTCTGAAGTCAGTGACCCAGCCCTGCTGCTTTCCCTTTTCTTTGCCCACCTGGTTCTCCATTTCCCCACTTCGCCCCATTTCTGCAGGAGTTTTAACAATTCTTTTACTTGGATCTGTTTTCCCATCACATTCAGGCTTTCTAAATCCTTGTCTGAAAAATCCACTCTGTAGGGTTTCTGAAGAATTTTGGAGCGACTAACATCAATTCCCATTTCTGTGGCTGTATCCATTATCTTTTCATGGAGCACCCTAGCACTCCGGGTAAGACTTTTGCTGATAAACAGTAATTCTCCCTCATTGTACGAGCTTAGGCGCTCAACTCCTACGTTTCCAGCCATCATTTCTTCTATTTCTATTCTTAATTTATATATTTCCAATGCTTTAGGTTGGGGAGTGGTCTCCTTCTCTAGCTCCTTTGTCCATCTGTCCAATTCTTCTGGGGAAACTAAAGTGGCACCCCTAGCCCCAGTTGCACCTTCAATCAACACCTCTTTTTGTCTGGGCTGACTTCTTGTCCCTGCTATACTAGTCCCAGATTCTCTAATGGGCAGATCCATCAGAACCACAGATTCACACTCACTTTCCTGATCCTCATCTATGAATACTTCCTTCCTCGGGGTCGGGATGCTAGGAGTAGGCAGTATTGGGGTGATAACAGGAGGATGGGGACTAGTCAGGTCATTTCTATACAGTGGAATAGCTGGACCAATAGTTACTGGAATAGTCAGGGAATCAGGATGGGGATGCATCTGGGCAATGGTTCGAACTAAATCCTCTCGCTGTTTAGTCAAGGCTTCTTTCTCTTTTTCCTGCAACCCCCTTTCTGCAGAATTGCCATGCAATACTTGAGGTACTAAGGACGGATAAATACTTGGGGCAGTGGGAATGACCAATCGAGGTGGACTTTCTCCGAATGGCTGATAATTCGGGACCGCGGATTTAGGTCTGCAAAACTCATCTCTTTCACTGGTTTTACTGTTTGTACCTGTTCCATCTGTATCACTGTCCCTCCTACATCGGGGATAATTTGAAAAGGGATTTTTTGAATGTACAGGCTCGGATTCTGCAACATAGGGAGGTGGACTTTTCATTAACAAATCTTCCAGGTGTTCATCTTCTACGTCCCCCATAGGTGCTAGGTGATGGGTTTTTTCTTTACATTTTCCTCTCTTTTCTTCTGATACCCCCATCATAGGGAACAGCCCTTCAGTCAACATAGATTGCCTCCACTGTTTCATTTTCTGCTCTTTGGTCTGCACGGGGAGCCTCGGATACCATTTACTCACTCCCTTATCCATCCGGGGTTTATCTCGCTCTGCAGCCTCAATCTCCCATTCCTCCAGGGCTTCGTACTGTGTCAACCTAGGTCTAGGGTGTAACTCATTCATACGGGTCCTTAGGTTAAACAGAATCCGACCATTAAATGTGCCTTCAACAGGAAATGCTAGGATTCCGTCATCTACAGTATACTTTGCCCAATTTTCTAACCACACACAAGTGTGATACCCTTTATCAAACAACATGAAAGAAGCAGGGGTATTTGGCGGGGGAATGAGCACGCCTTCCCTCGTTCTAATGGGCTTGTCAGTTTTGAAAAAATTCTTTATTTTGTCAGAGAAGGACAGTTTCCTCTTTATTCCATACATCATGTGCGGTCTACCTCGTATAAGCTGATCCTTATGAAATCCTAGGTGCTTTGGATTCGGTATGAAATCTGGATACCACATACAACTCTCCAGACTTGCTTCTAACTCGGCTTGATTAATTTTGTTTACCTTTGTGCTTCCAATGCTAGCGCGACTTATATTACGCACTACCCAATCAGGTCAAAGAATACAAATGCTGTTAACCAATGGGTGCGCGGCTTTTTCGCAAGACTGAGTCTCACGCTTCGGCACTCACCCCTCCTTTACAAATTCAGCTCCACTACACACCCGCTGTCTTGACCAATGCCAGCGCGGCACGGAGTGACGTCAGAGCAGCTCTCCGACTGACTCCCTCCTTCACAAGGTAACGGAAACTTTTTACTTTTTCCAAAGTGCAAGTGCACGTTTTAGTCAACAACACACAACGTTTGCCACTATGTCTGAGTGTTCTAAAGAGAGAAAAGACTTTTCTTTCGCTACTAGTAAACCACTTCTGTCTACTTTTCATTCACTCTGGATAGACTTCTTTGCCTGTCCCTTCACACTAGTAACATAGAACCCGTTATTCTTCTGACTCATCCACCTTAGTCGGGGATATGTACTGAGCCAGGATTTCACCAGCGAACTATTTTACTTACCAGACAAGCCTCGGAGACCCTACTACTCCTTCCGTATGCGACCCTTACTAGGTGATATCGCAATGAAAGTTTTATAAAGGACTCGTAGCTATCATTCACTCCAGAAACAAAAAGGTCCTAATTAGTGCTTCCAGTTATCCTTAACCCTGCACTAATTCCTCAAACCTAGTGACTTCAACAGCTAACCGGATTCTGCTCACCGTTAGCTAAAATACTTCCCCGGGGATTCGGACTACACTGAACATTCACAAACAATTTTGTGTTAATATAACATTTATAGCAGCAATGAAAAAAATCATATACATTTACATATAAATCCTTAAAACATTTCAAAAATATTTGAACCAATACAGTAAAAATCAGCAGCACATTTTATTTTCACGGTTTGTTTATGACCTATCCTGTCTACCTAATCTAACTAGTCCAAACCATCCTCTGGCTGCCAGAAAATTACTGATAGAGCGCGCAGTTACCCCGGGTCACCCGTGTTACCAATTCTTTACACGCACTGGGCCCTGGCGTGCGAATTTTCCAAACACCACACTAATAATTTGGGTGAACCGGGAGAGGATTTTATATTTCTCCTCCTGCACGCTGCTATGAGCAATTAAGGTTTGGCTTTACCTCTGCTTACCATGTACCTGACTTACCACAGGCACAATTCTTACGACGGACCTGGAGCTATAAGGGAAAATAGTAGACAGGCCTAACATCAGATACTCTTTATAATCAGTAAATACTTTCCACAATTTCTGTATAATGACCACAGACACCTGAGGATGTTTAAAGCTTTATATAACGTTCAAAGAGAAAATGACAAAGCAATAAGTGATAGGCAGAATAATGCGTCTAACATCAAAATCAACACTATAAAATAACTATAGATAAATGCTAAGACCATTTGAGTACATGGGAAGACTAAAAGGTAGGAATCTTAGAACAAACTAGTCACTGCAATTTTATACTAAAACATAGGATGTGGATGGGACCTAGAACACGTACTTAACCTAAGTGTTTAAACTATTCTTACTAAGTTCACCGCAATCAGGCTAAAGGTAGGGGGAAAATTGGAACATACTAATACAATATAACAGTAGGTAATTTCCTAAGGGAGGGGAGAGAAGTGGAACAATTCTAGAACAATTTCATATAACTCGTTCTCAAGGTGATAGAGCAATATCACAGCAAGAGTGCTTTATTTAAGAAAGGACAAGAGAGAAGTCGAGAGAGAGAGAGAGACGCAAACCCACAGGTTAATATTTACCTAGGTCTGAGAGAAGACTAACCCTGGCCACGGGTCAGTTGGAAGGACGGGGACAAGGACCCTCAGGAAGGAATGCCGGAATGCGAGCAGGTACAGCTCACGGACAGTAAGGACAGGATACCCCTCAGGATTTGGGATCAGGACTGGGCTCACCAAGGTACGACCAACACCCACAGCTTCAGAAGCAACGCCAGCGTTACCCCTTTCTGCAAGTAATCCGCCGGTAACCCCGATAGGGTTTTCGAATTTCCCAGCAAAGTGCTTCGCCAGCACTTAGGATTATTTCCACCCCTTAGGAGTTTGTGGAAAGTATGGACAGAGTGCTCCGCAGCACTTCAGATTGAGCACCTATAGAGTTCGTAGGGTCAGTGACAGGTCTGCTATTCGGACAAGTCGGACAACTTTCCTAAGCTAAACTAGGGCAGTTATACTGTTTTGGGGTCCCTCAGACCACCCACTAATGTTGCAATTGACAGTTTCCCACATTGTGATTGGTCAGGAGAGGTGGTGCGGTCATTACCACCTCCTAGAATTCAACTTTCTCATACTTAATATTCAATTTTGCATACCCGCCCCCCGGGTTCACGTTCCCATGCATAGAATACAGCAGCAGAATAATGTTCACAATAGGTAGCAACAGAGTTGCATCGTCCAAGGTAAGATTTTGCTTTCCCAGAGAGGTTCTCAGGCGCATTGTGCTTCAGGAGCCAGCTGGCTAGATTTAGCTTCTGCGCAGTGAAGTTTTTCTCCGGTCATGTGACGGTGCCCAGCAGAGCTTCAAGTATGGCTCCGCTCACGTATGCCCCAGCCCACAAGACGTGGTACATGAAAAGTAAGCGAGAACGAATTAATATCACATATAAAATGATTACACTGTATACCATGATAAAATACTAACCAACCCTTATTTTATAATGACTATAGCATTATTGTTTAGTGCGAAAAGACAGATAGGCAAAAGCAGCGGTAGCAAGCAGAATGCATGGTGAGAGACAAGCGGCCATATTTGCTACCGTGCGCATGAGCACAGAATCCCTCCAGAATGCGAGTGCGTCACATCACATGGGTATGACCGACCCATGCGCAGACTGAATTTCAGCGAAGCAGCCGATTTCAGTGCAAGCTTCGTTAGTATGACAAAAGACATACAAGCAAGCATCCTGGGGACACCCGCGTGTTTGGGAAACCACTTAATGAAGGACGAACAATAGTGTTAATATGATTATACGATTTAGGCAAGGGTTTTGCATACGAGCAAGGCGCTTTACATGCGAATCCCAGCTCCATCACTAGGTCTGGAAAAAATGGCTTAAAAGGGCCAACACATCTAAGAATACAGATCCTAGATGTGAGCAAGCTTAAAGTCTTTATCACTCCGAAATAGAGCCAAAAAGCCTGTCAAGACAGGAGTGGGGGAGAGTACGGGGTGTAACCCCATTTCATAGGCAGACGCTGGCCCAGTTACTGGAGGCTTTACCAGCAATCTGTAGGGACAGTTTTGAGTCGTGTTTGTTCTCAACCCTTATGGTTTGGGTGTTTTTTGGGAGGTTTAGAGTTTCCTAGGTCTAAGGCAGCAAGGTAAAACAAGCATTGGAAATGCAATAGGTCTCGCATTAGGAAAGTTTGAGCTATTGGTATTGTAAATGACACTTTTTTTATTTATGTGTTGGTTTTGAAAGTAGCAAAATTAATAGCTTTGTCAGTTACAATGTCAATAGTTTTAACTTTTGCAAATGTGACACCTATAGCATTTGTAATGCAATGTGTGTTGTATTTACGTGACTTAGATGTATTGATATTACAAATAACAATGGCTTTTAATTTTGTAAATAATTAATACTTAAATAAAAGTTATTGTAATTTATAATGGCAATAGCTTAAACGTTTGTAAATAACTTTTGTGAAGATTATGTTCAGTGTATTTTATTGTGACGACAATCCAAGAACATTGCATTTGCACCTACACACACAGAGCCACACACATGTAGATGTGGTGGTGGTGGATCTGGGGGATATGGTGGTGGTGGATGTGGTGGTGGTGGTGGATGTGGTGGTGGATGTGGTGGTGGTGGTGGATGTGGTGGTGATGGTGGTGGATGTGGGGGTGGATGTGGGGGTGGTGGTGGGTGTGGTGGTGGTGGATGTGGGGGTGGATGTGGATGTGGTGGTGGTGGTGGATGTGGTGGTGGTGGTGGAGGTGGTCGATGTGGTGTTGATGTGGTGGATGTGGTGGTTGTGGATGTGGTGGATGTGGTGGTGGATGCGGTGGTTGTGGATGTGGTGGTGGAAGTGATGGTGGTGGGTGTGGTGGATGCGGTGGTGGTGGATGCGGTGGTGGATGAGGTGGTGGATGAGGTGGTGGTGGATGCGGTGATGGATGTGGTGGTGGTGGATGTGGTGGTGGTGGTGGATGTGGTGGTGGTGGTGAATGCGGTGGTGGTGGATGCGGTGGAAGTGGTGGATGTGGTGGTGGATGTCATGGTGGATGTGAAGGTGATGGATGTGATGGGGGATGTGGTGGATGTGGTGGTGGATGTGGTGGTGGATGTGATGGTGGATGTGGTGGTGATGGTGGATGTGGTGGTGTTGTGGTGGATGTGGTGGTGGTGGATGTGGTGGTTGTGGATGTGGTGGTTGTGGTGGATGCGTTGGTGGATGAGGTGGTGGATGAGGTGGTGGATGAGGTGGTGGATGAGGTGGTGGATGCTGTGGTGGATGCGGTGGTGGTGGATGCGGTGGTGGTGGATGCGGTGGTGGATGTGGTGGTGGTGGATGTGGTGGTGGTGGATGCAGTGGAAGTGGTGGATGTGGTGGTGGATGCAGTGGAAGTGGTGGTGGATGCGGTGGATGTGGTGGTGGATGTGGTGGTGAAGTGGTGGTGGATGTGGTGGTGGTGGATGTGGTGGTGGTGGATGTGGCGCTGGATGTCATGGTGGATGTGATGGTGGATGTGGTGGTGGATGTGGTGGTGGTGGTGGATTTGATGGTGGATGTGATGGTGGATGTGGTGGTGATGGTGGATGTGGTGGTGGATGTGGTGGTGGTGGATGTGGTGGATGCGGCGGTGGTGGTGGATGCGGTGGTGGTGGTAGTGGTGGATGGGGTGGTGGTTGTAGTGGATGTGGTGGTGGGTGTGGTGTTGGTGGATGTGGTGGATGTGGTGGATGCGGCGGTTTTGGTGGATGTGGTGGTGGTGGTAGTGGTCGATGGGGTGGTGGTTGTAGTGGATGTGGTGGTGGATGTAGTGGTGGTGGGTGTGGTGGTGGTGGTGGGTGTGGTGGTGGTGGTGGATGCGGTGGTGGTGGATGTGGTGGTGGTGGATGCGGTGGTGGTGGATGTGGTGGTGGTGGATGTGGTGGTGGATGTCATGGTGGATGTGGAGCTGATGGTGGATGTGTTTGTGGATGTGGTGGATGTGGTGGTGGTGGTGGTGGATGTGGTGTTGATGGTGGATGTGGTGGTGGATGCGGTGGTGGTGGATGCGGTGGATGTGGTGATGGTGGATGCGGTGGATGTGGTGATGGTGGTGGATGCGGTGGAGGTGGTGGATGTGGTGGTGGATGGGGTGGTGGATGGGGTGGTGGTGGTGGATGGGGTGGTGGTGGTGGATGGGGTGGTGGGGGTGGTGGATGCGGTGGTGGTGGATGCGGTGGTGGTGGATGTGGTGGTGGATGTGGCTGTGGATGTCATGGTGGATGTGGAGGTGATGGTGGATGTGGTGGTGGATGTGGTGGTGGATGTGGTGGTGATAGTGGATGCGGTGGTGGTGGATGCGGTGGATGTGGTGATGGTGGATGCGGTGGTGGTGGTGGTGGATGCGGCGTTCCAACCCGTCACACAGCTAGTACTTGTGGTTTAGAACAACAGACATATGAACTTCGATTATTTCAAAAGCCAATTTGCAACATGAAAATATTACCTTGTCTGACACTGACTCTTCTCACTGTGGTAAGTGTAATGCCGATAGTTAAGCAGCGCGCAGGCTCCTGTGATTATTGTTGAGCACGTTTGGCCCACACCTTATCAATAAAATACACCGAGAGTGTCGTGGCTGACCAACTGCCCGCCACAACAGTAAGGGCACATAGTTAACTGAATATCCTAAAGTGAATATGATTATCATCAGCGTAAATATGTTAGCCCAGATTGAAGCTATTGATCATGTTTAAGACTGGTACAATGTAGGCATTTAAGAGAGTGGGGTTACATCATGGTGCCCGCGGAGGCAGCACACACAGCCTGGTGACACGAGAGACAAGGAGAAACACGGCCGTCAAAGTGAAAGTACGGCCGGCGGAGGGCATTGCTGTGGGGAGGGGGGATGAGAAATGCGACACGGCGGGCAGGGAGGGGGCGGAGCGGGGAGAGCGGCATGAGAGTGTGAAGCAGCAGGAAGGAATTTTAGTTAACGGGCGTTGCATTCTGAGACTTGTAGTTTTGCTTTCACCACTACTTCTGTTGGTTCAAAACACCAGCATGCAAAGTGCTAATTTGGATCAAAACCAGGGACTCGCTGAAGATACCATTCGATACACGGCCACTTGGCACACATGCCATCCTAACAACCTTTCACCTGATGCAAATATTGTATTTATATGGCCACTGCACCCCTTGATCACTTTAGACTACTGTGGTTCGACCTTAAAAAAGAATGCCTAGAAAAAATGACGATTAACTAGGTACGCTTTTAGTGAAATTGGCCACTGCTCGTTTGACCTGAAATGGACCCAGTGACGTATTTTGCATTGGAGGCTGGCGGCGGGGTCACAGAGACTTCCAATTCCCAAACGAGAAAGGTGAGGTCACGCGCTGGTGGTAAGGTCCCGATAATTCATTTTTACATGGCTTGTACTTTTTAGAGGTGTAGGAATGAATATGCAAATCACGTTTAAGTGTTCTATAAACAGGTGTTTTTTTAAATGTTCTTGAAAAATAATTTCATCATTTACGCTTTGTGCCTCTTGCACGTGTGATGGCTTTGACACTATATAACCCAGGTACACCTAAGACATGTAAATCTGTTTTAGGTACCCCGTGGCGGATGCCCTAATTAGCATGGCTCCCATATTTAACCCATTTCCGTATTTAATGCCATCAGCACCATATGGCATGGGCGCCTCCAGAATCGGGCACAAATGCTGGCTTAAATTGCCCATCCAATATGCTGGCCCCTTGGGGAGGAGGCCTGTGGTGCATCGTCAGCTCTGAAGAGAGCCTCGCATAATCACCTCATTGAGACAACAAAGCCCTCCTTGGCATCGAGGCTCAGACCTGGGGGGTGGCCCCCGCCTGAGCCGTCTCCAGCTGACGCGCAGCACGGACCTCCGAGGGGACAGGGCCGCACGCATCAGCAACGTAGAGCTCCGGCTCAAATTAAGCACTGTAAAGGGGCGTTTCATGGCATAAGGACCCAGCGGGGGCGGATTCTGAGTCTTAGTGGGACATAAAATCACCTATAATGTTCACACTAGCTGCGCGCGGAGACAATGCAGGCCTCGGAGCACTTGAAAGCAGCCTCCCCGGGGAGGGGTGGAAGTGACTTAGACCTCAGGCATTTAAGAGAGTGGGGTTACATCATGGTGCCCGCGGAGGCAGCACACACAGCCTGGTGACACGAGAGACAAGGAGAAACACGGCCGTCAAAGTGAAAGTACGGCCGGCAGAGGGCATTGCTGTGGGGAGGGGGGATGAGAAATGCGACACGGCGGGCAGGGAGGGGCGGAGCGGGGAGAGCGGCATGAGAGTGTGAAGCAGCAGGGGAGGAGTGCTGCTGGCGATTGACTGGCGATTTGATGATGTGCACGCGCATTTTAGGTCAATGCGCTTGCGCATTGACCTAAAAGCCCACGGGCACAGCATCAAATCGCCAGTCAATCGCCAGTCTAGGTAAAGCTTATTTAAGCCCCTATAGAGCTTCGCCAGCTATGCGCATGCGCACAGCAGGCGAGCCCTAAAAAGGTGTTCTTTACAAAGATGTGTACATCGAGGAAAGGGGATACATATTTGGTTGGCCAGTTGCAAAACGGACCAGAGGGGAATAGGAAAAGGGGTTAGGTTGGAAGCAGCTGTACCAATTTCCACGTGCCCGCTTCATTGGGCCCGCCGTCGGCAAGCTTTGTCAGGAGGTTCAGGGGAAGAGGTGGTTTTCAAGCATTACAATGAGAGGAGGGTGACAGATTACCAGCTGCACATGGTGTTGCGGAAGGCTTTGCACAGTATTGGGATGGATGGGGCTAGTTACGGGACGCATTCTTTCGGGATTGTGGCAGCACTAGAGGCACACAACGGGCTGGATGCGGGGGGACATAATGCGGCTGGGGCGCTGGTCTTCAGACTGTTTTCAACACTATGTAAGAAGGAATGCGGAGGAGGCGCATGCATCATCTTCTTTTTTGTGAGTCTCATTCTAATTTTTCTCGTTACAGGTTCGGTGGCTGGGCACCAATCAAAGGAATTGACCATAGGGATAGTGGGGCACTCGTTTCTAAAATGGGTGCAAGTCCATGCATGCTGATGTTATTTTGGTGCAATGTTGGGTTTCAATGAATGTCTGTTTAAAATTGTTTGGAAGGGCAAGGGAGGGATGTTGTGGAAAGAATTGATACCTTGCCTTAATAAATTGATGATAGGGGTCAGTGCCAGGATGTTTTGTTGATTCACCTTGGCGAAAACGATTTGTGCGGAGTGAAGGATGTGGTCCTGATGAGGGCTATGAAGAGGTACTTGTCACGTTTAAGGGAGCAATGGTCTGGGTGTCACGTGTTGTGGACTGAGTTGGCTCCACGCAGAGTTTGGAGAGGCGCTTTGAACCCTAGGGCCATTGATCGGGCGCGGAGAAAGGTGAACACTAAAATGTCCAGATTTTGTCTCAGTCTTGGTTATGGAAGAATGACACACAAGGAGATAGATTTTGAGGCAGTGGGATTTTTCATAGATGGCGGAGTACACCTATCTAGGCTTGGCATGGACCTTTATTTACTGGAGATTCGGGAGTTGTTGTCGAAATGCTTGAACGTCCAGATGCATTCCACTTAGGCGGTCAGCAGCTAGCTTAATTGGGGGGGGCAGAAAGTAGGGGTAGTTTCCTCACCCCCCTTCTTTCTGGGTGGCGGGGGTTATGGGAAGTTTGCCAGGATTGGCAGAGGTTTTTTGGTTATTGTTGGAGTTGGGTTATCGACAGGGAAAGGGTAGGCAGGTTAATTTTTTGTTTGGTTACACATGTTCGGTGATTGACAATTGTAAAGAGGCAGGCAGGGGAGGTTGTTTAACGGAGAGGTTGAATTTATGGGGTTATACTTTGATGCATTGCTTTATATTGTTTGTAATGTTGTAATGTACGGGTGGGGCGGGTTCAAGGGTCAGGTATATGGTTGATTAGTGAGGTTTAGTTTTGTAAGGCGTTTGCAGAAGAATTATACTGTTAAGTGCACCTGTTTCAATAAAGTGCCTTTTACACACCATCCTGAATTTGTGGTCTGCTCCCCACCCCTCCCTCCCAAGGGGGCTTAGGGGGATAGCCGACCAAAGGGAGGTCCCTCCCGGGCAGTTTGGGAGGGGCGTTCTTCAAGCCAGCCATTTTGTTTTGGGATTGTTTATTTATATCCCAATTGGAGCACAATTATAAATTCGTTGGGCTCCTACTCCCGGCCACCATTTTAGGTTTGGTGACCTGGTGGCTGGGAGCTTTGGCGTAGCGTAGTTTTTGCCCTCCCTCACTCTTTTTTATGGTATTTGGGGTTTAGTGTCTTCCTTTTTCCTGATTCTGTTGGGACAGGTGAGCAAGGATTTGGCTATGTACTGTCGCTTGGAACAGGTGCTGTGTCGGGGTTATTGGAAGTTTGCCAGGGTTGGCAGAGGTTTTTTGATTATTGTTGGAGTTGGGTTATCGACAGGGAAAGGTTAGGCAGGTTAATTTTTAGTTCGGTTACACATGTTCAGTGATTGACAGTTGTAAAGAGGCAGGCAGGGGAGGTTGTTTAATGGATGCATTGAATTTATGTGTTTATACTTTGATGCATTGCTTCGTATTGTTTGTAATGCTGTAATGTACGGGTGGTAGCGGGTTCAAGGAAATTTTAGGGGCAGGTTCAAGGGCCAGGTATTTGGTTGATTAGTAAGGTTTAGTTTTATAAGGCATTTGCAGAGGAATTATATTGTTATGTGCACCTGTGTCAATAAAGCAGCCTTTTACACACAATCCTGAGTTTGTGGTCTGCTCCCCCCTACCCTTCCCTCCCAACGAGAGTTTCTGCGCGTCAGAGTGCCAGAGCCCTCCGGGGGGGTTCTGTCTCTGCTTAGGCCTGGCCGCGCTGGTCCTGTCACTCCAGTTGATTCTCGAGCCGCCGTGTTTGTCGGGACATAGAAAATTCCACATTAACAGCTTCCTCAAGTGTACCTTACTATTGCCAGAGAGTTTTGTGGGAAAGGTTCAGGATTTTGAAGGATTTTTCTTTAGTTTATATAATTCTCATTAATCTTTATTTCGGCAATTTGCCATAAAAGATAAGCATAAAATTACTACAACACAAAAAAATCAGACATCAGTATTACATTAATAGCGGGATAGCACACGGATAAAAAGAGAGAATGCCCCAATACACATCAACCTAGACTATATAAAAAGTTTAAAGAAAGCATTACTAATTAGTTATTTACAAACAATCTATGAAATTAAAGATTAAAAATGGAGACGATTTAACAATATGACAATTTTTTTTTACATAAAATGACCTGATACAAGAAATTTGCACACTATCTAATACATAATCTGAGTCAGGGATGAAGTACCCTAGGAATTAGAAGCAATCTCCTATGCCATGCTGCTTCAAGAAATTTGGCCATTGCAAAAACTGTTACTTTTGAAAGGTCAGTCTTAAGAATTCTAAAGGCCTCAGAGTGCCATAAAAGGTAAGCATAAAATTACTAAAACACAAAAATCAGACATCAGTATTACATCAATAGCGGGATTATATAATTGTTGCCAGGAACTGCAGCAAAAGTGTCTACTCGGGCATTCAAGCAAGCCATGCCCCCCGATTTATGACTATTTTGCATAACTTTTAATTCAAGCCCATATGGAAATTTTGTAATAAAACCCATTAACTTTCTTAAGATCTAGAATTCAGTTATTGAGTGGTCCAAGTTATTGTTTGCAACTCACCTAAATGAATGTTAGGTCTGATGTTTGGGAGGTTTCCTTTTAGTGCAAAATCAACTGCGGAACAGACCCGCCAAAGGAAAATTTTGGGTGTTTTGAATTTTGGGGTGTGCTGAATTTTGGCTTTTGGGGTTTCGCTTCTACATGTGTATCTGGGACAGGCCATGACAATGGACTATGAGAAGAAAATTGCTGTGCCCACAGGCATGAACTCATATTTGAACATTGGAAGGTTGAGCGCTCCATTAAAGACAATGGAGTGCTGCAGGCTTCTACTGGCTGGTAGAAGCCCGGAGGGCAACATTTCAACGTTATTTTTCGTTTCACAGCTGTTTCTCTGAAGAAAGGCCTCTCAGAGCCCGAGGGGATTTTCAACCCCCTCGGTCTCCAAGAGGTCTTTGTTATTATAAATTTAGAACATTTTGCCCTCTAGCGGTGGTATGTTCTAATAGCCTTAGAGCCCTCTGTAGAGGGCTCTACCGGCCATTAAATACCCGCTCCCTTGTCAAGCCTTTAATGGCCAGTAGAGCCCACTACGTCGGGCTCTAAGGCTATAGTAGCACAACAGTTTCAAGCCACAGATTTAGTCAAAGCAGGTGGCAGACTGAGTGAGTTTGAAGCGTGGGCAGGCCCCACATGCACACAAACTTTGTGATTGTGTTCACCTCTTGGGCATCTCTCGGGGCTATCTATGGCTGCATCTTAGGTGGTGAACAGGTAATGGACTTCCAGACCAACCTCTAGTCCCTGTACTTTTTTAGGTAATTAGGCTCATCTGCTGGGTCAAAGGCACTTCCTCATTTGCATTGGGTCATGCCTTTTGAGATCAAGTGGGTGCATTTTTTTTGTATCTGCATGACTGAAGGGGCTGTATAAGTATTATCACCAGCTTCTGTAATACCGGACCACCCCAGAGGTGCACAAAGCGGGTACAGATGCAGGCACGCCAGTGATACACACACTTTGTCAAGAAAAAAATGGCGTTTGATCCAGGAATTAATGTCTGTTTGGCACAAGCAGAATTAGCACAGGCACTGGACGAACCAGTCCCATAGAGTGTTGCTTTTATTATCACCAGCACCTCTATGGCAGTATTAAATCAATAAGGTGCATGGTCTCATTCAGCAACAGGTGAACTATCATTTGTTGTACTTGGTGCACAATAGGATGTTAGGCATATTAAAAAAGGATGCTTTAATCAGTGTAGGTGCAAAGTCGCCTTTGTGTTTAAGACAGTTCGGCCGTGGAAGGTGGAGAGCCAGTTTAAAAAACCCTGGCTTCTTTTATTAGGGCTACTCCCTCTTTACTTGCCTTCAGAAAGCTCCTGAAAACTTAGCTTTTTAACAATAAAACCAAATAGCTCCTCCAGTTGTTGTCAAGTTATGCTAGCCCCAAGACACCCCAGGGCAAACGTGTGCTTTAGACATTGTTTAACATAACATAACAAACCACTGCTCTGCGTTTCACTGCAAATGTATGGCCTGATTTTAAAAAGTGAGGTCAGGGATCCCCTGCAGGTGGGTCCAGTGTATAAGCAGATCCACCTGCAGTCTACAGCTTGTGGAGCGATGCCTGAGGCACCCACGGTGCCTCAGATATCAAAAGGCATCCTCACTTGCCACATTAACTCTGTGCCACTTCCAATGTGTCACACAGCCAGCATGCCTCCCGGAGCCTGTTTACCCCTGTTTCTGCAATGTCGTTCAGGGCCAAAGGTGTGCTCTCATTTTCAAGTGTACCATCCCGATGTAAATAAGGGAACGTCCCATCGAGATCGCATGGGCTCAAAATGCAAGCCCTATGATCCATTTGGCTGCACAAGCATCTGCAGCTACCTCTGTAATACAGAAGAACTCTAGAGGCACAAAAACAGGTGCAAATGCCCATTGCGCCCCTTGGGGACTGTTCTCTGACATGACACCCATGCTGACTGTGCACACTACAGGTACTTACTGCACCCTTAAAGTCTATTTGCCTTGCCACAATTTGGGACCCATATTTGCTAATTCAACAATGCCACTGTACAACAACAAAACACACGCCAAAGGCAAGCCTAACTACGCGCGTCCACAGTCGGAACACACCTAATGCCAGGTACCCTGGTTCTGAGGGGAGAGATGCTATAAGTTATTCAGGTAAGGAAATCTCTGACCTTAAGAGTAAGGCCTTTAGCCCCAAATGCTGCCACTTTAACCTAGGTGACATATACCCGCAACAACTTCATAGATGTGGGTGCGGCTTTAAGCGGCTGGAAGAGCAGATGGTAAGGGCCTGCTGGACCTCGAACGTGAGGCTGTCTGACAGCATATTTGCAACTACAGTGATGGCGGACCTTGGCTGTGGTCTTATCAACGTTAGGTCCTTAGCTCATTTTAAATCACCAACTGAATGTATTATTTTTCACGGAAACTTGGGCCGATGCCGCCAGATTTTGTGATAGCGGCACCTTCAGGCTTTCTGTCTTTTAGGCTTGACAGACCCCTTAAGAGGGGGGAGGGCTTTCCATCATCTACCGAGAAAAGCACAGAGTTAAATTCACCACAGCCTTGAACCCTTATTGTGAAGTGCTCCATTTCGCTCTAGAAATGAACCCGAAAGAACGTTCAATGGCCTTTTACTGTATCGTCCCCTGGGGTCCAGAAGAATTTTCGCTAGTAACATTTGCTCACTCTTAGAATCCGCATTAAGCATGAATCATTTTACTATAGTAGGAGATTTTAACTTCTATTTAGAAGACTGGTTGGATAACGACACAGAAGCCCATTTAGACACACTGGAGACTATAGGATTGGCACAAATGGTACATAATCCTACTCACAAGGCAGGACATTCCCTAGATGGAATTTTCTCATCTGTCCCAACCCTCATAGTTGAAGAAGTCCTCTCATTAGCTTGGACAGAACACTCTGTGATTCTGTTTGTGTTGACAACCCCAGAAGTGTCCTCATTGGTAACTTCTAAGTCACATCAGACAGCTTTCAGAGCATGGAATAAAATTGAGTTGGTGAATCTCCTGATGCAGCTTAGCATTTCCAACCCACCATCAGCTCAAACCCAGAGCTGGCAGCTATAGAATATAAAGAGTGGCTCAATTCTGCCTTCCATGAGACAATACCTACTTCAAAGGGATCAGGTAACTGGAAAACGCCTTCCGCGCCCTGTTACTCAGAGGCTTTGAGATTAGAAAAACAAAACTGTAGGAAACTAGAAAGACGCTGGAGAGTGCAATATGACCATCTGGAAAAAGAAAACTATAAATTAGCTTTATCGAAATATTAAACCTTGCTAATAAATAAGAAAGGAGCGTTCTATGCGAATCAAATAGAAAAATCCAAAAATTCTTCTAAAGAACTGTTTCAGGTAATTATAATCTTGCCACTTTGCGCTGTAAGACTTAAAGTGAGTAGTAAAAATTTCTGTGACAATATCGCAAACACTTTTAGGGATAAAGTTAACAACATAATGCACAATTCGAGGCCACCACTTGTAACGAGCTAAGTAAGGAATCTTCCAGTATCAGCTTAGGACAAAATATGTTTTCTTGCTCAGGTAGAAAAGCTCATTTAGACAGCTAAATCAGGATCCCCATCAGACCCATGCCCCCCCCTCTGTAATTAGAACCATAGCTAGTAAAGTAGGTACCATTCTCACAGAAAGTTTCAATATTATGTTTAAATACGGAGTTTTTCCTACTTTATAGAAGGATGCATCCATCCTCCCATTGCTAAGAAAACCTAATTTGGATGCCTCCAATCCTGGCAACTGTTGCCCTTTTAATTTTGGAAAAGGTGATGGACAGAGTTTCTGAATGATGCAGAATACTCCTACCCAGTCAAGAGATCAGGGCTTGATCCATCACCGTTTTTTAGCTCACTGCACCATCCCAGCTCAGAACCTGGCTACATGCAAATTAGTCTGTTCCTGTCCCAGTGCATGATGGGAACAGGGCAGACCAAACTACCAAGCCAATTCTTCACCAGAAAGGAGACAAGCTACCGGGGACCGGTTTCTGGCATTTCAGCTGTCATCGGCCCGGCTTGCTTGAATCCTGATGGTGCAATGAGCTAGGGACTCACGTCTGAGTATACCCTCCCACACTTAGTGTGGATAAAATCAATTTTGGAAAAGGTGATGGACAGAGTTTCTGAATGATGCAGAATACTCCTACCCAGTCAAGAGATCAGGGCTTGATCCATCACCGTTTTTTAGCTCACTGCACCATCCCAGCTCAGAACCTGGCTACATGCAAATTAGTCTGTTCCTGTCCCAGTGCATGATGGGAACAGGGCAGACCAAACTACCAAGCCAATTCTTCACCAGAAAGGAGACAAGCTACCGGGGACCGGTTTCTGGCATTTCAGCTGTCATCGGCCCGGCTTGCTTGAATCCTGATGGTGCAATGAGCTAGGGACTCACGTCTGAGTATACCCTCCCACACTTAGTGTGGATAAAATCAATTTTGGAAAAGGTGATGGACAGAGTTTCTGAATGATGCAGAATACTCCTACCCAGTCAAGAGATCAGGGCGATCCTTTATCCAGGCTGCCTCTGCCGGCCCAATTAGCGGAGAAAATTATGAACCTCCAGCTTGCCCGATTTATTCATGTTAATGACTTGCTTGATTCTTCTCAATTTGTATTTCGTCCTGAGCATAGCACGGACCCTGCACTAGTTAAGGCCACAGAGAAGATTAGGGTAGTGATGGACAAAGGTGGGGCTGCTGTTCTAGTTTCCCTCGATTTGCCAGCAAAGTTCGATACTGTAGACCATAACCTGCTGAAACTGCGCCTAAAAAAAGTGGGCATAAAGGATTCTGCACTCTCCCTGCTATCTTCTTTTCTGACGGACAGAGCTCAATCAGTTTCACTTGACCATTTTAAATCAGGAGCCTTTTTGTGCTGCCTTGTGTGGTTCTGCAGGGTTCCTCTCTTTGTCCGTCCCTTTTTAACATCTGTGTGTCAGAACTAGCTCCCCTGATTCTACAATATGGGTTTATTTTAACATCTTACGCTGACGATACACAATTGTTTAAACTCAACTCTGATAAGACCGAGGTATTGATCTTTGGCAGCCTTCAACCAACATGAGATGCCTCATGGTGGCCAGTGGAACTAGGGGAATCTCCTAACCCCGTTTCAAAAGCCAAAAACTTAGCAGTTGTTCTTGATAATAAACTGTCTTACTCGTATCATATAAATGCCACTGTATCTTCCTCTATTTTCTTAATTAAGAAAATAAAGAAAATCCTTCCTTACCTGCCGACCAATTCCAGGAGGATGGTTGTGACTGCATTTGTATTATCTAAATTGGATTACTGCAACGGTCTGTATCAAAATATCCAAAGTCAACTCCTAAAAAAGTTGCAGATGAAACAAAATGCAGCCGCAAGACTCCTATTGTATCTGCTAAATATCAATCTGTCTACAAAGAAGTTCGGAAACTGCATTGGCTTCTGGTGGCAAGTCGCATTAAGTTTAAGACCTTGTGCTTAGCATATAAAGCACTGAATAACACAAGACCCATTTTTTAAATAAATTAGTTTTCAAGTGGTACAATTCCAGTAGACTGCTTCCGTCTACCGAAGCTAGGTTCATCAGTGTACCCAGGGTCCGTACTTCCAACTGTGGTGGTCGAAGCCTTAGTTACGGAACTGCAAAACTTTGGTACTCTCTTCCGTTGCACATTAGATCTGCAAACTCTATATCATCTTTTAGAAAGAGTCTATAAACCTGGCTTTTCCAAAGTTAGGCCTTTATTCAGTTGTGTTTGCTTTTAGCTTTAGTGCAAAGACACCCCAGGGAATCTGTGCACTTAATACGTCTTACTAACATAACTTAACATAAGAAGCTGCAAGTTGAGAGATTTTGGAGGACAAGCCCCAGCTTCATTAGAAGCTTCTGAAGATAAACTTGTGGGTGTCAACGTGTAACCTGAAAATCAAATTCGAGCCACAATCACTGAGTCTGTGCATTTGGTTGCTAGAATTTGCACAGTCTAATTTCAAGTCGAAGAAATGTGGAAATTGGATGCAATATCACACAAATTAGAAGCTGACAAAACACTGCTAAAAGACCACACCCAGCCCTAGGGTTCAGGCAGCCTTGAGTATAATGACAATTTAGACCTGGGGCAGATTTGTCAATACTTTGCATATTTGCAAAGTCACCAAAAGTCATGTAAGCTTGTACAAACTGTTGATTTGTTATTTACTTTCCAATTTCCAGTGCAAAAACTATGCTAGCTATGGTGCAAAGGTGTGGGCATAGTGCAAGGCAGCATAAAAGAGTGCCAGCTCTAGGGAAGAGGGCATCAGTGCCATATCCAAGTAGATAGGGCACTGTCATGCTTTCCTCCTCGCACAAAGCAGCCGACCAATTTTCGCTGCTGTGCCATGTTGCACTAGATTTGAGCAAACCTCATCCCTGGTTCGAGTCGCTCAAGGGCACTCTGTGGTTGCTCTGCTCCAATTACAACAATGTAAGTTGCTTAGCTCTGATGTCCTTGGCCCACCATACTATCTCCTCTATCCCTTCTTTGACTCATTCCGAACCTAATTTTACTACTTTGGTCTCCCGAATGGCCCTTTCTAGACTCTTCTCTTCTCTATTCCTCCTTTATCCTATTCA
The DNA here is from genome assembly GCF_964263255.1 of Lissotriton vulgaris. NCBI lineage: Eukaryota > Metazoa > Chordata > Amphibia > Caudata > Salamandridae > Lissotriton > Lissotriton vulgaris. The sequence continues at coordinate 1,270,129,026 of NC_141694.1, read as the reverse complement.
ATCAATCCAACTAACAGACTCACATGCCCACCACTCCAATTTGCAACTTATATTTCCCTCTACTAACTCACCACTAAACCACCTTGGATTCCGTAGTAGTGTGCTACTCGCCAAAAAGCACTTCAATACCTCGTCAGGGGTAGTAAGCGCTGTATAAACGCAATTACAAATGCAATACTATTGTGCCAAACCGATTACCAAGTGCACCTCTTTAGGATAGTGTGGCAAAGCAGTCCAAGGTTCACTGATGGAGCTGCTGAAGTTTAGGCTCTCAGAAATCAGAAACACAAAGAATAAAACTTCATAAGGCCAGTACTTCAGTGCTTTACTTTAAGGGTTAAAAAGTACTTCAGTATTGTGCTAAGTGCCTCTTTTACCGTTTACTGTCAGATCTAGTGTAACAAAACTTCCAGGTCAAAGACTATGCTTTAGAAATCCCCATTCATTGATTCAGGCAATTATTCAATCTAAGACACTAAGAACTGAACACTACACATAGAAGGATGATGAGCAAAGGAGATCCCTCTCGCTCTTTCCTGGCCCTAGGTAGGACCCAGAATGATAACATAGTACCTATGGTCAAAGCACAATTTGGGTGATGTGATGTTCCCCAATGACTTTAATGGGGGTGGATTGCAGTGAGATTGTAGGAACAGCTGCACCACCTAAAAGCACAGATTCCAATTTCAGTACTTCACTACATACAATGTATGTGGCCCTTAGGCCTCCCAATATTCGTGTTCATACTCTTCAAAGGCATTGATGTCTCCGTGGTTAGCTTGCAGTTAAGGCAGCCAACAGTTTCAAGTTTGTAAGGGTTTGAAAAGGCTATGGAGCACCCACTCTGAGGTTTTCCATCACCGGCCCCAAACCAAACACGTGACAAAGTGCTGACTTAATGCCTGCCATTTATACTGTTGCTAAAATGATGCGGCATAACGGCCAGAGCTGCCGGCTTTGTATCAGGATAACCATGTTCGAGTCTCAGGTCGCTCAGCATCCTGTGATTCTGGGCAAAGCCCTGGGGCCTGATTACGAGTTTGCCTCAGCCAAACTTGACCGCCTGCCAGATTAGGAGTTTTCTCCTGGTCTGTTGGATGGTCCTTTGGCATTCCCATGGCGGTGCCTTTGTAAAAGGTACCGTAACTGGAAATCCAAAGCCCTTTCCTGCACTGCATGGAGTGTTAAGTCCATGCCGTGCAAGAAAGGGAGTGCATGCACACAGCGGCGCACACCATGTGCCCCCTGCATGCACCCAAGGACCCAGAGGCAGCAGGGGGCCCTGTAGGGCACCCTGGGTTTCCTCACCACCAGAATTTCATGGCGTGAACACCGCCATGAAATATTGGCTGTGAGGAAAACTTATAATATGCTTGGTGGGGCCGCTGCGCCCCTGTCAAGCATATTGAGGCCTCACACCGCTGCACCACTGCCAGGTATCCAAGTTGCAGTGGTGCTATAAAGGTCCAACAGCCGTAGTTGTAATACGGCGGTCAGACTACTGGTGCAGCGGTCCCTGACTGCCAAAGCATCTCCACCAAGGGTTCCGCTGAACTCAATCAGGCCCTAGATCTCCTCGTGCCTACCAAAAATTAAAATTTCCTTGTGTAAGGTAACTGGTGTTCATGTAAAGCTCTCCAATACCTTCGGGTCGAGTTTGGGCTATATTTAAAAAAAAAAAAACGGCAAAATGAAGAATCGAGGAGGGCAACCTACAGTGCCTGGTGCCCGCGGTCAGGGAAACAGTCTGGAAGGGGGGAGGGGAACAAGACTGTGGTGTCTATATTGAGGGATCTGACCAGTATTCCTGCAATGCCCAGAATGTTCTTTGCAGTGCTATCTTGAAAACACAGTTGATGATTGTGACATTGAGTGTGCCCAGAGTCATGGCAGTAAGGAATAAGGACACCAGAGATCAACTCTCTGCATTAGTGCAAACAAATTAGATATGGTTTGCTGTTATGCTCTCAGAGAAAGCTTGACTAGTTATTTCTGAGACTTGTTAAGGTCAAGAGCACAAAGTGTATTCTAGATGTTCCTTCGAGGCCACCCACATGTTACTTTGCGACACTGATGGGGTCAGGGAAAAGGCAGCTCATCCAGTCGTGGTGCAGGTGACCAGAGCAACACCTCCGTTAGGGCGGAGGAGCGTCGCCCCACTAATCAAATTGCCCTCAGAGATGAAAAATAAAATACATTTATTATCATTTTATTTTTCAAAACCAGAGTCGAGCGTGAGTACGGGGGGGGGGTGGTGGTGTTTAAGGGGGCAGGACTTTTTGGGTTCTGCAGCTGACAGTCAGGCAGCAGCAGAGAGCAGTGATGGGCAGGGCACTTTAAGCTTAAAGTGCACATGTCTCTTTGGCCAGATGTCTTGCGACGGCAGCCAGACATGCGCATTTGAAACCTCTCTAAGTCAACTGTCTAAGACAGCTGGGTTAGAGAAAGCATAGGGCTCCATTGTACGCGGGAGCGCCAAAAAGGTCGCTCCCTCCAATCCTGGCACTGCTTTCATGCTGCATGAAAGCAGCACCATAATTGGTTAATGCAATTTCCTGGGTCCTGCTGGAGCCTGCCTGCCTGGAGAAGACCGGAGCGAAGAGGACATCTTGCTAGGAAGGTAGTTGTGGTTATTTTTTTACTTATTTTATTTACTTTTATTTTTTTTCCCCCGCCACACCATCCTCCATACATGCCAGTGACCAATGAGTTGTTTTCCAAACTTATGTCCCTTTAATCATTCCAAGGCAAATGCCCCATCCAAGGGCAAATCACTTAATCTCTCCATGCCTACCAAAAATGAATGTGTCCTTTTGGAGTGTAACTGGTGCTCATGTAGAGCGTTCAATACCTTCGGCCCGTGTTTGCGCTATATAGATCTGCAACAAAAAAAAAGAGCACCTACATTTTACATGACCCACAATTACATGATCTCACCATGCTCATGACGTAGTGATTAAAATTGTACCGTATTATTTTGGCCATACATATACACAAATCCATTAATAACCAACATACTGTATAATGCAACTCATGCCAAGTGTAACTTATTGTCTTTTTTAGATAGTTTACAAAACTTAATTTGAAAAAAGAAAAGACTTATAAATGCCCATCGTTCAGTTCAGGCTACACATCCAAACACTTTTTTAAAACTAAAAGAAGACTTAGGGCATAAGAGCCGAGAAATTATTATTAAAATTGAAACATTTAAAATTCAAAATTAACTTGCACATTATCAAAGACTGTTCCCAGAATCGGTTCATGTAATTGGCCTGTGATAAGCTTAGTGTTCAGGGCACAAGTCCTAAAAAAAAGAAGTGGGGGGACGCTTACGTCACGACAGGAAGTGACGTCACAAAAGGTGGCTTGCACCATCAGACTGATTGCCTCCCCTCGCTCACCCCTTAGATGCGATTGCATCAGAGAAGCCAGCGCGTGAACAGCGTTCTGAATAAGCTCCAATCCCGCCCCAGAGAGGCCAAAGAGGGTGAACAACCTTTACAACGAAACTTTTACAACGCACTACCATTACAACGCGGTCATTACAACGCAAACCATTACAACGCATTGCGCTGGGGGGCGCTCTAGAATAGGGAATACGTTTAATTTACTATCCAACACCTTCCCTGGTGTCCACGGGGACTGGTGTTGGAATAGTAAATTAAACTTTTCACTATCCAGCACCTCAAAGCGCTATGCGTTGTAATGGATTATGATGTAAAAACCGCGTTGTAAAGGCAGGCGTTGTAATAGCCTGCGTTGTAGCGTCATACATCCCCAAGGAGTGAATGTGTGGCTTCATTTGCTCTAGTTATCGAGCTTCCGGTAAAATAAGTGGGGGGACGCCGTTAGTGTTGTGCTTCAAAAAGAGTGGTTCATACAGATACAGTGGGCCATACCACATACGATGAGCACCCCTTGTGCGATTTTATGCCATGGTCTATTCCACAGTTTTGGCCTCACAGGCATTTTGACTGGTTGAAGAGCTGCAGTAGTGGTGTTTTTCCACCTTGGACAATGCTAGATGGTTGTCACTGAAACTGTACATTAAAATGCTGCTTTTGGTTGGAATTTTAGCAGTTTTTGTCGGCATCGCTTAAGTAATTCCAGAACACAATAGCGCACAAAATACAATAACATAACCCAAACCAAAAGAACAACCCAACAAAATCAGAACAGGGTAAGCACAGCAACACGATTAAAACAGAACACAAAACAACAGCCACTATACGACACAACAACATAATGCAATAATGCAGCACAAAAAACCAACACCGCCACAACATGCAACAAAACAAATATACACAATTATTCTTGTCATATATTACCAGCTTCATAAATCTGCTTTCATGAAACAGTGGTAAAAGTAGAGGTGGGTGGAACTCATGGAGTTTTACTTCGCGGAATTCAGCGGAGTTATATGAAAACTCCACTAGACTCCATAAAGTTCTGCGAACCGGTGTAAATCAGCGCATTGTGCTGCTCGCACTGCACACCAGAGAGCATTATTCGCTGCCGCTTGAGTAGATTTTCTTCTCGAGTAGCAGCTTACTTACTGTGAAGGGTCGTGCCCGCCTACATTGAGAAAATCTTGCCAGACTCCCTCCTAGCACCCGAAAATCATGCTAGGGGATGCCAATTCTCAATCGCCCTCACCAACTTACCGTTGGTGAGCCGCACGTGAGAAAAAACTCCACCACGCAGAGGTTGGAGAAGTTTGGCTGGAACTCCATATAACGCTGAGAGGCCAATAGGACGAGAACTCCACCGGCGGACCTGAATTTATCACCCCCCTCCTAGGTAAAAGATGTTTACATCAAATACTCCCTTACATACAGCCAAAGACATGTAAAAGTCCCATTGAAAAATGTTTTGTAATCCAACCCAGTGCATCAAAAAAAAACTAAGCCCCAAAAATGTACACTTAACAGCCTTCAACAATTCACAATCAAAACAATACCAGCGTGTAGTGTCTATGTCAGGACTCCGTGTAGGAAAAATGCAGTACAAGGGAGAAAGCAGTCTGGGTTACCCTTCCCTTATTGATTCACACACAAGCACAAAGGAAGGAGTTGGGGACGTTGCAGAACCAGGCAGTGGAGGCTAAGGAAGATAAGCTAAACATCTAACTAAGTTTAGAGAAACTCACTTGCACGGTTGGGCTTGCTCTTTCGGGTTGACTGAGGCTGCATGAATACTTAAACCCCACATCCCCGTTGACAGGTGCCCAGTAACAATTTAGTTGGGTGTATGCCTTCCACACTGGCTGCATAGTTTGTCAATGAACCTTCTTCACCCCTCGCTTTATTGTTCTGCTTGCTTTTGGTTCCCTTGGTTTGATGAGTTAGTGAAATTGTCTCTCTCTCACTATCTCTATATATGTTTGCCAGTTATTCCCTCTGTTGCAACTGGCTCTTTGGGACCCCGGGATTCTCCCCTAGTTCTCAGCTGGTGCAAGGGCTCATCAAAGGTATATCCAACCAGTCTGTTGTACATTTTAGATCTTCAACACCAGTTTCTGTTCGTAGTCTCTCACTGTGCCACCTCAGACTCGAAGTCCCTGTGTCCGAAGATCCCGTGACCTCTCATCGTGGTACCCCAGATTTCAAAGACCCGTGTGACTGAACAAATCAATCAATCAATCAATCAATCACAGCATTTGTATAGCGCACTACTCACCCGGAAGGGTCTCAAGGCGCTGGGGGAGGGGTAAGTTACTGCTCGAAGAGCCAGGTCTTCAGCTGTTTCCTGAAGGAGAGATGGTCTTGGGTTCGCTGAAGGTGGGTGGGGAGGGAGTTCCAAGTCTTGGCTGCCAGGTAGGAGAAGGATCTTCCTTCGGCGGTGGCTCTGCGGATGCGTGGTACGGTGGCGAGTGCGTGGTTGGTCGATCGTAGCTGGCGGGTGGGCGTGTAGAAGGTCATGCGGTCGGTGAGGTACTTGGGGCCCAGGTCGTGGACAGCCTTGTGTGCGTGGGTGAGGAGTCTGAACGTGATTCTCTTGGTGACGGGGAGCCAGTCTAGGTCTCTCAGGTGTCCGGTGATGTGGCTGTGTCGGGGGATGTCGAGGATGAGTCGTGCGGGGGCGTTCTGGATGCGTTGGAGTTTTTTTTAAAGTTTGGCTGTGGTTCCGGCGGAGAGGGTGTTCCCGTAGTCCAGTCGGCTGGTGACGAGTGCCTGTGTGACGGTCTTCCTGGTGTCGGTGGGGATCCACCTGAAGATCTTGTGGAGCATGCGCAGGGTGTTGAAGCACGAGGATGAGACGGCGTTGACTTGTCTGGTCATTGATAGGGAGGAGTCCAGGATGAAGCCCAAGTTGCGTGCGTGGTCCGTTGGTTTGGGAGCTGTGGCCAGGGCCGGGGGCCACCAGGAGTCGTCCCAGGCGGAGGGTGATGATCCCAGGATGAGGACTTCCGTCTTGTCTGAGTTCAGTTTAAGGCGGCTGTTCCTCATCCAGTCGGCGACGTCTTTCATCCCTTCGTGTAGGTTGGCTCTGGCGGTGGTGGGGTCGTTGGTGAGGGAGAGGATGAGCTGGGTGTCGTCGGCGTAGATGATGTTGAGGTTGTGCTGGCGTGCGATGGCTGCGAGGGGGCTCATGTAGACGTTGAAGAGGGTTGGGCTCAGTGAAGATCCTTGTGGTACGCCGCAGATGACTTCGGTGGCCTCGGATCTGAATGGAGGGAGGCGGACTCTCTGAGTTCTTCCGGTGAGGAACGAGATGATCCACTCCAGCGCTTTCTCTCGGATTCCGATATTGCTGAGGCGCTTCACTAGGGTGCGGTGGCAGACGGTGTCGAATGCCGCAGAGAGGTCCAGGAGGATGAGGGCCGCTGTTTACCCGTTGTCGATCAGGGTTCTGATGCCATCGGTGGCTGCGATCAGGGCAGTCTCGGTGCTGTGGTTGGCCCGAAACCCGGACTGCGAGGGGTCGAGGGATCCGTTCGTCTCGAGGAAGGCGGCAAGCTGTTTGTCGACAAATCATGATCATGACTGCTTCCTGTGTCTCAGATCCTCCCCCTTCTACCTGGAAGTCCATTGGAAGCGTGGATTCATGTTTTACCTCTAACTGTAGACCGGGCGAGAGGATCAGGGGTCGCTGTGGATGCAAGCCCTTCAGACGACCTTGACAGTCAATGGACATATTTCTGCGTTCATTGATCCCAATCATAAGTATGAATAATCATTTCTGTGTAATCGATGTTCCACAAAATTGAAAGCCAATCCATCTTGAAACTTTTCAAGGCTAATTTGTGCCTGCTGTCCAGCTCTCCACATCTGCTCTGGGAACATCTTCACAAACCACTGCCATCCTGAGGTGCCTACTCATGCTTAACTATCTCCCACCACTTCAAAAACTTTGCAACACTGCTTTTGCTCTGTATGTAACAGACAGACAGACAGTGCAAGTGATGGGGAGAGGTGATGTATAATATTATGCATGATGCACTACCAATGAACCATTCTGTGGATTGTGCTACTGCCACTCTGTCAGTCTCTTCTAGTGCAGACTTGTCAAAAGCTGATTCCATCCCTGAGCCCCTATAGTGATGTATTAAGGTAACAGCACACCTATAGTAGGGGCTGAGGGAAAGCTTGAGTTAAGGGAGTGAGAATGAAACACTGGACTGGATTTTGCCTTTAGGATGGATTGCTCTCAATCTTGAGGCAGTACTGGTTTTGTCTCATTTGAGAGGAACTGACAGGTCACCAGACCAGATATGGGTCAATGTGAAAACACATGTGACACAAAGTACTACCTAGAGTAAGAATACTTTGGTGGAATCAGGATTAGCAGTTTTCGTAGTGAGAGTTGATGTGATGGACGTCTGGCAGAACAGGATACCAAACGAGAACCCCAGGAAATTACCAAAATCTGCAGGGTCAGAGCTGAGAAGCAGAACCAGAATAGTTAAATGTATCATGCATAAACAACAATAGCAACAATTGAGGGTAAATGAGGATGACCTATTTGTGATGGTAATAAAAAAGGAAGAAAACAAGGATAACCTATTTATGAGGGAAGAAAACAAGGAGAACCTATTTGTGAGGGAAGAAAAAAAGGAAGAAAACAAGTGTGTGCAAATCAATACGAGGCAACTATAAACAAATTGGCAGATGCTGTTTCCATCTTGTATTGGCCTTGCATACTAACTCAACCCACCATACCCTGTAACCCACATGCAAGCGAGCAACTAGTTTGTTATATAGATTAGTATTTATGTTCCTTCAGTCTCCATTGCCTCATTCTCAAATGTTTCCAATTACTTTCAGCACTATGCTCAATCCAGAGTCTACGCTGTTTGTTATATAGATTAGTATTTATGTTCCTTCAGTCTCCATTGCCTCATTCTCAAATGTTTCCAATTACTTTCAGCACTATGCTCAATCCAGAGTCTACGCTGTTTGTTATATAGATTAGTATTTATGTTCCTTCAGTCTCCATTGCCTCATTCTCAAATGTTTCCAATTACTTTCAGCACTATGCTCAATCCAGAGTCTACGCTGTTTGTTATATAGATTAGTATTTATGTTCCTTCAGTCTCCATTGCCTCATTCTCAAATGTTTCCAATTACTTTCAGCACTATGCTCAATCCAGAGTCTACGCTGTTTGTTATATAGATTAGTATTTATGTTCCTTCAGTCTCCATTGCCTCATTCTCAAATGTTTCCAATTACTTTCAGCACTATGCTCAATCCAGAGTCTACGCTGTTTGTTATATAGATTAGTATTTATGTTCCTTCAGTCTCCATTGCCTCATTCTCAAATGTTTCCAATTACTTTCAGCACTATGCTCAATCCAGAGTCTACGCTGTTTGTTATATAGATTAGTATTTATGTTCCTTCAGTCTCCATTGCCTCATTCTCAAATGTTTCCAATTACTTTCAGCACTATGCTCAATCCAGAGTCTACGCTGTTTGTTATATAGATTAGTATTTATGTTCCTTCAGTCTCCATTGCCTCATTCTCAAATGTTTCCAATTACTTTCAGCACTATGCTCAATCCAGAGTCTACGCTGTTTGTTATATAGATTAGTATTTATGTTCCTTCAGTCTCCATTGCCTCATTCTCAAATGTTTCCAATTACTTTCAGCACTATGCTCAATCCAGAGTCTACGCTGTTTGTTATATAGATTAGTATTTATGTTCCTTCAGTCTCCATTGCCTCATTCTCAAATGTTTCCAATTACTTTCAGCACTATGCTCAATCCAGAGTCTACGCTGTTTGTTATATAGATTAGTATTTATGTTCCTTCAGTCTCCATTGCCTCATTCTCAAATGTTTCCAATTACTTTCAGCACTATGCTCAATCCAGAGTCTACGCTGTTTGTTATATAGATTAGTATTTATGTTCCTTCAGTCTCCATTGCCTCATTCTCAAATGTTTCCAATTACTTTCAGCACTATGCTCAATCCAGAGTCTACGCTGTTTGTTATATAGATTAGTATTTATGTTCCTTCAGTCTCCATTGCCTCATTCTCAAATGTTTCCAATTACTTTCAGCACTATGCTCAATCCAGAGTCTACGCTGTTTGTTATATAGATTAGTATTTATGTTCCTTCAGTCTCCATTGCCTCATTCTCAAATGTTTCTAATTACTTTCAGCACTATGCTCAATCCAGAGTCTATGCTGTGTGAAAATCCTAACTGTACCACCAAAAACCACATCTCAAAGGAACAAGTGGCTAGACCCGGCTTCAAAGGGAAGCATCTAAGGAAGTTCTGAACCAAATGAGGGGCATGGTCAAAGTCAGCAGGTTCCACAAGACCTTTCTGAAATATTGTAACCCTTCCAGGCAACCCAATATTGCAACTGACCTCTATGCTCGCTGGAGTTATAAGAGGCCTCAACTTAATAATCACTCTAGGCATCTATTCAAACTTGAAGAACCCATTCTGTCTGAGGCAACTAAAACTCAAGGAAAGTCAAGAGAAGAAAGAAGTACATGATGAAATGCTGATGTGTTCTCACCTTCCCTGTTACAAAACAGGAACCCACAAAATCGAGGCAAAGGAACCAGGTATAGCTAGAAGACTGGTTGATTAAAAACCCTGTCTTCTTTCTGATATGATGGTGCTTTGCTCCTAAGGCAATCTGCAAAGCGCGCATTATGCGCTTTAGCTGTAAGAAGTGGTGATGAGAAGTATTTGGATGGTTTTAGTCCATTGCAGGTGATCCACAGCAGATGGTGATGCAGAAGGTGTGGTCTTGTGAGGCCACATCTGGGGTGTGAAACTCTTAGGTGCAATAGGAGTAAGGTGTATCCAATGAGGAGTGCAAGGGATTAGTGTATGCATACTCTGGAAGTACCATTGGGCGACAAATATTCTGATAGTTAATTAAAAAAACATTTCTCAATGGACTGGATTTAAAGTGTTTGGTACTCCCTCTTTTCATAAATTCTTTCTTTTTGAAAACTGTGGAGACCATGTAAGTGAGAAATTGCTGCTAACTCTACTTCGGTGGATAATCTCACGAGAGAAATGAAATGTCCCATCATGGTGAAATAATCTGTTAGCACCAACAAAGTTGCTTCCGCATTAGAGGCTGGTAACTCTATGACAAAGTCTGTTGATATCATATTTCAGGGTTGTGTAAAGGTTGGTTATAGTATAAATATCCAGCTGTAAGCTGTGGCAGACTTTTGCATGAACCACGTCGGCTTGTATGGATTGTTTTAGGTGAGGCCATCAACAGTGCTGGGATATAATATCTTGCACCTTTCTTTGTCTTAGATGCCCTTCTGCATTAGTATCATGAAACCATTTCATCACAATTTTTTTAATACATTTCCTACCAAATACAACAATTGATTCCATAAGGACCTCTTGGCTGGCTCCTTCTGTGTCCTCCTGTAATTATCAATATTTTGCTGAGTTTTTTGTCAAGTATGCTAAAACACTTGTTTTCTTATTGCCTCTGATAGAGGGTATGTTGGTGTGGATGGGACTTTGGTTTCTTGAGTGTGTCGTAAATTGGGATCCGTCATGCCATGTCTTAATGTTACTAGATAGGTACATTGTGAAAAGGATAGGTTCAATTGGACGTCTCTGGCATTGGCACACTTTAGAGAGAATACTCAACAAGTTCTTATGATCAGTCCAGACAGTAAATGGTTATGGTGTGCTCCTTTCAGATAATGATTCAGAAAAGAGGGTGGTGATGAACAGAGTGTCTGAATTAAGCAGACCACTCTTACCCAGTCCAAAGATCAGGGCTTGATCCATCACCGTTATTTAGCTCACTGCACCATCCCAGCTCAGAACCTGGCTATATGCAAATTAGTCTGTCCCTGGCCCAGTGCATCATGGGAACAGGGCAGACCAAACTACCAAGCCAATTCTTCACCAGAAAGGAGACAAGCTTCCAGGGACCGCTTTCTGGCATTTCAGCCGTCGTCGGCCCGGCTTGCTTGAAATCTGATGGTGCAGTGAGCAAGGGACTCATGTCTGAGCATACCCTGCCACACCTATAGTGGCCAAAAATGATTCAGAAAAGGGGGTGGTGATGAACAGAGTGTCTGAATTAAGCCCCGGAAGCTTGTTTCCTTCCCAGTAAAAGAATTGGCTTGGTAGTTTGGTCTGCCCTGTTCCCATGATGCACTGGGCCAGGGACAGACTAATTTGCATGTAGCCAGGTTCTGAGCTGGCATGGTGCAGTGAGCTAAAAAACGGTGATGGATCAAGCCCTGATCTGTTGACTGGGTATGAGTGTTCTGTTTAATTCAGATACTCTGTCCATCACCACCCCCTTTTCTGAATCGTTTTGTCCACCATAAGCGTGGAAGGGTATACTCAGGTGTGAGTCCCTTGCTCATTGCACCATCAGGATTCAAGCAAGCCGGGCCGAAGACGGCTGTAATGCCAGGAACCGGTCCCCGGAAGCTTGTTTCCTTCCCAGTAAAAGAATTGGCTTGGTAGTTTGGTCTGCCCTGTTCCCATGATGCACTGGGCCAGGGACAGACTAATTTGCATGTAGCCAGGTTCTGAGCTGGGATGGTGCAGTGAGCTAAAAAACGGTGATGGATCAAGCCCTGATCTGTTGACTGGGTATGAGTGTTCTGTTTAATTCAGATACTCTGTCCATCACCACCCCCTTTTCTGAATCGTTTTGTCCACCATAAGCGTGGAAGGGTATACTCAGATGTGAGTCCCTTGCTCATTGCACCATCAGGATTCAAGCAAGCCGGGCCGAAGACGGCTGTAATGCCGAAACCGGTCCCCGGAAGCTTGTTTCCTTCCCAGTAAAAGAATTGGCTTGGTAGTTTGGTCTGCCCTGTTCCCATGATGCACTGGGCCAGGGACAGACTAATTTGCATGTAGCCAGGTTCTGAGCTGGGATGGTGCAGTGAGCTAAAAAACGGTGATGGATCAAGCCCTGATCTGTTGACTGGGTATGAGTGTTCTGTTTAATTCAGATACTCTGTCCATCACCACCCCCTTTTCTGAATCCTTTCAGATAATGACACAAATGAATGAAGGCTTCTTTAATCTGCGATAATTCTCTTCTATAAATGATATATTTTCCTTCAGTTTCCTAAAGTATGCATGAACAATCAACTACTGAATGTAGGGAATGTGCTTGAGGGTCACATGGTGATAGAACTACAAGTCACATAAGCACACCACTCTGGATTGCACAGGGTCTTTAGTGTTCAGAAATGTCTGGGCATGGTAGGCTTCTCTGGTTGTGAACTGGCCTCTGCCTCAATACTGCAGCCATCCCACATGAAAAGTGAGATGGAATTAGTTTGTTAGCTATCGCTTTAACATTTGCAAAGCATTCTGGGTAGAACACATGCAGGGATCCATGTAAACGGCAGCACCCTGGTTTTCCATTGCTCTCTGGTTTTCAGATCTTGCCAGGGTTGTTGGGGTAGTCTCCGGGTTGGACGGCCCAGAGCCAAATACTGCAGTCATTCTCAATGGTTTGTGAGAGGAAATGTGTATTTTGTAGAGATAATGTTAATGATTGGAGGGCAGTTCACCCAATCAGATCCTTCTCTATGGAAAGTGAGATGAACGTTTTTTAGACATAGGTTTGGTGTTTGAAGGGAGGGGCAATAAGAATTGTATATGCTCCATGAGTTTGGAGGTGCAGCCCAATAGGACACTTTACCCTGCATGCTTTTACTCCGCATGCCATTACCCCGCATTTTTACACCGCAAAACCTTTTACAACGCAGGGCTTTACAACACAGTTTGTTACAACGCATTCCCCATTACAACGCAATTACTATTTTAACTCCAGGGGGTGTTACTTTGGGGAATGCGTTGTAACAGTTTGCGGTGTAAAGCCCTGCGTTGTAAAAGTTTGTGCGGTATAAAAAATACGTGGTAAAGGCATGCAGAGTACTGCATGCGTTCTAAAGGATGTTTACCGGCGCAGCCTGTTCCAGGACGCGCAAGCCCTCTATTCCATTCACGGAAATCATGTCTTTCTGGGGCCTTGTGAGATTTTTGTCATTTTTAGGGGGAAGAGGAGAAATTGGGGATAAAAGCCCAATCTGCCCCCTGATAGGTAGAAAGACTGTGGCCTGTGTGATGGGGTGCAATTGATCAAGCTGGGGATCGCTCTCCGGTCAAGCCAATCATTTTGTCGTGTCTAGTGGGCCTTCTACCCACTAAGGAAGGGCAGATTTAGGGATAAGCTCATCCCCAAAATAATGGGTCTGCTCTCGGAGTGGGGAGTTAGCGTGATGCTTGTTGGTCCATCCCCACCACCCATTTCAAACAAACTAAGTTTCCCTGGATTCTAGAGGTATTTTCCACCCTACTGAAGCAGACTTCTCCGAGGGGGGCAGACAGATTGTGTGGGGCTTCTATGATGAGGAGCACTTACCCATGCCACCATCGCCGCTCCCATTGCCGCTCCCCTGTCAAGACCATAATTCTCTAGGGCCTAGCATGCTTTCTGCCACCCAGAGGTGGTTAAATTGAAAATAAACCACCCTACTCAGTATCATCTGTGTTTTGGTGGATATTAGCTATATTTTGAAAATTGGTATCAATACCCATACACTTATACAGGCTCAGATCATGAACTATTCAACTGTTTTTCATGAATTGCATCTTGAAAAATTGGTGTTTAATGGCCATCCATTATTGCAATTTGGACCAAGATCAGATGATAGATTATTCACACATGATTTGGAACATGATGGCTCATCTTTGAGTAAAGTATAGCATCATACATGTTTTTTTAAAATCAAAAAATCGTCCAGTCAGCTATATCTCATATTGTGAATAGGGGGCAATCATGGTTTAATTGAAATTTAATAACTGCAATAACTATTGCCTATTACGAGCCAACGCCTGCAAAAAAACACCATGAATATTGGTGCTTCCTGCATGAAAATCAGCATGTCTGTTGTTTTATCCATCAGTGAAATTTGCCATCTTTGACTTGCCAAAAGTTATGTGGGGGAAAATATGGATATGCGTTAACTCATATTTGAGCTGGGAAACAATCTTTATTACGAAGCTGAATCACGCTGTGCCTTTACAATGCTGGCAATTGAACAAGAGTGTCATTACCACGCATTAGCACGCAAGTCGTTACATCGACTTGCTTTAAGGGGTGCATTGGTGGAGTGGTGTTGGATTTTAAGGCCAACGCTTTGCCTACTATTGCGCACACTAGAGTTGGAATTGTAAATGGTACTATTCCAAAGTCCAGCCCCCCTAAGGAAAGTCGTTTTAATGACTTGCGAGCAAAATAAACGAGTTTGTGCTAATACCAGAATTGTAAAGGCATGCATACTAAACGCATGCAGGATCACCTCATACAACCATGTGAACTATATTATCTATTATCCTGTCTGTAGAAGATGGGTGAGTGAAGGCAGACCTGAGCCTAAGATGGGCTACTGATGTGGCTCTAGTTTGGCTCTGGGGCCCATCTGAAGGAAGAGCCATAGACAAGCCAGAGCAGGGCCCTCTCTCCTCCTCTATTATGCAGCTAAGTAAAAGAAAAAAAAAGCAACTGACTTCCTGGATAATGAAGGAAAGCTGCTGTAATGCAGCATGAGCATGAATAAAGTACGACATGCAATAATTTCACATACACAGTGCATGCAGTTTTAAGAAGCTTTGCAGAACAAGCTAGTGAAAATATGTTGAGCAGAAAGAATTGATCTTTTGATGGCCTTGCAAATGTTTCGGCTCTTAGGACCAAGTTAGACCCTTGCCTCGGTTCTGCCTCAGTTCTCCCAATGAATTTTCTACCTGCGGCATTGTGTGAAAGAGAGTGAGAGCACATCCAGGGTTGGACAATCAGGCAGTGTCTGTCAGGCTGGACTGACAGGTCAGTGTGTGGGCCATTTTTTTTAGCTATATGTGGGCCTATTTTATGGTCTACTTGGCCTGTTTTTACTGTTATTTCTCTGATATTAACAAACATTGCCAGCACAAAGCTCCATTCCATGTACTCTGACATACCTTGCAGGGAACATGACCAATAAATGAACAAATACAGGAACCAGAACAGGAGGGGGATAGCAGGGGGAGAAAACGAAAGCGCCCGTTGGTGCGTTAGGGGGGGGGGGTGTTGCAGCCCTGGTGAAGAGTCAGTAGTCCAAGGATGGGATACGGCGGGGTAGCGGTGTGGGCGCGTGGGGGGCCCAAGCAGGGGTCCATGGATAATATCTCCAGAGTGCAGCCAGGACAGCGGCCACACTCCGGGGGCATGGCCAGGGCGTGGCGTGTGGGAAACGTGACAGTGCTAAAAGGAGAAGTCAGTCTGCCGCAAGCGGTGGAGCGTGCGGTATAGGCGATCAGGAATGAGAGGGTGGTTGCGGGCGCAACGTGGATCAAGCATGCACGATGTCGTGGAGAATCAGGGGCGCCATCGTCGGCTTGGGTAAGGTGTTGACTAGTGGAGGGGGAGGCAGCAAGTGCAGCGACGCCACGCAGTGCCCTGTGTCAATGTGGTATTGTTGGTCCATGTCACCTCATTTAATCCCCTGTTCCAGACAGGCTTGTTGAAAGGATTTAAGGAGATCATCCCAGAGCTGCGCAATGGGGAATTTCTGGAGGCCCGCCGTTTCCTCCCGGAAGAGTACTGTGCTTTCTGCCCGTGCCCAATTAGTAAGGGACGTGTGCCAGTGTCAGATATGTGGGGGGGGGGTGCTGGCTTTCCAGTGTTTGGTAAGTAGGCGTTTGGCTGTGATCAATCCCATATCCCAGAACCTCGTCGGTACCTTGTTCAGCTTTGTGCGTTTGTAGAGCCCTAGGACACAGGCTTCCCACGTTCGCGGCACTTGCTCGTCGGTGCATTGTGTAAGTAGCGTTGTGACCTCGTCCCAGTATGTCTGGATGTTAGGACATTGCCAGAGCATATGCAGGAGATCTGCCCCTACCAGAGAGCAGCGCTGACAGGTGGAGTCTGTGACTGAGAAATATCTGTTAATCTTGTCGGGCGTAAGATAGGCTCGGTGCAAGATATAAAATTGGATGATTTTGAAGCGGGGGTTGCGTGGGATGTTAGGCGGTCCAACCAGCACCATCGCCCACTCCTTTTCAGTCCAGTCCCTCCCTCTATCGGCCGCCCACTTCTCCCTTAACTGCAAGGTGGAAGGTTGTGTGTGGGTCAATAGGGCCTGCGCCAGCCAATGTATTATGTGGGAGCCGTTGCCCATAACATGCAAATATTGTATGAAGTGATGCATCAGCAACTCCTCAGACATATCGCCCCAGGCGGCAGTCAGCGTACGAATGAGGGACGCGTGTAATAGGAATTGTCCGGCCGGGAGGTCCGTACTCGCGGTGAGGTCCGCAATAGAAAGCAGTGCACCGTCAGCGTAGAGGTCTCCCAGCGTTTTCACTCCCGCCCGTGACCAGCTGGCCAGTAGGGCCTCTGTCAGTGCTCCAGTTGCTCCGGGGGCGCCCAGTAGAGGGAGTATCGGGGCATTCGGCGTCGTTGCCCGGGTGAGCCGTAGACATCGAAGGAAGCACCTGCGCGCCACTGCCAGATGCAATTGGGAAGGACAGGGGAACTGGGTCAGAGGATGAAACAATGTGCAAACCTGCGCCTGGGTCCAAGAGGTGGCATCTGTGGCGGTGCCGCCCAGGCTTTTACCGCAGAGCCATCCCGACACCCACTGCATCTGCGCCGCCAGGTAATATAGCTCCATGTTGGGAACTGCCAGGCCTCCTGATTCAGTGGGCATGTATAGTTTCGTCAGCGCTACACGGGGTCAGCCCGCGTTCCAGACGAGACCTCTAAGCAGGACCTCCAGCTCCCGAAACACTTTGTTGGGGATATACGTCGGAATGTTGGCGAAATAGTACAATAGCCTTGGTAGGACTATCATCTTAGCCAGCGCCACATGGCTAGGCACATTCAAGGGCAGGGTCTTCCAAAAGCCTATCTGGGCATGAATGGAGGCAATCGCCCGCATCAGAATTCCCTCCAGGACATCTGTTGGGTTCCGGTAAATGTGGATACCCAGATATTGGAATGTAGTGGGGCACCACTGCAGCCGCTCGCCACCGAGGCGGATGTCGCTTTCAGGCGTATCTGGGCTGAAGGAATAGGCCCCCGATTTAGACCAGTTGACCCGCAATCCCGACATATCCTCGAAGGTTCGGAAAATGTCATTGAGAGACCTCGGGATATTGGTAAAATCCCTGACATATAATAGCAGGTCATCCGCATATAGCGAGATCACATGGATTCCATCAGCCATTGGGATTCCCCACTCATCTCCTTGTGTCCGGAGGATCGTGGCCAGGGGTTCCATGGCCAAGGAGAACAGCCGGGGGGACAGGGGGCAGCCCTGTCTGGTACCCCTCCGTACACAAATGGCATCGGAGAGCAATCTGCCGGTGCGGACCCGGACCGTGGGGCCGTGGTACAGCAGGTCAACCATGGTCTCATAGCCGCCTCCTAGTTTGTATTTTTCCATTACCGCCCTCAGGTACGGCCACTCCACAGAATCGAACGCTTTCTCGAGGTCCAGCACTAGACACCCCGCTCGCGGCCAGTGCCGAGTGGCCTATTCTTGTATTCGGAACAGGCGGCGGATGTTATAGGAGGTGTGGCGTGTTGGAACAAAGCCGTTCTGGTCGTGGTGTACCAGGAGAGGGACCAGGGGGGCCAGTCGCTGGGCTAGGGTACAAGCGAGTATTTTGTAGTCCGTGTTCAAGAGGGCCAGGGGGCGATAAGAGCCCACTCGCGTGCCATCCCTGCCAGGTTTAAGTATGGATATCAGGTTGGCTTCATTAAGCGTGGGAGGGAGAGAGGAATCTTCCGCGGCCGCAGTGTACACCTTCAGGAGTTCAGGCTCCTCTCCTCCTCCGATGGCGGAACAGGAAGCACCCAGCCACCCAGAATCCTCTTACCAATCACAGCGCTGATAAGGCAGCGTTGTGATTGGTCTGAGCGCCGTGGTTCGGCACTCAGGCGGAGACTGGGAGGCTGGGCATGTTCTCCACCCAGGCTATAAAGCAGGTGGAGAACATACAAAGTGCGCAGGAGGTTTTGGCCAGCCAGAGATGGCCGGCCAAACCCTCATGCACACTTATGTGCAGCTGGAACCACTCCTTCTCCCTTTCCCAGGCAAGCCCAGTCCCGATCCAACCTGGCTAGTTCCAAGAAGAAATTGATAATATTATACCATGTTTCACATTGCATTATCATCATTTTCTTTATTTTGTGTGCTTAGTGGGGTGACACTCCTTCACCTTAGCCTAGGAGCCGACCCTGGAAGTCCCCAATAATGAGTGCTGGTGCACAAAACCTGCCACCAAGGTACAAGTTAAGTAATACCTATGCACCTGTATAGACTCGCATTTGATGCACCATATATTCCTGTGACAGGCCTTTTATTCCATCTGACATTTCCCAGTGGGTGGGCGCCTTCGAAACTGGTTTTGAACACCCAGGGCTGCTCCTGGTGCCACTGTCACTATCCCCAACTCCCGGAGTTGAATTGCAGCAGTAGTGGCGGCTCCTCCACTAAGGTGGAGGAGTATCTTCCCGCTGCTTTTTGCAGTGTAAAAAAAGGAAAAACAAAAATGATAAAAACCAAGGTTATTATTATTTTAGTTTTCCCCGTCGCGGCCTCTTTATGGGGCGGGGCCTCTCTCAAAGCAGTGGGAGGAGTGGTTTGCACTGCCTATGTGAGCATGAGTGCTCAAAAACAGTCATGCACACATACTTTGTTCTCCATGCAGGCTGAATTGCAGCCTGCGTGGAGAACATGCCCACCCCCTGGCTGAGCGCGCCGTGTCAGAACGATTAGCTGCAGGGAGCCTGGGAGCCCTGGTGCTTCCTGTCTCCCCCAAGAAGCCAGGAAGAGGACTTAGGAGAGACAGCGGCCGGCCAGCTGGCTGGTCAGGAGGTAAGTGACTTTATTTTAACCAATTTACTCCCCCACCCCCGCCCCACTGCCGCTAACAGGTAGTAGCTGCTGCTGTGTAGCAGGCTTGGGAGGTTTCATGAGAGAGGGGGAAGGTAGAGAGAAAGCAACCAAAGAGGGAAAAGAGAGGGCAGAGAGAAGGAAAGAGAGAGGATGGAAGCAAAGAGAGAGATTGTGCAAGGAGACGAAAGCAGCAAGGCTGGTTTGAACATTTTTGCCAGGGCTGGTTTTGGTTCCCAGTCCGACTCTATTCCTTTTGTTGTTTCATCAACATGTCATTTGTGTCTGATTTCGGTTCTGCTTCCCAACCATCCATTGGCTCAAAGTATGTCTTTCTGGAAGACACATTTTTACCGGCTGTTAAGAATGCAGTAATTGCACTGCGTCATCAGCGTCAGTCGAGTGTTATTAAAGGAAAGACTACCCTTATCAGCAACCCCAGGCCTAACACGTCCCGACAGCTCTCCAGAAAGGCCTGACATCACAGATTTTCTGCTTTCACTCTGAGAAGCGCATAAGCCCCTGTTTGCATAGGCTGAATTCAGGGCATCTGTCCTGGCACCACTTTATCTTGATTTATGGTCCATTTGTATTCTTAGGTCAATACCTATGTCTGTATTTATGTGGCCATAGCCACCTGCCTTTCTTGATAAGCCAATAATAGAACATTTTCACTCATTTATAATTTGGTACATTAGGCAAAGCATGAAGGTTTTCATTATTTTCTTGTTTTGTACCTGAGACACACGATCACTGATGAGTGCAATGCTTCACAATATAGACATTTATTCCCCACCAAATAGAAGAATATTAGGCCTGATTTACAAACACAATTGTATTATTCCAACAAAAGTGAGCAGATTTACTACTTTTTGGAATTCACAAACATTCCCGGGAGTATAAACTGCGCCAGGAACAGTTTTCCAAGTGCACCACTGAGAACCAGCGGCATAGCGTGGGTTGCCAGCGCCCAGGGCAAGGCAAGTATCCTTCCACTTTTCTTTTAAAATTTGCACCCCTAAGAATACCTTATTACTATCCCCAGAGTTAAGAAGGTGCGTACGGGTGGACGGCGCTTCTCTGTTAACACTGCCCATCTTTGGAATTCACTCCCCCGCGACCTTAGAACGGAACCAGATTATCTCCGATTCAGGAAGCGGCTGCAAACGCACCTTTTCCCCTGATCTGACTTCCCCCTTCGCCCCACTGACCCTCAGATGTATAGATCTTAGCGCTGGGATACTTACGGGTGACTACGCGCTTTATAAAATCTAATAATAATAAT
This sequence comes from Lissotriton vulgaris, assembly GCF_964263255.1. Taxonomy (NCBI): domain Eukaryota; kingdom Metazoa; phylum Chordata; class Amphibia; order Caudata; family Salamandridae; genus Lissotriton; species Lissotriton vulgaris. The sequence goes on along the minus strand of NC_141694.1, from coordinate 1,270,108,377 downwards.
AATATTAATAATAATAATAATAATAATGCTCTTGTGCGCCTCTAAAAATGTTGCGCCCGGGGCCCCGCCCACGCTATGCCACTGCTGGGAACATCATGTGAAATGTTCCCCTCGTTCCCTTTTCCGCAACGCAGAATTGTATATGACACACATTCCCATACTCGCAAAATGCAGCCAAATGTGCATTTGCACTTTTTTTCTTTTTACTCGACGTGAAAAACATTTTTCTGGGTGTGAAACTCACTTCCCCTAAAACTACTCCAAGTTTGGAGGTGATCGGTTCTTCTCCCTAGCCGGGGAAGAGAATTACATCAACCCTTTGGTGTAGTAAAAATGCAACTATTTCTAGGGAGGGAATGGGTTGGCTAGGAGTTGCCACCAAACTCACAGGTTTGTGGGCTGTCACACACTATCAAAACAAACCACGCTTGATCCACCCGCTCCCCATCTTTTTCATGGGGTTTACTACTGCACATTTCTCTTCACTCATGGCAGAGAAATCTGTTAATATAGTCAAATTATTTATCTTCGTCAGGAATCCTTGTATGAATTCTTGACAGGACTAATGGAGCCATTTTTGGCCATAACATATGGTTAATGTTGAAAATAGATTTGTAATGAACAACTACAGCTACAGAATAGAATAGAATAGAAAAAAGGTTTTATTGCACATAAGGCAGAAAGCTTCTTTTTAGATCTGGACAGACTAAGGCAGGTTTACATTTCTTCAGTTTAAAAAAAATAAATACCATTGTTTTGTGGAAAGTGAGGAGCTTTATTTTGACCCTCCAGTACATAAGCTTTCAAATTCCATTGAGCAGTTTGCTTTGGAGTCTTCTCAAGTAAACTGTTGCAAAAGTTAACACTTAGCAAATTCTCTACATTCAACACACAACTAAATACCAACAAAATAACCAACAGAAGCTCTCCAACAATGAGTCTTCCGGGTTGGAGGCTTCTTTAAAAAGTAGTGGTAGGGTGGGGTGAGAGGGGACTCAATTAAAAAAAAATAATGTTTGTGACTTACCTGAAGGGCTGTTGCCTCTCCTCCGTCCTCTTCTCATCCTGGCAGCACAGAAGCACAGAGGCTCACAGCCTCCCCAACCCAATCACGATGCTGCTGTAATCAGCATGACAGCAGCATCGTGATTGGTCTGAGCGGCATGGTTCGGTGCTCAGACAGGGAGTGAGAGCCCATGCATGGTCTCCTCATGGTTGTGCAATACAGCTGGGTGGAGAACATGCTAAGTGTGGATGTATGACGTTACAACGCATACTTTTACCACGCATACCATTACAACGCGGTATTTACAACGCATACCGTTACAACGCATAGCGCTTAGAGGTGCTGGATAGTGGTAAGTATAATTTTGTATTCCAACTCCAGTCCCCGTGGACACTAGGGAAGGTGTTGGATATAAAATTATACTTATTCCCTATCCTAGAGCGCCCCCCAGCGCAATGCGTTGTAATGGTATGCGTGGTAATGCCTGCGTTGTAGTGGTAGTGCGTGGTAAAAACTTTGTTGTAAACGTTGTATACCGCTAAGTGTGCATGACGTTTTGGCTGGCACAAGATGGCCGGCCAAACCATCATATGCACTTAAGTGCACATTAATCTCCCTCTGACACAGCCCAGCCTCATCCTGCCCTAACCTGGCTCGGGCTCCATATGGAAAAATAAAACAAGAATAATGTAACTTTATTTACGTTGCGTTATTATAATTTTCTTTTTCCTTTAACACTCAGATGGGCGATGCTTCACCGCCTTAGCAAAGGAGCCGTCACTGATTGATAGTCTTCTTACAACCTCACACCCGGGCGCCCTGATAGAGAATGTGCTGTGATGTCAAAACAAAGTGCTTGGTCTGTGCAAATTGTACAGCATCTGACCGCTGGGTCACCGGAAGTGTAAACCTGTGTACTGGCTTTGCAGGCAGCAAGGCATGACTTTGTACCCTTCTTCAAAATTGTGTAGCTGAATTCTAACACACTGAAACATGAATGGGATTTTTCAAAACTGTTGAACAGATACATAAAGTTCTGCCAAGCTATATTTAGAAAACCTGAGAGGCAGATATTCTCCACATGATGTCATGATCAAAAACATATGCTGCTTGGCAAAATAATTTAAAAAATGCTTACACAGCTTGTTATCCTCTCCACATGCACATGAATATATGTTCTACATATTGTAAATATTTAACTAGAGGAAAAGGTCACTGAGACATTTCTGAAAGAGGTTATAGAAGCAGGAATAAATTTAGCAGCCACGGATCTTGCCACCTAACAAAACACAACCAAAAAAGAGACAGTTAAAATACTGTACTTTGGAAGTTGGAGAGTGAAGAAAAGGTTGCTTTCAGAAAGTAAGAAGATAAACGGAGCCAGTGTTAGCTGTTGGCTCAATGATTCACCTACGGTTTATGTTTCCTTAGCTTTTTTCCTTGTATGTTTCTCCTGGTGTTTTTCTGATTTATTTTAAAAATATATATATTTAGAACTGTATTTACTTGCACTAGCTTAGTAGTTTTCCTACTTATACATTGCTGGCTCTTTGAAATGTAGCCTACCCTCGTAATATTTAGAAACTGCACTTCAATGAATAATTTCCAATTCCTAGCTACCCCAGGCCTCTCTCACCTCAATTGAGAATTCCTCCTCACAAAGGTAAAGGTACACGTGTACATTTACTCATCTGTACATTTACTCTTGCATCTAGGTGTAAGCCTACACATTTTTGCTTTTCACCACTTCCAAGAATAAATGTACACCAACATTTAGAGTAACAGGTCTCCAGCACCTGAAACTAGGGGGTTGAAGCATCTAAGCAGATTAGATTGAATTTACAAGAGTAAAGTTACTGTGTAATAACTTTTCACAGTTAGGCGGAGATCTCCACAACCCACCTGAACTTAAAGTATATAGAAAAATAGTAAACTTTATTAACTATTTAAAAAAAACTGTACAAAATGTAACTGACATTAAAATAATTGTTATTAACCTAGAACTAATAAAATGAAATGTTAAAGCACCTTAACACATCAGAAATATTAATGAATCATGTTAATAATAAAAAATACTAATGTAATTTATCAATATTTTTTTTAAACAAAATTAGACAATTCCACCCTCACTAACATTTAAGTATTTAATAAACAAAAATAAATGTTTTAACACCACAACCAAAAATATAAATATTAGTATTTTAAAAGTTAAAATAATGTAATCATTTTACATTAATTCCTAAGTGCTGTTATTTTAGGTTCCACCCTCCATTATTCTAAATGGGAGTGTGTTGCAGTACCTGCAATTGACCATGTGTGGTCCTAGACTTACTCCTAGGCTGAGCTGAAGTGCATTTAGGACTGTTTGTGGTGGCCTTTGAAGTTACAGTAAGCATGGGGTAGATAGGAAGTTAGAGATGTCATTTGTGAATAGCAAGGGTGCTTTACTCTTTTGTGGATGCATGTTTTTATTAGCATGTCCCCCCCATGACCTTTATTTTGCCCTCTCTAATCTCTCCCCATATAGTATTTATTTATTTATTTGAGATTTTATATAGTGCAAACATGACCTGTTAGGGTATCAGAGCACTTTACAGGGATAAACACGTAATGTAAAGGTTAGGCATAGGCAAAATCGAAGGATGGGGGTAAGGGAATTGATTACAATAGGACAAGGCCAGAGTTATATACAATGATCAGTACAGTACCAAAATTGGCGTAAATACATTTACTGCTATAGGACAAAGGCTAGAGTTATATACAATAATCAGTACAGTACAAAAATCGCAACATGTCAGCGATAGAAGGAAAAAACAGCAACTGTAATCGAGCGAACCAAAAGAAATCAAATGGCGGAGAGAGCTTTTTAGAACATTAGAAGGAGTGGGAATTGGTACACAGAGAGGGCCTAGCATTACAGGAGATTATGCACAGTAGTAGATAGTCACAATTTTCTCACTACTCCCCATGGCCCTTCCCAATTTTACTACTAAGTAGTAAAATTACACATGATTTTACCATGCTGCGATCTCCCCATAGAAAAGATTGGAGAGGTGGATCATTTAACTTGATGGTTTGTGAATTGTATTTTGTGGTAAGTAGTATTACTGTAGTAGTACTTTACATACTACTAAATGCAGTTTGTGAATAGGCCCCATAATGTTTTATTTATATACATTGTATTCTTTGATTATTCATGTATTTTGTGGTTGTTTAATAGGGTGATTGTTGGCCCTGGCCCTTTTTGCAGGGTTATCGCCAAACATTTTGCCTTCCTCCTGTATTTTTCTGACCTTCTTTTTGTTGGTTTTAGGACTCTGATCATTTTACCACTGCTTGCCAGTGCTAAAGTGCATGTACTCTCTCCTCTAAAACATGGTATGTTTGGTTTCCCCATGACTGGCATATTTGATTTACTAATAAGTCCCTGGTAAAGTGCACTACATGTGCCCAGGGCCTGTAAATCAAATGCTACTAGTGGCCCTTCTGCACTGATTGTGCAACCCACATGAGTAGCCCTGCAAATATGTCCGACGCCTGTCACTGCAGTGTCTGTGTGTGCAGTTTTAAACTTCTGTTTCAATCTGGCAAGTGCACCCATTTACCAGGCCCAAACCGTTCCTTTTATTACATGTAAGGCACCGCTAAGGTAGACCTAAAGGTAGCCCCATGGGCAGAGTGCAGTGTATTTAAAAGGTAGGAACTGTTGTGTTTTACATGTGCTTGTAGTGAAATACTGCAAATTTCGTTTTCACTACAACAAGGCCTATCTCTCCCATAGGTTAGCATTGAGGCTGCCTTCCAACATCTTACACGTGTATCTGCCAATTGGGAGCTGTTAGAAAAGTGGAGTTTAGTGTCTCTGAACTCACAATTTAAAAACACATCTTTTTGTGGAGGCAGTTTCTAAGTTGAAGGTCTGAAAATGGCATTTTTAGAAAGTTGTCATTTTTCTTACTATAACCATTCTGTGCCTCTGCCTGATCTCTGAATACACGTCTGGGTCAGAATGACAGTTGGACTGTTTATGCATTCACTCTAGGCAGTTACACAAAGGGAGCCGAGGTTTGCCCTGTATATCCCTCATGGCTCATCACTAGGCTGATGGGCCTTCTTAAGTACACCAAGGGCTTCATTTAAGCTTGCCTCCTATTAAGAAGTCTCATGGCCATCAAAGCCATCACCTGCAATCACCTGGGCTCTGCTGCTGTGAGTCCTACTAGCCCAAGAGGTGCCAAATCCAGTTCCTGGACCCTTGGAAGTGAGTTCTGGTGATACAAAGAGCTTAGCATCGTTTTTGATTTTTGACGCATCTAAGGTACTTTGTCCTGATCAAGCGCATCCAGTGATTTTTAAGAATGACAACTTTATTTAATCTTTGAAAATTCATAACTTGACTTGTGTATGTTGGATTTTTTTTGTGTAGGTCTTGTTTTAATCAGATAAATGTCTCGCTAAATTTTCACTGTGCTACTGTGTGTGTGTGTGTGTGTACAAATACTTTACACATTGCCTCTGGGGGGAGCCTGACTGCTTTGTGGCAAGCTACCAAGGGGGTGAACAGGGTTTATCTTAGATGTGTAACTTACTTACCCTAACTAGAGTAGGGGCCCTACATGGGCAGGATGCAAACCACTGCTAAATAGAGACCCCATTTCTAACAGGGATCAGTATAAACATCAAGGTCACCACATGCTAGTTTATGTCAATAATCAATTGTGTGTGGCATAATGGCTTTCACTTAAATTTAACAACACTCAAAACACCGAAAAGGAGAAAATAATAGCATGTTAACTCCAATGGAAATAAGAGGTTGTAAACTGGGTAGGGAGGGGAGTGAAAAAGAAACAGCAAAACAAAAGAACATGGGAGATAGTTGGAAATATGGACTGTGAGTTAGGATAAAGAAGGCATAATTAACAGAACAGTTAAATCACATTATGACACAGGCAGAATAGGCAAGACACAAACCCTGGCAAGTAACCCTCTGGCAAATACCCTAAGTCCTTTGTGTCCTGTAACAAGCTGTAACAAACCACTTGATCAACATTACTTTAAAGATGATGTAAGTACATGGTCTACCACATCTAGGATGTTGACTTTTCATCATATCCAATACTGAGCTCCCACCAGCCGGGTCAATTGAAGAGTTAAGCTCTTTTCTGAAATGCAGTCTACTTGTGGGTGAAAGTAAACAAATCCTATAGTACCAACTAGCTAACAACCATGCAGGAGACACAGATAATTAGGAGTCGGACATGCTAAAGGATGATTATCTGAAAGCCTTTCAGCACTGCTATCTTGAGGAGATGGCTAAGACCAGGGGAGACATCCTCAGAGAAGGTAAACTCTCGGACAAAGTTAATCATGTTTCAGTTATTCTATGCCAAGACTCAAGTATTCAACAGGACCCCCAAACATTTCTGTAGGTATGTAATGTCAGTCAAGGGAAGTCAAGTCAGTCCCCAGTGTTGATGTTGTATCACACAAAACTACTAGTTTCATAAAAGCAGGCCTTTGCAACACTCTCTTTTACATCTTATGTAAAACACTAATAAAGCAAAAGTAATTTCTTAATATGATCCTTTCCTTCATAGTCTGAATTTTAGAAGGCCAATCGGTATGAGCACATTACTGCTTCTAGTTTCCCAAACTCGCAATTTGTGTATTGTCTTTGGCAATCCTTTATTTTCTGTACCAAAAAATTCCAAACTTACTTCCTCCTGAGGAATATTCTATGTCTGCTCCCTTTTCCTGTTGAAAAATAATCACTTATGTGCTAGGCTTGACTATGGCAATTCAGTCTATGAAGCCATGCTCAAATATTTGTAACAACCTGTGAAGTCCATTCAAAATTTAGAGCCGATCTGGTCCTGAGTCCCTCATGCTGAGGCCTTGCCTGAGGACATCTCAAGTCCCTTTACTGCCCCTCAGTACAGGAACCTATTCCCTATCAAGCCTGTTGCTTTGGTTTTAGCCAATACAGGAGGGGGTGTGGTGGGGCACAGTTCCATAGGCCCTGCCCCTTTAAGAGGACCACGCAAACGGCAAGGCTTTGATCAGGAAGCAAGTTGAAGGCGAGCATGCTTCACCATGCGGATCAATGTAACCCTAGCCTGCGCTATGAAACATGCCACACTCATGGTGTGAGAGTCAGACAAGCCAGCGCTAACAGCTGACTGGGTGTGACATGCATAGGCCTTGTGCCCGTGCGCCACACCCCCAAACCCCATTATCCTCCGGCCTCACTACCAGCGCCAATAGGGCAGTGGTAGTGATGGAGGAGGATTCTTCACACCAGTCCCATCTCTGCTCCATCCTGTGATAGGATTCCTGTCTGCAAGAGCAACGTCACGGGCGGAGGAGGCAAACAATTCTGCTCTTTGGTCATCCTGGAACTCCAGATCTGAAGCCATTGAGACTGTGGTACATTTATTTTCAATTAAAAATGGTATTCTTTAAAATTTTGGATTTGGATTGCTTCACTTTAACACATTAGATCACATCACTGCACTGAGCTGACTTTTTTTTTTTAGAAGAATTGAAGCTGAACCACCCTCCTTCTACCCGGATGACGATATTATTCCTGACTAAAGAGGCAAGTCTTGTCTTGTGCCTACTTTATATATGTTCACTGCTATTAATGGAGCAACATTATGATCTATTAAATCATATGAAAGAGAAATGTTTGCACAGTGCACAGGGATGACCTGAATTATTACACATGCTCTCAAATGTCATGATCATGGAAAAGGAGGCACTAATTGGCCAGGAACACACCATTTGGTAAAGTTGTGACACCATTATCAATATCAGGTTTCCTGGTTACGCACTGGACAAAATTCAGTTACTGGATGGATGCCTCCATCTTTCTCCCTTGTGCTCTATCAATGACTTTATTAACCCCTTTACTGCTAAGGCTATTTTACTTCTTTTATGTAATTTCCATTGAAATCAATGGAAAGTCCATGACGAGTTACCCTTGTCATTAGCGGCGAAGAGGTTAATGACCAAAGAGGCTAGTTAGTTGTCTTCTACCTACTATTGTTATTGATGGAGCAACATTAAGGTCTATTAGAACATTGGAATGTTGGGAGCTCCATTGAAAACAATGGAGTGCTCTGGGCTTATAATGGCTGGTATAAGCCTGGAGCTCCAACATTCCAATGTTTCTTTGTTCACAGCTCTGGCTGTGAACAAAGGCTTCAGGGAGCCTGAGGGGAATCCAATTCCCTCACGCTTCCAAAAGGCTTTGTTTTTTTGTTAGAACATTCTGCCCTCTGGTGACAGAATGTTCTAATAGCCTTATAGCCCTTCGTAGATGGGCTATACCGCTATTAACCCTTTCGATGCTGATGACGAGCTCAGCTCGTCATCACCCACGGGTGTCGTGTGCTGATGACGAGCTGAGCTCGTCATAGTGCCACTAAAATGGCATTTTCCAGCACACAGCGGGAAAACGCCTAGCAGCCAAGAGGTTAAGTCCCTCTCCCTTGTTAAAGGCCCTCGCCTTCGGCTCGGGGCCTATAACGCTGGAGAGGGCCTTTAATAGCCGGTATAGCCCTCTACGGCAGGCTATAAGGCTATATTAAACCATATAAAAGAGAGGTTTTTGTTTAGTGTGTATCCTTAACTGAAATATATCACGGTACTCTCAAACGTGGACAATCATAGAAAAGGAGACACAGCTGAAGGAAAGTAATTGCCCTGGATCACAATTGTCAGGCTGGGAAGCCAGGCCAGGTTTTTTGCAGCTAGGTTTTGCCCAGACTCCACAAATGTTTCTGGTTGGCCTGGTTCCTGCTTTCAGTGTCACTACCCACTATACTTGTTGAGTTCTTGCTCATTCAACCTGATGGTCGTTTCACATATAAGGTGTAAAAAGTTGGTAGAGCCTTCATTTTCTTTCTCACCACCAAAGCCTGACACTATCTTCCACCATCTCTTAGGATAATGATTAACCATGCTTTTCTGTAAAGCACTAAAAAATGGTATCTTAGAGCTTATGTTTCTCTATTACCCTGACCACTCCCGGTAATCCTCTCCCTTCAGGAAACCTAGGTGAGGTGAAAATCAGCACTCTACACGCGATATTCTACAATTCAATATACATTCAAACCTGATCAGACCCTAAATACAACTTCAATACCTATGACCTAATCACTGAATATGTTTCCCATCCTTGCTATTTTAGAAACTCTCTCTATATACAAGCAGTTCACAGTAAATACTTTGATATACAAGTGCAAGCAATTCACAAAAGATGAGTTTGCCCTTATAAATCAAATTACTTTGAGTAGTATTACCACACAATGTTGTTATACTTTGCACGAGTACAAGGGGTTCTTAGGATGGGAATTCTCAAGAAGGTTTGGTAATACCCACAAACATGAGAGCTTGCAGGATTTCGCTGATTCATTCCCACCATGGAAATGGATCAAGATTTACTTTTCAAAAATGCACCTCTCAGAATTTCTGAAATCCAATATTATACTGAACCCCAAGCAAACTAGTTTTCGATTTGGTTGCAGTACAGACACAGTGCTCCTCGTGGCATCAGAGGACCTCACAAAGGAACGGGTTAAGGGTGGATCAGCCGCGCTTATTCTTCTTGATTTAAGCACAACATTTGACACAGTCTTCCACTCCATCTTACTGTGTAGACTGGAAGAAATAGGGATTGCAGGTAGCACTTTGAAAATGGCTGTCACCTTTCCTTAACAGTAGGACATTTCAGGTTAGCGAAAGGCTCTTTCTCTTGTCTAAATCAACAGCTAAAATGTGGAGTGCCGCAGTGCTCTTCTTTGAGCCCCACACTCTTTAATCTGGATGTCCGCCCTTTATCTGACATCATTTCTTTCCTAGGCTTTACCATGGTGTCCTATGTGGACGATACCCAGATTGTCTCTTTGTGTTCCAATATTGGCCCCATATCTGAAAAACGTGACTAGCTGGACGGCAACCAGCTGCCTTAAATTAAACTGAGACAAAATGGAGGTTATGGTATCTGGAAAAAATTCCTCACTGTGGGGTCAACGTTATTGCCCACCACCCCAAGGCAATCACCTACTTCCCAAACTAGAAGCGAAAAGTCTGGGACTCAAATTCGACAACCAGCGTACCATGACTTCCCAGGCAAAGAAAGTTGCGGCAATGTGTTTAGACCTTCTCAGAGCTCTGAGGAAGACCCTCATATGGCTCCTGATGGAAGCTCACAGAGCAGTGGTCTAAGGTCTTATTTTATCTTGCCTAGGCTGTGGCAGCTACCTTTTCTAGACCACCCACTATCTGTCAAAAAGAAGTAGCAAGTAATCCAGAATGCTGCGGCCAGAATGCTGCTGGGTATACCCAAAACTCAGTCCGCTCGCCTGGCTCTCACCACACTTCACTGGCTGCCAATAAGTAAAAGAATACAATTTAAAGCACTCTGCATTGCACATCGTGCAAAACATAAGGTTTGTCCGCATATCCATTGTCACCTCATTAATCCCTACAGTGCCAATAGAGAATTGAAGTCAGACAATCCCTTTCCTGTGTGGGGATGAGTTTGGAACATTGTTGGAGGATCTTGGAGAGGATTTTTCCACAGGGAAACATGTTTTCCCTGTGGCATGTGGAGGGAGCAATTGCACAGATGCAAAGTCATTTTGCATGTGCAACTGTACACTTCATACAATTAAACATGTGGTAAGCCAATAGCATGGCCACAAGTGGAAATTCAAAAATATTTTCTAGGAGTTCTTGTGGAAACCTGAGACTGTCACAAGATTGCAGGAGCACTCCTAAAAACCTCAGTGAATTCATTACATTTTGAAATCTTCACTCTTTAGAAGAGTCTGACCTACTAATTCTGATGAGCCTGTAAATGGGTTACTGGGCCCATTGGAATTATTATGTTTGCAGAACCGCCGTCTACATATCTTGTTTCCCCTGACGCTTTTGGCTGTTTAATTACCAAATGAATCGAACCAGGAATTAATTATTCAACCAAGTGTTGCTGATGTCTGTGCTGCTGATAAGTTACCAATGTGGTTTTATCGCACTGATATGGTGGGTGCTGCTCGGAGCACACTGTTGAAGAAGTCAAGAATAAATCCGTATTTGTAAAGCGCGAACTACTCATCCTTACGGGTTCTCAAGGCGCTGGGGGACATTGTGGAAAATAAGTGAGATATTGCCCAGAGTCACATGGTGCTGAGCTGAGCTGCCTCTGGAGCCTGGGATCAAACCGTGAACCCTGTGCTCCGAAGTCAGCTGCCCTGGCCGCTGCACCACATCTCTCCACAGCATCTAGATAAAAAGAAACATGAAAAAAGTCATAGACCACGTCGGCTATTTCACTAACTCTAGGGGTTGACCATCACCCCCTACAAATGATGCATGGTGTTGATATTTCTAGAGACTCCCGTGGTACTGCCAGGTGCCACAGCATTCCCTACTTTCGCCTGTCCTCTGTTTCTACTGTCTCTCCTCTCCCTATTTCTCCCCTGTGTATCTTGTCACCTTCTCTCTCTCCTAGGTTTATTTGAATAATATTAAACCATAACCTCTGTGTATTAAACATAACAAATGAAACAACCTTGATCTCTGTATCGGATTCCTGTAGACCTATTTTTCACACGCAACACTTGGGGAGCAACACCATGCCTTCTATTCTTCGTCCACCAGTAGGGGGTGGATATCAGTGTCTCATGACCTGGCCATACTAATGCCCACTTTAGTATGTCCAGGTAGCACACAGTACACCACTTCCCTATTATATTGCCTGCTCTGACCCCATTATTCTATTGCATACAATGAGACTTTGTCCCCCCTCTATTCTCTGTCACCGTATGTCCCATGCTATGGTGTCACCTTGTGTACAGCGGGAAATGCCCATTACAACGCAGACATTCCATCGCAATGCCTTTTCCACGCTACTTTTATATCGCAACATAAATTACAACGCATGCCATTGCAACGCATGCTATTACATATCAGGATCATTTGCAACGCATGGTATTACAACGCATTTTATGGTAAGTATGTATATTTCTTGTGTTTTTATTTTTTACCTTATTTTTTCTGTATGCATATATTAATACTTATTTTTATATTCAAGTATTATTGTAAATAAATATTTATTTTTTTTGTAAAAAAAAATAATTACTTGAAGCATATATTAGTTTCATTTTTACTTAGTTTTTTTTGTTGATATTATAATAATAATATTAACATTAATATAAAATATACTAGGTTAAAAAATGTAAAATTAGATAATAATAATAATGTACAGCACATGACATGCACAAAAACATGCCTCGTTTAAAGCTGATGTCTTCATATCTGTTAGCTCCATGCAGAATATGTGGTACTCTGTACTCTGAACTTTGGACTGACCCTGATGTCTATTTGGTTAGTGAAGATCACATGGCAGTACTAGGACAGACTCCAAGCACCTTGCTATGCAGGAGCATCACTTGTTTTGATGCTCTAGTGGCGCAGACTGCAGACCCATATCTACGAGGCCACAGAAAGCCACCTTGCGTGTTTTTTCATGGCCCCTAGATATGGTGTAAGGCAAAGCAAGTAGATACATTGCCTCACACTGAGCCAGGGAGGCGTGCCATGGGCATTTCAGTTGGTGTTACCATGCTACGCCAATGAATTTGGACCGATTACCAGATTTACAATATAGCATAAATATGGGAATGCATCACAACTGTATGCCTCCCCACAGGTGGCGCAACGAGGAGAAATAACTTTCTTTCTTCTCGTTTTTTTACTTTCTATATGGTTTGCATTCTGCAGCACATATAGATAGAGGAAAACAACTCCATTGATAGTTTTTGTGCCGGAAGGTGTCTTTTCCTGCACAAAAACAATTATTACTACAACTCGGACACCTTTACACCACAAGGGTGCCTACGTTGGTGCAAGGCAGCCATTTGTGTGCCAGTGCAGTGAAAGAGGACTGGAATACACTGCATCTCATAGATAGGCCACATTCCTGCCCTTTTCTTTTGACGCAAGGCAGTGCAGCAAGAAGCCTTGTGGTGCTGTCCTGGGCCAAAATGTTGTCAATGAGTTCCCAAGTGTTCTTCAAGCTGTAACCAGTCACCGGTATTAGATTAGAAAAACAATTCTAACTACTAGTTTGGCTATAATGTTCACCCAGGAGCAATTATTCCTACCCTATTTGTGGCTATAGACCAAATCAAAGGTGGCTTATTAACTTACTAGGCAGTTGAGAATTATGCTAAGGAGTAAGTATTTCTATATGTGGAGTGAGGTTAGTTTTATCCGCATGGCATTCTAAGAGGCAGAAGTCCCCATCCAAGTTGTAACTGATGTGACTGAGCCCCTGCAGAAAGATTTAAGCTGTGTTCAGGAACAGCCATACACAGCCAAGGTGGGCATATATGTATTGATTATAGTTAATAGATGGTTTACCTGGTAATCTGATATTAGAGAGGCACAGTTCCTGGCCTTATGCATTTCCAGACCCTAACACGCAGCACCTTTAACCGATCGCCCTTTACCTGAACGCCCAGGATGGACTCCGAAAAGGTTCTGTTTAAGTAGGCAGGAACGCGGTATTAGCCAGACTACCAACCCTGGTAATTGGGAGTCCTGGATCCAAGGAGAGCCCTAATCTCAATGATCAGGGGATCTGGGCCAAGTCAAGTCAAGTCAAGTTAGGATTTATATAGCGCACTACTCACCACGAGGGTCTCAAGGCGCTTGGGGGAGGAGTTGTTTGTTACTTATCAAATAGCCAAGTTTTGAGTTGTTTTCTGAAGGAGAGGTGGTTCTGTGTGAGGCGGAGGTGGGTGGGCAGAGAATTCCAGGTTTTGGCCGCTAAGTAGGAGAAAGATCTTCCTCCCATGGTGGATCTTTGGATGCATGGAATCGCGGCGAGGACTTGATTGGACGATCGTAGTTGGCGTGTGGGGGAGTAAAAAGTCATGCGCGTGTTGAGGTATTTAGGTCCTAGGTCGTAGAGAGCTTTGTGTGCGTGGGTGAGGAGACGGAACGTTATTCTCTTGTTGACGGGGAGCCAGTGAAGGTCTCTCAGGTGACCGGATATGTGATTGTGGCGGGGAATGTCTAGGATGTGTCTGGCGGAGGCGTTCTGAATGCGTTGGAGTTTTTTCTGTAGTTTGGCTGTGGTACCGGCGTAAAGGGTGTTTCCGTAGTCCAATCGGCTAGTGACAAGTGCTTGGGTGACTGTCTTTCTTGTTTCGGTGGGGATCCAGCAGAAGATCTTTTTGAGCATACGTAGGATGTTAAAGCATGATGATGAGATGGCGTTGACTTGTCTGGACATCGAGAGGGAGGAGTCCAGGATGAAGCCCAAGTTGCGTGCGTGGTCCGTTGGTTTGGGTGCGCTTCCTAGGGCTGGTGGCCACCATGAGTCGTCCCAAGCGGAGGGGGATGATCCTAGGATGAGGACTTCCGTCTTGTCTGAATTCAGTTTTAGACGGCTGTTCTTCATCCACTCGGCTACGTCTTTCATCCCTTCGTGTAGGTTGGTTTTGGCGGTGCTTGGGTCTTTGGTGAGGGAGAGGATCAGCTGTGTGTCGTCAGCGTAGGAAATGATGTTGAGGTTGTGTTGGCGCGCGATGGATGCAAGGGGGCTCATGTAGACGTTGAAGAGGGTGGGGCTGAGCGAAGATCCTTGTGGTACGCCGCAGATGACTTCGGAGGCCTCTGATCTGAAAGGGGGGAGGCGGACCCTCTGAGTTCTTCCGGCAAGGAACGAGATGATCCAGTCCAATGCTTTTCCTTGTATCCCGACGTTGCTGAGGCGTTGTATAAGGGTGGTATGACAGACCGTGTCGAACGCTGCAGAGAGGTCCAGTAGGATGAGGGCAGCTGTTTCTCCGTTGTCAAGTAGTGTTCGAATGTCGTCTGTGGCTGCGATGAGGGCTGTCTCAGTGCTGTGTTTGGCTTGGAAGCCGGACTGTGAAGGGTCGAGGGAGCCGTTGGACTCGAGGAAGGCGGCGAGCTGATTGTTGACGGTTTTCTCAATGACTTTGGCAGGGAATGGGAGGAGCGAAATGGGGCGGTAGTTCTTAAGATCGGTAGGGTCTGTTGTCGGTTTTTTCAGGAGGGCGCTGAGTTCGGCATGTTTCCAGCTTTCCGGGAAGGTAGCGGTGTTGAGGGAGCAGTTGATGATATCCCGGAGATGGGGTGCGATGATGGAGTTGGCTTTGTTGAAGATGTGGTGGGGGCATGGGTCAGTTGGCGATCCGGAGTGGATGGAGTTCATCAAGCGGATGGTGTCTTCAGTGCTGATTGGGTTCCAGGCGCAAAGGATGGTGGTGGGGGTTTCATTTCGGAGGTAAAAGGGGGTGGACTGGTCGTCGAAGCTGTTATGTATGTCAGCGATTTTGCTGTGGAAGAACAAGGCTAAAGAGTCGCAGAGGTCTTGAGAGGGAGTGATGTCGTTGGTGCCGGTACTGGGATTGGTAAACTCTTTGACGATGTTGAACAGTTCCTTGCTGTTGTTGTCGAGTCGATCCTTAAATGTTGATTTCTTGGAGGATCTGATCAGCTGGTGGTGTTTGCGGGTGGCGTCCTTGAGGGCGGTCATGTTGTCTGTGGTTGGGTTTTTTCGCCAGGCCTTCTCGAGGGTGCGGCAGTTCTTTTTGGAGTTTTTAAGGTTGTCATTGAACCAGGGGGCTTTTTTGCTACCTGACTTGTTATGATGGTTTTTCAAGGGTGCTAATTCGTCAGCGCTGTGGGTGATCCATTGTGTGAGGTGGATGGCTGCTTGATTTGGGTCCGATGATTTGGTGGGAGGGTTTTGGTATAGCGATGTGGTGAGCTGGTCGGTGGTAATTTTGTTCCAGTTTCTACGGGGCATTTGTTGTGGGTGGTGGTGAGTCGGGGTCTTTCGGTAGTTGAAGTGGACGCATCTGTGGTCTGTCCAATGGAGTCCTGTGGCATGGTTGAAGGAGATGTGCTTGCTGGAGGAGAAGATTTGGTCGAGCGTGTGTCCGGCGTGGTGGGTGGGGATGATTACTAGTTGTTTGAGTCCGAGATTGGCCAGATTGTCCAGCAGGGTGGTGGTGTTGCTGTTGTTGTTCTTCTCCAGGTGGAAGTTGAGGTCTCCTAGTAGAATGTAGTCCTTGGAGGGAAGGGCGTGTGGGCTGATGAAGTCTGAGATGTCTTCGCTAAATTGTGTGCTGGGTCCTGGTGGTCTATAGATGAGGGTGCCTCTGAGTCTGGTCTTAGGGTCGATGTGAATCTGGAAGTGAAGGTGTTCGGCGGTGACGATGTTGTCGTCGGAACTGGTCGTGATGCGGATGGTGTTCTTATGGACGATGGCGATGCCTCCTCCAGTTTGGTCGATGCAGTCCTTTCGGATGATTTTGTAGCCGTCTGGGATGGCTATGGCGATGTTGGGCGCTGAGGAGGCGTTCATCCAGGTTTCTGTAAGGAAGGCGATGTCCGGTGAAGTGGTGTCTAGCAGGTGACCTAGGTCCAATGGAACACTAACCCCATCAATATGGTGACAAAGTAGGGAAATAGCTGAGCCCAATAAATAAGACTGGTGACTAGTGCTTCATGGGAAATCTTAAAGCGCTGGGACGCCCCTTTGCCGGGGCAGCTGTGCGCTATATAAAACGTTGTAACATAACATAACATATGTCTGCACAAATGAATGCCGTTCTATATGATATTTGAGAAACTCAGTTCTATCTTCCAACAGATGCAAGCTGCAGCAGTATCACTGTTTATCAATTGTAACAGGGAGAAGACCACAACTTGAGACTTACAATGCCTCACCAGATGTGAAAACTACAACTCAGCGACTCCATCAAAGCCATCAGATGTGAAAGCATGAACGGTATCTCACTGTTGGCCACAGAAGGCATATTAGTTGCCTAAAAACGTGTGCCGCTCATCCGGGCAGTGAGATAAATCGCTCTTGGGTTCTGACCATGTTTGGTCCTGGATTAATACTCCAACAATCAGCAGTCGTGTGTCCTATTGTCATCCAATACAGGCTGCAAAAAATACAATACTGTTATTATTACTGGAACAAATACATGTTTAACCAGGAGAAATTTCATAATATAAGCACATCCCCAAAATACTTGGAGCAACATTTCAGTGTGATTCTCCGAAGAGTAAGTACAGTAATATAGGTCCTGATTTTTTGATAACCACAGTAACAATTGCAAAGCATTTGTACACTGTTTGGCAATGTGATTATACAGACTGATTATGCAGGCCTGGATTGTTGTGAGAGTACTTCCAGCACTGTGCCCATGGCACTGGGTTTATAAATTCAGCTCTTTATGCATAACTTATTGCCTTATTAGACGTTCGATTGAAATTTGAGCATATTGTGCACGCTGCATTTTAACTTGGCAGAATGTGGGAATCTATGGCATGCCTGTGCCCACCTTGACCACAATGCTGGCCATGTCTTATGCTGTAATTCTTGACATGTTGTTGATACCCATGGCTTGATGGCACCATCTCTTAGCATAATGGTGAAAATTCTTTATACATTGTTGACACAATGGTGCCCAACTCTGGTGTAATGTTTGCACCAGCATAAAATCCTGGGCATGTTAATAACATTAACAATTTTGCTAATGCCTCAGCCTATAAGATTGGTGTACACCAGAGGTCTTCAAACATATTTGCTCTGAGACCCGACTAATCCAAATCTTTTGAAGTCAGGCCCCCCACCAAAGCTTTATAGAAAGGGCCTAGGGCTGAGTGCAGGGGTTGGGCTTATGACATAATATCAGGGGCAATTTTTCAGTGCAGTGATCGAAGGGACAGAGCGACGCCTCTGACAGGCTCAAGGAGCCCGTCAGGACATCAGTCGATCATAATCCCTACAATGGGGTCAGTGCCAGCACAGGCACCTGTTTGGGGGTTACAATGTCCCTTTCGACAGCCTTTTTATGTCGGTCACACTGCCATGCAAAAGCTGACGGAAATGGACTTTGAGGGCCCCTAGTAGGGCCCCTGTCCCCTGTAGACGTCTGGGATGTGGCCTGGTGGGCACATGTGGTGCCCCCCAAACATCCATGCACAGGGTGCCTGGCACACAGTGCATGGATGTTGAAAAAACATCTCTTTTTCCATTACCGTAGTGGAAAAAGGGATATTTACGACCACCTGCATGGCGGTCCCATCGTATTTGGGCTGTCGAGACCGTCAACTCCTTGTCGGACAACCTTGATCCCGAAACGATGGCAGTCAGACGCTTGTCCGACTGCAATCATAATGAGGCCCAAAATTAGCAAATCACAGGGTTTGTGACTGCTAAAATGTTTTGTACAGGAGACCATTTGTTGACTATTTCTGGGTTTAAATATATCCACAAAACTAAGCACTACATTGCCATGGTAGCCAGGCACTACAGGGTGCCTGGACCACTGTGCATGGATGTTGGAAAAACATCTCTTTTTCCATTACTGTAGTGAAAAAAGGGATGTTTACGACCACCTGCACTGCGGTCCCATCATAATTGGGCTGTCGGGACCGCCAACTCCTTGTCGGACGACCTTGAGCCCGAAACGATGGCAGTCAGACGCTTGTCCGACTGCCATCATAATGAGGCCCAAAGTTCGCAAATCACAGGGTTTGTGACTGCTAAAATGTTTTGTACAGTAGACCATTTGTTGACTATTTCTGGGTTTAAATATATCCAAAAAACTAAGCACTACATTCCCATGGTAGCAAAGTTTCTAACCAAGTTAACCCTCACTGCTGCCATCTGTGGTGATTTATAGATTCCAAATTAGAATCATGCTAAGGCTCACCGAGACTTCCATCATTTTGAGATCAGAAAACTGCGTTCCAACAATTTGGTCAGGAATAGCATATGTTATTTACAGCAGCATGCAGTAATAGGACGGGTATGCCTGAGGAGTGACAAGGATATGCATTACAAATATCGTCAATCTACAATGTGCATAAGTATTGACATTTATGATGGCATAAGTAGCACATAAGGTGTAGTGAAGTGCAACAATCCATGCAGTAAATGCAAAATGTCTATCACGGAAAAGTAATAAATTCGGCAGAATGAAAGAAGAAAATAGAATTAGTTTGAAACCTGAATATTCTCTTTAACAGTCAACATGTATATTGTCGAAACATATGGTTAAGAAAGTTAAAGTTAGTATCAACATACAGTTGAAAAGACTAAGCAAGAAGATGCCAATTGCACATAAGAAGCCTTAGAAACAGAGTCGGAATACTGTCGGTGTCAGATGCTTTCCCTTTCGTTCACTTTTATGCTGGTTCCTGCTCTTCACTGTTAAGGTGTGATCAAGCTAGTGGCGTAACGAAAGTTGATGGCCCCCCCCTGCAAGGTACACGGAGGGGCCCCCGCTCTGGATTTAATCAGAAGGTCTCAGCCCTGAGTACTGTGCTGAGGGGGTCCCCTGCAGCTCGGTGGGCCCCGCACCGCGGGGCCTGTGTTACGCGCCTGGCCCCGTCACTTGGCCTTTTCTACACAATCCATCATCTGTTGCATAATATGTAGATTTTAACAAGGCAACATTTTCTTCTAGTTTAAGTGGATCACAAATTACTAAAAACTCGCCAACACGTGTTGCCGGGCAGTGGAAGGCCCTTTGCAAAGCTTGATTGGTGCCCTGTTGCTTACTGTTGTATTTGTTTGTTAAACTCAAACAAATGAGGTGAAACATTTGCCCAGACATTGTTAACCTATTTAAAACTGACAACATAGTGAAGTAATACTGCCACAAATAGTGCCGCAATATGGTGCATACATAATTTAGATTGTCCTGCCACGTAATTTAGTCAACCATACCTCACAATTTGGTCCTCCCCAGCCACATAATTCAAGTGGCCCTTGTTAGATTTGGGGGTCTCTAGTTGGCCCTCTCCTCTAGTCAGGATAAGGGGATTACACTCCTAAAATAACCCCTGTTCACCCCCTTGGTAGCTTGGCACGAGCAGAAGGGCTTTACTTCAGAGGCGTTGTAAGTTAAGCAGTTATGACCACATACAGTAACCCAGTGACAACACTGCAAATGAACACCACACAGGTTTCATATAAAAAAAAGTAGACTTTATATAGAGTTAGCACAAGACCATAAATGACAAAAATACACACTATGATTACTCTATGACGGTTTATTTTTAGTTTAGTTCAGTTCAGTTCTTAGATGCGACACTCTGCGTCAATGTACCTTAAGTTGCGTTGCGCTTCCACGACAAGCAATGTCGCAGCAATGGGAAATGTGGCAAAATTCAGATACAAAGAAATAAAGATGTGAAGATCTTCCAGATGCGGCACGCTTCTCGGGGATGCGAGAAGTCCTCGGTTCGATGCGTTGGCTGCAGCGGCGACACCCTTACGATGCGACGACAACAGCTCCAGCAGCGACGCTCTTCTCCCAGGATGCGTGAAGCTTCTGCACGATGTGACAACTAAAGCGGCGACATCCAAGATGCGACGGCAGCAGCTCCGACAGCGGTGCGCTTCTCAGGGATGCGAGGTGATCTTGGTCGATGCGGTGCAATGCGACAGTTCCAGCAGTGACACCCTCCTTCGGAGTTGCGACGGCAGGCACAGCGACGGCAACACGCTCCGACCTTGATGTGAGATTCTTCTCCTGATGCAGTACAGTGCGACAACTACAGCGGCGACACCCTCCTTCGGATTTGCGACGGCAGCAGCAGCAACCGCGACACGCTTCCTCTTTGTTGCGGCACGCTTCTCTCCGATGCGGTGCAGTGCGACATACCAGCGGCGACACCCTCCTTTGGAGTTTCGACGGCAGGCACAGCGACGGCGACACGCTTCTTCTCATTGAGTCGCGCTTCCAGCTCCTTGTGACACACAGTTCCTCAGAAGGCCCAAAACAGCAGCAGGCACTTCTAAAGAACTCCGGGGAGCTGGGGGATGAAGTCTGTTGTCCCTGAGACTTCAGCAGGAGGCAAGCTCTTTTCCAAGCCCTTGGAGATCCCTCACAAGTTGAAAGCAAAGTACACAAAGTTCCTTTCTCCTTCCTTTGGCAGTAAGGCAACCACTGCAGGCCAATCCCCCAAGCAGCACTTCAGGTTGGGAATAGTCTCTCCTCAGTTTCTTCAGGTCCCTCTCCTCAGTAAAGGTTTCTTCTTGTAGTCCAAAGTGATCTAATTTCATGGGATCAGGGTCCCAATATTTATACCCCAAAATCCTTTGTTCTCTGAGGGGAGAGGGGCCTTTGCCCAGTCCAAACCAGTTCTGAAGCACTCTGTTTACCAGACTTCTCCTTTCCTTTCACAGTGTAGGGCATGCACATCAGACGCTCTCCAGGGGGTGGAGCCAGCATTGTGGAAGCCAGGCACCGCCCTATTCAAGGTTCAGGTGCAACTCCTCCCTCCCATCTCGATGCAGATCTCTCTATTCACCACTGAGTGACTCAGCCTGTCTCCTGGAATTCCCCAGCCCTGTCACTCACAAAACCAGACATAGGAATACACAACCTAGCAGAGGCAGGTTTGAATGGTTAGACAAGCAAATACCTACTTTCTAAAAGTGGTATTTGCAAACACAGAATATTAAAATAAACTTTACTAAAGTATGTATTTTATTATACTGAGTTCAGGCATACTAAACTCGAATTTCTACCATGTTTACTGAGACAGTTAGGATTATAAAATGTAATAACTAATAACTCTTCACATTGCACTGGTCCTGACGAAAGCCTGACAAACTGTTCCTTTATGGCAGAAACATGTTGACCAAAACTATTGGGATAAAAATCGACTTTTTACTTGGTCCTTTATCCTACACTCTTGTTTTTACTCATGTTCAATTGGCAAAACGAATAAAGCATCATTTTTGACTCAATTGGGAATTTTTAAATTCACTTTTATCACTCTTCACTCTTCACTGAACCAGCTCCGCAGTAAACTGGCGTTGTAGCCCACTAGGGTGGCATTCGGCCACTCCTGGTGGGGCCCGATGATGAAGCATGTCACCAACCAGGTTGGTGAGTGAGGGCCTTCAGAAAAACCAAAAGTGGTTTCATTCACGAGTTTAACAGTTCTGTGAATGTGGTTACGTGCTTGCTATACTTGTCCTACCTTATACTTACAATACACCCTGCCCTTGGGCCTACCATAGGGGTGACTGATATGAAGAAAAGGGAAGGTTTAGGGACTGGGAAGTGGATGCACTTGCCCAGTCAGCATGACCGTACCAGACTGCATGCAGGCTCTGCAATGGCAGACCTTAGACACATTTTACAAGGCTGCTTCTGTGGGTGGCACAACCAGTGCTGCAGGCCCACCAGCAGCATTTGGATTTACACGCCTCAGTGCACTAGACTAGGGTCTGACAAGTAAACCAAATAGCCACCGCTAATCAATACATCAATTTACAATAGGGAGCACTTGCACTGTGGCACTGAATAGCAGTGGCACAGTGCCCAAAGCATCTAATACCAGCAAAAATATATGAGGCAACAGTAAAAATGGAAGGGAGACCCACGCCAATAGTGCCAGGTCTGACAGCCCTGTATTAATGAATCGATCCAAATCTATTTATTTAGACTTGAATATATCAATTGAGAGAAGACCAAAATGTATTGGGAGAGGCAAAGATAGACCCAGCTAGAGCCTAACATAAGAAAAACAGAAAGAAAAGCAGCATATAATAATTCACAATTGTTTCTTTCCAATTCATGCGTTTGTGATTGTATTTATTAAACATCTTTTTTTTATAGTGTTTTATATAGTGCTAACTAGACCCAAGACATCGGGTATCAGAGCGCTTTACATGAGCACCATTTTCCTTACATGATGGACACATTCATTTTTGTTAGGCGCAGGGAGATTTGCCAAGAATCACAGGATGTAGTTGCCGAGACTCGAACCCTGTTCCCCCTGTTCGAAGTCGACCGCACTAACCATAAGGCTACATCCTCTCCCCCAAAAATATTTTATATACAAAATTATTTTTCTTTAACTAGAAAACTCTTTCCAGTACATTTCTAGCCTGCCAAGCGGCATTGCTTCTTTATGGATTTTGCAGTTTAAATGCTGTCCACAGCCCCGGGTTTCAGGCTTCAGCATCTTGGTGCAATACTGCCCTCTGCTGTTTTCCTCTGGTATCCCTACTTCAATGCCTTGCGATTTGAATCGGATTTTGCAATCTCAATCAGTGACCAGGGAGCCATTTCGAGGACTGTTAAACGGATATAGCTCGTGCGTTTTATTTTCTTAGTCAGATTAAGTAAAGGAACAGTTCATTCCTGACCCCGTAGTATGAATTACTAGTAAAAGTAAATTGCACCAAGAAATATATTTGAAATCCCCAGAGGAAATAGAACCTGATCAAAGTAGGGCCACCGATTTATTCTCCGGTCAGAGACCTCAAGTGACCTGGACTCCATTCCTTTAGAGGTAGACAACGAGGCAAGCAAACACGCCAATCCCAATAGCAAAATGCAGGGTCATCTGCGGCACTGAAATTATGCCACCAGAGAGGACCACATTATGTGGCAGGGTTGACTAAATTGTGGGCAAGTAGTATACCGTGGCACACCTTGTAATATTATTATTCCATTATTTTGTATTTGTTTCACTTTAATACTGCCTTGGCAAAGATTTCACCTCATAAGAGTTAGTTTAATACCTAAATACAGTAATAAACACTAAATGGTGACCAGTCAACCATTGCACTGGGCTTTCTGCTCCTCTGCTATATGTGTCACCACTTTTGGTCTGTTTAAGATATTGTTTTGTTAAAATCTATAAATTGCACTGCAGATGATGGGTTGCAGCAAATCCACCGAATCGCACAATTCCAGTGGTCTTGAACATAATCAATGACTCTCAAATTGAGCAGTCATGATGACTGGTGCAAGACTGCTTGCTCCTCCAAACAAAGCAGCGTTTTACCAATACCATCTTTTTCCATCCATTAAGAAGAGGAGCAAGAATTGGCAAAGCCAATAGGATTCACGTTTGGGACCGATTGGCTGTGGCAATGATACAGGGGCGGCTCCTCCGTTAAGGCGGAGGAGCGTTGCTCCACTAAAAAATTGCCCCAGAGATGGGAAAATAAAATTGTAATAAAGTTCATTTATTAACATTTTATTTGTCACACCCCCAACCTGAGCTGAGCATCAGCACCGAGGGGTGAGAGGGGCGTGGGTGTGGGGCAACAGGGCTTTCTGATTTCTGCTGCTTCTAGTCAGGCAGTGCAAGCACAATGAGATGATGGACAGAGCGATGAAACTTTTAAGACACTCACCCCCAGTCACAGATCTGGGTTGAATCCATCCTCGTTCTTTAGCTCACTTGCCCACCCCAGTTCAGACCTGTTGGAAAGGGGATCTTAGGGTTGGCCGAGCGAAGTCGAGAGGCCTCCTGGCCAGGTTCCTCTACTAGGATCATACAGACGAGCAATCACCCCCCTACAGATGGACACCACACAAAGATAGGTTCTCAACGTTTTTATCAATACTTTCAGGCAGGTTATTGTAGCGATACAGGTGTAACTGGATCCAGGGATTCTTTCAGGTTTAGTCTCTGAGGGAAGGGGGTAGCGGGACAGTCTTGGTACCAGCCTGGTACAGGGATACCCTACGCTCAGCTCTCAATCCTCGAGCTGGGGGGTTCCTCAGGGATAGGCCGCGGCAGCGCCAGCAGGGCTCCAAGGATGGATTCGACGAAGGTGGGCCGCGGCAGCGCCAGCAGGGCTCCAAGGATGGCTTAAACGAAGATGGGCCGCGGCAGCGCCAGCAGGGCTCCAGAGATGGTTTCAACGAAGAAGGGCCGCGGCAGCGCCAGCAGGGCTCCAGAGATGGTTTCAACGAAGATTGGCCGCGGCAGCGCCAGCAGGGCTCCAGAGATGGTTTCAGCGAAGATGGGCAGCGGCAGCGCCAGCAGGGCTCCAGAGATGGTTTCAGCGAAGATGAGCCGCGGCAGCGCCAGCAGGGCTCCAAAGGTGGTTACGGGGTCCACGCGGATGAGTTTATCTCGGTGTTCTCGACTCCAGGATACAACTGCCGACCTGCTCCAGAGCTGCCCCAGTTATAGGTCTGGCGTCCTTTGATGTCCGGACCCTCGCACCTGGGGGTCGGAGGGGCCGGGATGAGCGTGTCCAGACACCCAGCAGGGGGGTGGAGCCAGCGCCCAGGGAGGCCGGAGGCGATTGAAACCAGGCGTCGGGGGACAGTTGGAGGACCATCGAAACTCTTTCCCCCATTGATCCGTCAAGTGGCCTCTTTACCACCTGGTCGGATCGTGGTGCCTCGATGTCGGGGCTTCGCTGGGTCTGCGGCCGGGGTCGGGCCGAGGCCACGAGGCCTGGTCGTGGAGGGCCCAAGATGGAGTCTGGGTTTGAGATGGTGGTCCGGGATAGGGTTCGGACCAGCCGAGGGTGTCGAGGAGGGGTTGCCGTGTTCCAACGGGGGAGAGCTGGGGGTTGCCCGGAGGGGCGGCTCTCGTGTAGGGTGGATAGTGCTGCTCTCGGCCGGAGAACAGGGGTCAAGGTAGTCCAGGGCCCGCCATGCGGGATGAGTGGGACCACGCCACGAGGCCGGGTCCAACACACATCCCCCCAGGCAGGGAGAGTCACCCATCTTCTTGGGTATTCTCCTCGCCGAGGCGGAAGAAGCGGGACAGGCCGTCTGCGTTGGCGTGGTCGTTGCCTGGGCGATGCTCCACAGTGAAGTCCATCCCTTGCAGGGAGATGGACCAACGCAGCAACTTCGGATTCTCCCCTCGCATCTGCATCAGCCACCGCAGAGTTCGGTGGTCAGTTTGTACCTGGAAGTGGGTGCTGAAGAGATAGGGCCGGAGTTTCTTGAGGGCCCACACCACGGCGAAGGCCTCCCGCTCAATGGTGCTCCAGCGCTGTTCTCGGGCCAGCAGACGTCGGCTAATGAAAGCCACCGGCTGATCAATTCCCTCGGTGTTGACTTGTGAGAGAACCGCCCGACGCCGTGATCGGAGGCATCCGTTTGCACTATGAATTCCCGGCTGTAATCGGGGGCTTGGAGCACGGGGGCGGTGCACATCGCTGTCTTTAGGGTCTCAAAGGCGGTCTGACACTCGGGTGTCCAGTGCACCTTCTGTGGTTGTCTTTTGGAAGTGAGTTCCGTGAGGGGCCCCACAATACTGCCATAGTCTTTTATGAAGCGCCGGTAATACCCAGTGAGCCCCAGGAAGGCTTGGACCTCTGTCTGGGTGATCGGGGGCTCCCAGGCCATGATGGCGTCGATCTTGGGTTGGAGGGGGGCCACCTGGCCGCTTCCCACTTGGTGCCCCAGGTAGGTCACGGAACCTTGGCCGATCTGGCATTTGCTGGCTTTTATGGTTAATCCAGCCCGGCGGAGGGCGGCCAAGACCTCCCGGAGGTGTTGGAGGTGCGCCGCCCAGTGGAGGCTGTACACCGCGATATCGTCCAGGTAGGCGGCGCTGAACTCCTCGAGCCCCGCCAGCACCTTATTCACCAGTCTCTGGAACGTGGCGGGGGGCGTTTTTCATTCCGAAGGGCATCACCTTGAAGTGGTAGTGGCCATCGGGGGTGGAAAAAGCGGATCGCTCCTGGGCGCCTGGAGTGAGTCCGATCTGCCAGTAGCCCGCGGTCAGGTCGAAGGTGCTCAGGTAACGGGCCGCCCCCAGGCGGTCGATCAGTTCATCAGCCCGGGGGATGGGGTGAGCGTCTGTTCGGGTGACGGCGTTCAGACCCCGGTAGTCCACACAAAACCTGAGTTCGGGGGCGACGCCAGGGGTGGCGGCCTTGGGAACCAGGACAACAGAACTGGCCCATGGACTGTCGGAGGGCTCGACCACCCCAAGAGCCAGCATTTTGGACACTTCTGACTGGATGCAGGCTTGCACTCGATCGGGAACTCGGTAGGCCCGGTGTCGCACAGGCGGGCTATCCCCGGTGTCGACATCGTGGACGCACCACGGGGTGACCCCGGGGGTAAGAGAAAATAAATCGGCAAATTGTCCCAATAGCTTTTGGCAATCTCAGTGTTGCTCTGGGGTCAGGGTGGAGGAGAGGTTGACTCCCTCCACGGAGCCGTCTTTTTCGAGGGCGTTCAGGAGGTCTGGTAGGGGCTCTGAGTCATCTTCAGCCCCACTGTCGGTAGCCATTAGGAGGCTAAGTTCTGAGCGGACAAAGTGAGGCTTGAGTCTGTTGGCGTGGAGGACCCGGAGGGGGTTCCTGGGGGACTCCATGTCCACTAGGTAGGTGACGGGGCTCTTGCGTTCCACCACCTTGAAGGGCCCGGTCCACTTGTCCAGGAGGGCACATGGTTCGACCGGGGACATGACCCAGACCTGTTGTCCCGGCTCAAACTCAATAGAAGATGCGTTTTGATCATACCAACGTTTCATGTCCTCTTGACTGGCTTCGAGGTAGGCCTTGGCAAGTTCCCGGAACCGCCGAGTCTGGTTCTGGAGGGTCAGAAGGTACCGGTATACGTCGGGGGGAGCATCTTGGGCGGTCACCTCCCATCCTTCTTTGACCAAGCTTAGGGGACCCCGGACCGGGTGCCCGTACAATAGTTCGAAGGGGCTGAATCCCAGGGACTTCTGGGGGACCTCCCGATAGGCGAAGAGGAGGCAGGGCAGCAACACGTCCCATTGGCGTCGTAAGGGCTCCTCCAGGCCCATGATCATCCCCTTGAGGGTGCGATTGAAGCGTTCCACCAGTCCGTTCCCTTGGGGGTGGTAGGGGGTCGTAAATTTGTACGTGAACCCGCATTGCTGCCATAGGGACTTCATGTAGCGGGAAATGAAGTTCGTGCCCCGATCACTGACGACTTCTCGGGGGAAGCCCATCCGGGAGAAGATCCCCATCAGGGCCTTGCCCACCACGGGAGCCGTCACGGTCCGGAGAGGGATAGCTTCGGGATAGCAGGTGGCATGGTCCACCAGGACGAGGATGAAACGGTGACCCTGGGATGTCCGGGGCTCCAGGGGCCCCACAATGTCGATCCCCACCCGCTCGAAGGGAGTGTTGACGACTGGAAAAGGTTGCAGGGGGACTTTTAGTTTTCAGCCACTCTTCCCGCTGGCTTGGCAGGTGGGGCAAGTCCGGCAGTGGTTGATCACATCATTCCTCATCTTGGGCCAGTAGAAGTGGGTCACCAGGCGGCTGTAAGTTTTGTCCTGCCCCAGGTGCCCAGCGAGGGGCACATCGTGTGCCAGGTTCAGGAGGAAGTCTCTGAATCGGAGGGGGACCACTAGTACCCGTCTGGCTCCTAGCTCGGCAATCTTCTGCTCGCTGTAGAGGAGCTCATTGGCCCAATAGACCCAGTGGGCCCCCGAGGCATCCCCTGTGCTCTGGGCTGCGGCTTGCTGTCGGATCCCCTCGAGGGAGGGACACGTTTTTTGCTCTTGACGGAACTGTTCTCGAGTGGGGCCACCTTCTTGGCGCCACTGGGCCAGTTCCGGGAGGTCGCTGAGCGGGGCAACTTCTTCACAGTTGGGCCCCGGTGGACCGGGTTCAGGGTCGGTGTCTTCGGCGACGACGGGCGGTGGAGGCTCGGGCCACTCTGGTTCTTCAGTGGAGGTGATGGCTCGGGCGGTCATGGATCGGGTTGTCCCACAGACCCACTCAGGGAGGCCTAGCATCCCCAGATGCTCCCTCCGCTCAACGTCAGCCCAGGGGGAGCTCTCGAGGTCGTTCCCGAGGAGGCAGTCTACGGGGGCATCGTCTCGGACAGTCACTTTCAGCATGCCTGACACTCCTCCCCACTCAAAGGGGACGCAGGCCATCTGGCACAGGCTCTCGGAATTATCCGCGGACCCTACTGGGCACAGTACGTTGGGCAAGATTTGATCCGGGGTCACCAGGTGGCAACGGACGGCCGTCACACTGGCCCCTGTGTCGCGGAGGGCTTCGGCTCGGTGTCCATTAATGGTGACCCACTGGCTGTACTTCTGGGTGTTGGCCGGGATCGGGGCCCGGGGGACCATGTCTCTTTCGCCCAGACATACCAGGGACATGGCTGCGGGCTCCCACTCGGTCTGGTCTTGGTCATAGTGTTCTTCTTCTTCACCCTGCTCCTCCCCCAGGGAGGCGGCGGCGATCTGGCGGTTTTGCGGACCTATGGGGTTGGATGGCTGGTTTCTGGGACAGTTGAGGTCATTGGCGTAATGACCGGGACGCTGGCATTTGTGGCAGATAACGTTCGAGCGGGGCCCCGGCCGTGCAGGGGGGGCTCATCTTCCGGCCAGGGGAGGGGAAGTGTTAGTGGGGGGCACCGCGGCAGTGTCCCTGCCCCGGCCCTGGCCTCCTCCTCCTCTTCCGCCTCGCTGATGGTGGGATCGCTGGTGAGCTCGGCCTTGGTCTCCCATCCAGTTCCGGGGGACCCGGGTGCTCTCCCATCAATCGGCTTCGATGGCGAGTTTACGGGGTTCGGTCAGTTTGCTGTCGAGGAGATGCTGCCTGAGTTCAACGAAACAGTTGTTGGAGAGGTGTTCCCATACAATGAGGTTGAACAACTGCTCGTAGGTGGTGACTTGGCTGCCCTTGATCCACCCCTCTAAGGCTCTACTATAGAAGTTCACATATTCCACCCAGGTGGTACCGGGGATCCTCTTGCAGTCTCGGAATCGCTGCCGGTACATCTCGGGGGTGAGCCTATAGCGAGTGAGGAGGGCGGCTTTCATGTGTTCGTACGAGGTCATCTCGGCGTCGGGGAGCTGTAGCAGGGCGTCTCTCCCCTCATTGACGAACCTCCCCCACAACCCGGCACCCCAGTCTTTTTGTGGTACTCGGTGTGAGGTCATGGCTACCCCGTAGGCCTGAAACCATTGCTGGATGTCGTCGTTTTTATAGTACTCTCGGACGACATCTTTGGGGATGTAGACCTTGGTGTCTGTAGAGGGAGGGGGGCTCCGGCTCCCGGAGACGCCGGTGTCCCCGTTTTTCGCTTTAATCTCCAGTTCTTTTAAACCGCGCTCGTACTCGTACGCAAGCTTCTTCTCCTCCAAATCCCTCTGCCTTCTTTTCTCTTCCAGGTCTCCCTGTAGCCGTAGTTGCTCAAGGGCTATCTTTTTTTCAGCCAGTTGCAGTTCCCCATCTAAGCGGAGTCTAGCCAGTTCTAATTCGTGGAGTCGGCTCCTTTCTCGTTCTCGGGCATCCTCGTGGGAGAGGCCCGTGTTTCTCTCCTCCGCTGGGGTTGCGATGTTCTCTGGGTGCAGATCGGGGACTGTGATGCTTTCGTTCTGGGGTGGCGTCACTCCTGTCTCCACCCAGGTCTGCAGAGCCAGTTTGAGATCGTCTTTGGTGCTTAGTCCTGTGGTAGCGATACCCAAGTCTTTGCAGAATTGCTTCAATTCTTTGTGGCTATAATCTTCTAATTGTTCCATCTGGAACTCTGAGGTCGGTCCGGTTTCTTTGGTAGTCATGGTTGTCGTGTGTTTCTGTTCGTAGTGGGGCGAGTTACTCTCTGTACGATCTGCGTCGGCTCGGATCGCACCGCCTCCCACCAATGTTGGAAAGGGGATCTTAGGGTTGGCCGAGTGAAGTCGAGAGGCCTCCAGGCGAGGTTCCTTTCCTAGGATCATACAGATGAGCAATCACCCCACTACAGATGGACACCACACAAAGATAGGTTCTCAACGTTTTTATCAATACTTTCAGGCAGGTTATCGTAGCGATACAGGTGTAACTGGATCCAGGGATCCTTTCAGGTTTAGTCTCTGAGGAAAGGGGGTAGCGGGACAGTCTTGGTACCAGCCTGGTACAGGGATACCCTACGCTCAGCTCTCAATCCTCGAGCTGGGGGGTTCCTCAGGGATGGGCCGCAGCAGCGCCAGCAGGGCTCCAAGAATGGATTCGACGAAGGTGGGCTGCGGCAGCGCCAGCAGGGCTCCAAGGATGGCTTAAACGAAGATGGGCCGCAGCAGCGCCAGCAGGGCTCCAGAGATGGTTTCAACGAAGATGGGCAGCGGCAGCGCCAGCAGGGCTCCAGAGATGGTTTTAACGAAGATGGACCGCGGCAGCGCCAGCAGGGCTCCAGAGATGGTTTCAACGAAGATGGGCCGCGGCAGCGCCAGCAGGGCTCCAGAGATGGTTTCAGCGAAGATGAGCCACGGCAGCGCCAGGGCAGGGCTCCAAAGGTGGTTACGGGTTCCACGCGGATGAGTTCGTCTCGGTGTCTCTCGACTCCAGGATACAACTGCCGACCTGCTCCAGAGCTGCCCCAGTTATAGGTCTATATAGGGTACAATGTCCCAATAGGTATCAATAAATAAGGCAGTTTCAAAGATGCATGCATCAAGCATTACAGGTAAAGAACAACAAGGAGTCTCAATACATTTGTGAAAGGCTTATTAATCACCAACTTGTTTCAAATGGGGGATACAGTTAAAAAGCAGCACTGTACATGAAAGCATTCATGAAACAACCCAAATGGCACTTGGTGACAAGGTGATAACAAGGTGAAAGTGACGACGCAAGTGAACGTGGTGAACAGCGTGGTCGGCGCAAAGTGACTGGAAATATTCAGTAAAAGGCTCCACAATAAATACACATAATTCCAATGTTTTAAATTGAACACAGTTATGAGCCCAGAGGTAATGCGCCAAGGAATTGCGCTGTAATTGTCGACGGCGTTTCGATCCTCGGTGATTTGGGATCCTCTTCAGGACAGGGTTGATGATGGATAGGAGTGCTGAAGAAAAAGAACGCTGACATTGAGTGGTAGTCAGTCGTGCAGAAGCTATGGATGCGGGCGATCAGGGGGTGAAGCAGAGATCCTTCCCGGGGGAGTTCAGGTCTCAAGGTTTGGAGCAGGTACAGCGCCTGATTTAATCTCGCGCTGGAGCCGAATGAATCCGTGTTGTGAGTTCCGATTCTCACGAAGGATAGAGGTAGATCGCGGCTGCTGGATCAAACCAGGAAGTAACCGCGAAGGGGGCGGATGACGTGTTGAGAAGGGGCGTGGAGGGAGGGAGGGAGGAGGGAAAAGAGGAGGTGACCACGCCAGGAGGCTATGTCTGACAACGTAGAAGTGTTGGGAGGGGGCGTGGAGAGAGGGAGGGTAGAGGGAAAGAGAAGAGGTGACTACGCTGTAAGGCTATGTCTGACAACTCATTGGACTGTTATATCAAGATATGATTAATCCAGCATCGAAGGGAAAACACAATTATTTAAATAAACAATCAGAATCACAGTTGAATCAAAATGGTTCTACATGCATAATGTATATATAAATATACAGATCAGGGATGGATGCGCAGTAATTGGGGCATGGCAAGAGTAATTGCAAGAAAACAACCCTGTATGGTAGTGATATCAGATGAACAGAGGGAGTTAGTGCCTATATTGGAACACATAATCAAACAAAGGGTTCATATACCGTGGGATAGGCATATGTCATGTTCAGATAGATAGGGGCAGGTTGCAGCACCAGTTATAGGTCTGGCGTCCTTTGATGTCTGGACCCTCGCACCTGGGGGTCGGAGGGGCCGGGATGAGCATGTCCAGACACCCAGCAGGGGGGTGGAGGCAGCGCCCAGGGAGGCCGGAGGCGATCGAAACCAGGCGTCGGGGGACGGTTAGAGGACCATTGAAACTCTTTCCCCTATTGATCCGTCAAGTGGCCTCTTTACCACCTGGTCGGATCGTGGTGCCTCGATGTCGGGGCTTAGCTGGGTCTGCGGCCGGGGTCGGGCCGAGGCCACGAGGCCTGGTCGTGGAGGGCCCAAGATGGAGTCTGGGTTTGAGATGGTGGTCCGGGATAGGGTTCGGACCAGCCGAGGGTGTCGAGGAGGGGTTGCCGAGTTCCAACGGGGGAGAGCTGGCGGTTGCCCGGAGGGGCGTCTCTCGTGTAGGGTGGATGGTGCTGCTCTCAGCCGGAGAACAGGGATCGAGGTAGTCCAGGGCCCGCCATGCGGGAGGAGTGGGACCACGCCACGAGGCCGGGTCTAACAAGACCCAGCCATATGCAAATCAGTCTTGACCCTGTTCCTTACAGGAACAGCCCAGCCCAAACTGCCAATCCAGGTCTACCCTGGACCGGAAACTGCTAAGGCAGTAGAAGAAAGCAGTGATAGGCAGGACACTTTAAGTTTAAAGTGTGAAGTCTTTTTGGCCAGCCATCGTGCGGCGGCCAGCCAGACATGTGCATTTTAAACCTCTCTAACCCAGCTGTCTTAGACAGCTGGGTTAGAGACAGCATAAAGCTCCAGTATCCTCGGGAGCGCCGAACGAGGCAGCTTCCTCCAATCCTGGTGCTTCTTTCATGCTGCATGAGAGCAGCACCAGGATTGGTTACCACAGTTTCCTGGGTTCCGCGTTGGAGCCTGCTTGCCTGAAGAGAAGACCCAAGCGAGGAGGACTCACCAACAATTTGAAATGGGAACTATTTTTTTCTTTACCGATCCAAGATTAGGGATGCCACTTCGTTTGGAAAATTTAAAAAAAATGTTTTACCAGTACAAAAGCACTTTTTTTATAAAGCAGAGTAGCCCAGCAGCAATTGGTATCGATATATTAAGGAGCAGCACTCCATTCCTTGGAACCTGGGCGACTTATAATATGAAACAACAATGGTTCCCTCTCAGGAAGTTTTAAGCCTATACTCCCATGGCTTGACAAATTATAAATTTTAGGAATTGTAGAAATACAGTTGTGTTTACTGTATGGTCCATTGGAATATAAGAACAGGAAAACAAGGTATCTTCTAGGTGCTCCAACAAATGGCGCAGTGAAAGTGAGTTGTGACATAAGTGAGAAAAAGGTGCACATATACAAAGCCGTAACAACAGTCGTGACCAGCATGACTCACAGGCAGGGGTCCTGCAGGGAGGGGGGTCACGCGGGGGGAGGAGGGGTTAATTTTAAATGTAAAAAAATAGTCCAGGGCCGCGTCACCTCTGCTCCTCACAGGAAGCAGGCAGCCTACCTCCCCTCCCCTCAGCCAATCACAATGCAGCAATGGCAGCATTGTCATTGGCTGGGATGCCGCCCACACAGGCGTCTATGGAAAGGTCATTTTCTCCTTGTAGGCTGCATGCAGCCTACATGGAGAAAAGGGAGAGGGCGCATGACTCGACCAAACAGTCAGAGCCCTCAGAGTGTGCAAGCCACGCCTCCCTTGCCCTAAAGCAGGATCGCACAACCCCCACCCAAACCCTTCTACTTTCGCGCAGTGCGAGAAGCAGAAACATAAAATGGTATTTATAATACCATTTTATGTTTCTGCTTCTCCCACTGTGAGAAAGCAGTGGGACAATGTTCCTCCTCCCACATGGAGGAACCGCCCCTGAGTAACAAACAACCCTGTGGACTAGTTAATGGTACCATTTTCCCCCATGACTTAAATTTAGAATAAAATGAGTTCGGCATTACAAAGAAAGTCAGCCCACTAGCGAAAATGTTGATGTTTAACCCCTAAAGTTTTATCCTGGGGTCTTCATTAAGACAATAAGTGGTAGAATCTAAAAAGAGTTGAAGAAAATCACCAACCTAATGTTTGCTACTGGTTTCTGTAAGGTAAGTCAAACACTGTGATGGTGCACCTGCTGATGGTATGTGTCAGTCCGAAACAAACCATCTCAAAGCCTGGGTCTGCCCATGTCAGCATCTATGGATACAAAAATTAACCACTTTAGAAAATAAGGGGATCAAATCCCCTTTATGGGTGAAAAAAAAGCAGCAAATGGTATAGCCTACAAAAGGTCTTTTGCAACCAGACAGCTAAAAGCTGTCTAGTAGACGAGACTTGAAAAGGCAGTTTTTCTGGACATTCCCTCTTAATTGGCACCAGCTCGTGGTTTCACACTCTAAGGCTGCTGTCATGCTCCCCATTATGGAAGGGCAGGCATTGTCTGCATCACATAATACTTATTTGAGGTGATGATCAAACCTGAGTGACAATGCGACAGACTACTTTTCACATCACCTATGAAGTGCACACAATAAAAGCTGAACATGCTAATGGCACTTAAAGTATATAAAGGATTGTGGTGAACATCTCTTGCCCCTTCCACTAGAGCTCATGGTGGCAACAATCATTGTTGACAAATGCCTGGGCATATCCAAAAACGCACTTGAGAACAATCTCGGCACCAGATAAATCACGGAGTACCTCACCACACATGAAAGACAAAGAGGACTTCTTGGCCAAAGTCGTAGAAAAAGCTATGAATCAGCAGCTGTCGGACTTTGTAGAGCAACATCAGCTGCTCGATAACACCCAGTTTGGATTCCGTAAATGCCACGGCACGGAAACCGCCCTCCTAAAAGCGGCTGATGACATCAGAGCCATACGGGATCAGGGGGGGACAGCAGTTCTGGTCATGCTGGACCTCTCTGCGGCCTTCGACACGGTCGACCATAAGATCTTGGCCGACCGTGTCGGACGGATGGGGGTCCAGAAAACTGCGCTGGACCTACTTGTGTCGTTTCTGGCTGACAGAACGCAGGCGGTATCCCTAGGACCATACCGATCCTCTAAGGTGTCCCTGCCTTGTGGGGTTCCGCAAGGCTCATCCCTAAGTCCGACACTGTTTAATATCTATGTGTCGGACCTTGCTATTGTCATCAAAGCATTTGGCATGAGCCTAACCTCCTATGCCGATGACACCCAATTGGTATTGGCCATCAAAGGGGATGGTGAGGAGGTGGCCACACGTTTCACAAGAGGGATGGTAGCCATAGGTGACTGGATGGCCACAAACTGTCTTAAGCTTAATTCAGAAAAGACCGAAGTGGTCATTTTCGGTCACCTTTCTCCTGGCTGGTCATCAGTTTGGTGGCCAACATCGTTTGGAACGCCTCCTAGTCCAGCTCTTAAAGTTAGGAATCTTGGCGTCACCTTCGATGTGGGTCTTAATTTCATGGCGCATGCTAACAAAATTGCTGCCACGGCTCGCATGAAACTTAAAATGATAAGGAAAATTCTACCTTTTCCACCGGATTCAGCCAGGAAAACTCTGATCAGTTCATTGGTGTTGTCTGCCTTGGATTATTGTAACGCCCTCTTCCTACATGCCCAAACTCGAGTGACAAACAAGATGCAGTCAATTCAAAACGCAGCAGCCCGGCTGCTTTCGGGACTTCCCAAGTTTGCACCTGTTTCCAATACCATCAGGAAACTTCATTGGCTACCGATACGCAGTCGAATTAAGTTCAAATCGCTGTGTATTGTCTACAAGGCGCTCAACAATCAAGGCCCCCACTTTCTCAAACATAATCTTGTCCGTTACATACCAACTCGTTCTCTCCGCTCCACCCATCACAATCATCTAGTAGTACCACGCACTAGAACAGTCACCTGGGCGATAGGCGCTTTTTGGTTGCCGCCCCAAAACTCTGGAATTCCCTACCTTCTCACATCAGGACTAGTCCATCCCTGCTAATATTTCGTAAACAACTTAAGACTTGGTTGTTTGATCAATAGTTAGGAAGGTTCCGTTGGTTCTCCTGGATGTTGACCTATGCCCTCAGCCAGCACCGAGACGCCTACGGGTATTCGCCGCGCTTTAAAAATGACAATAAATAAATAAATAAATAAAATAATGACCGCCCTAAACATGAGGTGGCCTCATCAGAGTTCCTACTTCCTTGATCACAT
Source organism: Lissotriton vulgaris (assembly GCF_964263255.1). Classification (NCBI taxonomy): domain Eukaryota; kingdom Metazoa; phylum Chordata; class Amphibia; order Caudata; family Salamandridae; genus Lissotriton; species Lissotriton vulgaris. The sequence continues at coordinate 1,270,071,834 of NC_141694.1, read as the reverse complement.
GTGTCCTCTGGCTAGCCCATGCTGATTACCAAGGAACTGTATAGACTATAATGTGAATTAGGCAAAAGGTGTGTGTCCCTGATGTCGAAGGGCGTGTTTCAACAGATGGTAGCTGGTTGTCTGCCATGCCAAGAACTGGACTTAGCAGGGCCAGACTGGGGACTTCAAACAGCCCTGGCAAAAAAGATAAATCCAGCCCTCATGTGCAGACGTGCTAATGTGTGCTGGAACCAGGGCAACTCTTTCAAGTTGCTGCCGGGATTGCGTAACGTGCACCACCACTCCTGGAAGCCAAACCGGCCTCCAAGTGTCAAAACCGACATCCTGGGGCTCGAGCCTCCCAGGGGATTGCTCGCTTGACCGGCTGGGCACTCCGGCCTTGGGCCTTAGTAATTCGCCTCTGTCCAGCATTGCTGAGAGATCACCCTGTGTCACTGTCATGAACCAACCAATGCTGTCTTAGCGAGTGTCCAAGATGGGCACTACCCTATTATAGAGGTGGATGATTTCAGCAAGTACCCTGAGAGTGAACGTGTTCACTCTACTTTGGCCACCAAAGTAATACCCAAAATGGAAAACACCTTTTTGTAAACCATGGCCTTCAGCAGGATATCCACAGAAACAATTGCCCACCATTCCAAGGGAGTGTGTTTGGTTCTTACTTTTCGTCTCTGAACATCACCAATGGCAAGATAACACCTAGATGTCCGCAGGCAAATGGGGAGGTTGAATGTTTCATAAGGTAGCCCAACAAAGTCCTGTAAATTGCTGAGCTGGAATATGATTTTATATGGTGGGCTGTATATCAGTTCCTGTTTGAGAATCACAACACTGTGCATAAATCCAAGAGGAACACTCAAACATCAGTGTTGGCAGGTCGACAGGTGAGAGATACTACACAAATCCAGCCTATATAGAAACCCGCTATTAATATCACAACTGAATGAAGAATATATAAGTAAGCACCAAGAGACAGCAATAGAGACAGAGACAGGGAAAGCAAGTTCTCCCATGAAATGGATTTTCTGCTAGCAAGTTTAAGACTTTATCTGAGTGGTGCCCATTGGTGGTGACTTCCAGGAAAGACACTTTAGTTCATCATACTAAACTTTATTCGATCTATAAAAATAGACCATAAATGTCATGATGATATACTTTAGTTACTGTAGAACATAGTAGTGACGTAGTAACATGGAATTTCTCTCACTTTAAAATACCAGAAAAGGGACCCCTGCATGTCCAACCTGCAGTATATGTTGACTCTGGAAGATTCCTGTTTCTGAAAGCAGTGTCGATGGTGTCGCAACTTTCAACCACGGATCTCACTTCGAGATTTTAGTGTTAACGCAAGGGCATGAGGTGGCTTCTCCATCTATGCCAGAAGTATAGAGACTTTGGGATTTGAGTCCACTTTGACTGCTTTGGTCAATGATTTTGCTGCAATTTGTTATTGTTAGTTATTTATTGAACCCATGCTAAGGGAGGACGATTATGTTCATTGTTGTGAGGGGTGTGTTCTGCAGCAATGACATAACCCGCCCTCCACATCTGGAGTTGTTTGCTTGGCTCAGTGAGGCCACACAGGATAATAAAGAGCCAACTTCGATCGTCCAATCAAGCGTTCGCCGCAATTCCACGCATCCAAAGATCCACCATGGGAGGAAGATCCTTCTCCTACTTAGCGGCCAAGACCTGGAATTCTCTCCCCACCCACCTCCGCCTTACACAGAACCACCTCTCCTTCAGAAAACAACTAAAAACTTGGATATTTGATAAGTAAAGCTCCCCCCCTCCCTCAAGCGCCTTGAGACCCTCTGGGTGAGTAGTGCGCTATACAAATTTAAACTTGACTTGACTTGACTTGGCACCTGACAACAAGAATGTACGCATCATCTCTGCAGAGAAAACAGCTGTCATGCTATCCACTGTGGCCTACAGCGCATCTCTACATTGGAGATGTCCTAGCTAGCAGTCCCATCAGACAACATTTTCCACAAAATGCCTAAGAAGCGACATCGATAAAGGGTGATTCTATCCTACCCTGATAAGACACTAAAAACTGAATAGCCTGTGAAAAATACAGATAGGTAATCACGCTATGGAGGAGTCCGGAAATGAGAGAAATCGCGCATAGTAGAATATGGCAGTTTACCTCCCCAGCAACTCCTGTATCACCAAGACCTCCCTCTAAATAGGTAGCCATGTGGGAGCATTCAAAGCTGGTCTATAAACTGGCTGAGCCTTCACGGCATGGCAGGAGCAGGCTCTGGCAGATGACAGCTACCCATGGAAGGGGCTGAAGGGGGGACGGAGAGGCGGGCACATCTGCGCCCCATAAGAACCCGCACACCACCACACAAAGAGCAAGTATGCCGAGAAGACTAGAAATGAGAGGGGGCATGCATCCTCCTCTCTAAATGCAGGCTCCATCCATGAAAACCTAGAAATCCATCACATAAGGGGGATCCCTGCATCTCCTCTATTATTTGACTCATTCTTGTCCTTTTGGGGCGATATAAATGGCCGTTTTATTGTATTAGCCAGTACATTATTTGAACAAGAGACTACCAAAAATATAAATGAAAAGCAAACAGGACATCAAATACCCTAAAGTATCATTTATTTATTAATACATAAGGACATGGTTGACTTTTTCCGTGTCAATAAGTGATGGGTTATTGTATAGCACATCCAGATATAGGGCCTCATTTATGAGGCCTTGCGTCAGTTTTGCGCCACCGGTGCGTCACTTTTTGTAACGCACCAGTGGCGTAAAAAATGCACTTTGTTGCGCCATATTTAGAAAGTGACGCATCTAGGTAGATGCGTCACTTTGTGAACCCCTGCGCCACATTATACCTGCGCCAGGTATAATGTATGCAAGGGGGGCGTATTGACGCAAGGAAGGGTCGTAGAAGTGACGCAGTGAAATCTATGAGATTTTACTGCGTCACTTTTAGGACGCTGTTGCGTAAAAATCTTGCGCCTGCCTCACAGCAGGCGTAAGACTGACGCAGGCCTTTTCTCGTGGGGCTTGCCCCATGTGAAAGAACGCATTGCTGGAGTTGCGCCACTTTTGTGACACACTCCAGCAATGCGTCACTTTTGCGCTTACAGATACGTCAGAAATACTGACGTATCTGTAACTCCTTGCGACATGATGCGTCATACATTAAATATGACGCATCAGGAATGTCGCAAGTATTGCGCACAGAGATGTGACGCATCGCTGCTTTCACGCAGCGATGCGTCATTTCTCATAAATGAGGCCCATACTTTCTAGGCCTGGGTGGCAAACTCCACTTCATTTGCAGACTTTGCAGAGTTTTCCCCACTTCACAGGGCACGTGGAGTTCAGAAAATCTCCCCTATGAGTAGCAGAGTTTTTTCCTCATTTGAGGAAGCAAGGAAAACCCACCTCCCGGCGAGATTTTTCAACGCAGGCGGACGCAGATGGGCGCGACTGCTCGCTTTGAAGTACCTTCGGTTCACATTGAGAAAGCAGCCGCTCGGGTAGAAAATCTTCTCGACCAGCAAGAAAAGAAGCAGCGCCCTCTTGCGCTGCTCATAGTGCAGTTTGTGCATATTTTACAGCACAGTAGAAGCACCCAGAGCTGAAAATCAATGCAAACTGCATGATCAAATGCACTCCACAGCTTGAGCTTTTTGGTCACTTCGCCCAGGCCCAATACTTTCTTAAAGAGTCTTGCATGCCATATGTGAGCATGACATGTTGCATGTGGAGTCAATTCACTAAAACACAATAATTCTCCTAGGTTTTCTTTGGCATGTATTTACAACACCTCCATTAAAACATCCCAGTGGGTTAAAGCATACCATTTGTCTTTCCATGCTTTAAATGCTGTTTTGTCATATATTGGCCAACACTTGAGAGCAAGCCAGATCCAAAGATAGACCAATAATTGATTTTTGTTTTGCACATTGGGTTAGCCTGACCTCCAAATGGCTCCCAAGAAGCCATAATCTCACAAGAATTTGAAGTAACCATTTTAGAATCATTATGTTCCTATCCATCTACATTAAATACAAAGTCCCTAACATGCAGAGAGCAGCTTCATATAAACATGCATCATACACATAACTAGAAATATTTAAAAATATTAGTGTGCTTTCAAATACAGGGAGAGAAATGAGTGCAGCGGTAAGAGGGACAGTGCATCTTCATAAAAAAAATTAAGCAAATTAAATGTTTGAACTCCCAGCACCTTCAAATGTTTAATGCTAAGAGCAGATATGCTTTCAAAGTACTAATGACTAATACAACCTTTAAAAACAATTGGATGGTCCATGTGCGGCTTCTGCAATATACAGAAAATTCTCTAACTTGTGTCTTCCTCAAGATGGACATCGAGTAATAGCAGCACACTCACTTTGTGAAACATTCTTCACATCTTTTTCCAAGTAGATTCTGCATTGGCGTTTTGTTTCACAATGTAGTATCTCTCAATCAATTGTAGATGTCTCATTAAAATATAATGCAATTGTTATTTTAGTTTTGAACTCTCAACATCTTCAACAAACAAAAATCAATTGGATGGACAAAATAAAGGCACTTATTTAAAGAAATAAATACATGGCAATTCCTGTAAATATTAGGGTATCTTCTCCTAGTTCTTCTGGAATACACAGGGCATGCACTCCGACCTTCACAAATGACTAGCACTATTATACTCTAGAATTGGTATACTTATTTAGTCCATTAAAGAGGAACAAAAATCATTACACTAGCAAAAGTGTATGTGCAAATTTATATGTTAAAGCTACCCCATCTCCATGGGCGTCCTTGCTCAAAAACACAGTATAGTGTATTTTCCATCGTTTCATTCCACTAACAACAAAAGGAAAAGTTCAAAGGGTTTTCTTGTGTTCATAATGCCTTGGTATTCAGAGATGAGGGGCAGTAGCGTTTGCATTTACTGTGGATGACTATGGGACTTCTAGTAACCAACCACAGTACTACAGCATGGTACAACATGGACTTGTGTTAGAAACTAGGGGGCAGATTTACAAGCCCCTTGCGCCAGTTTTACGTCGCCCTTGCGTCACTTTTACGGTACAGCGGTGGCGCAAAGCCAGCGCCATGCTGCAGGTCATTTACAACGTGACGCATCTGGGAGATGCGTCACGTTGTAAAGCCCTGCGCCACATGTAGGTGTTCCGGCGCAGGAGGAGGGCAATCCGGCGCAGGAACACCTCCTAAAAGTGACTGAGTGAAATCTACAAGATTTCACTCAGTCACTTTTAAGGCCATGCTGCGTCAAAACCATGCGCCTGCTTGAAGCAGGCGTAAGGATTGACGCAGCATGTCAGGGATGGGGCGCCCCGAGCCTTGCTGGAGCTGTGTTGCACTTGCGATGCAACTCCAGCAATGCGCCACCTTTCCGACGGGGGATGCGACACGCATCTGCCCATCAGTGCGCCACGGTGCGCCGCATTGTAAATGCGGCGCATCAGTGGTGGTGCACGGGTGGGCAGATGCATGGCAACTCTTCCGATGCATCCCTTCTTATTAGCAGAGATGCCCCAGAAGTAGTAAATCAGCCCCTAGGATTGATATTTAGTAACAGCTCGTATTACTGAACCTTTGTAAAAAGAATTTTCAAGGACTTGTTTCTAACTCAGGACAGATATCTAGAAACAACTTGTGATACTGCAACTTTGTAAAATAATCTCCAAGTATTTGAGTTTAGCTCTAGAGGGACAGCTAGCCATGTCTTGTAGGCCTGTGGCATGTGCACGCTTTGCACCAGTCTGAAATCATCCAAGCAGTGGCGGCTCCAACGCTATGGCAGAGCAGAGTTGCCCACTGCTTTTAGGCAGTGCAACTAAAGGAAACATAAAATGATAATAACGGAATGTTGTTATCTTTTTGTTTTTTTCTGCGGCCGGGGGGCTGTTCGGCTCTCTGAGCAGGGCAGGAGAGGAGTGGTTTGCCCACTCCTAAGTGCACATGACTGTTTGGTCGGCCCACTTGGGCCGCCCGAAACAGTCATGCGCACTTTCTCTGTTCTCCACAAAGGCTGCATTACAGCCTCAGTGGAGAACATGCCCAGGCTCCCTCTTCCTGGCTGAGCGTCAAGCCACGATGCTCAGATAATCACAACGATGCATTGCAGCATTGTGATTGGTCATGGGAGCCAAGGTGCTTACCAATCACAACTCTGCATTGCAGTATTGCGATTGGTCAGAGGAGCCTTGCTGCTTCCTGAGTCCTGACGCGGAGGAGAGAAGCGACGGACATAAAGGGGAGTTTTACATTTTTTTTACATTTCCTCCCCCCCTCCTGCCACCCCTTTAACCCCCCCACCTCACCTCCCTACCCGCCACCCGCGATCTGGACCATCTGCCACTGTGTCCAAGAAATCCAAAAAGAACGACTTCCTCCTTTATGAGATATGAGATGATAGGCAAGTGCCATACTCCAAGCAGGAACCGTTAAATGTTTCTTTTAATATTGCATAGCAGAAATTTCAGATTATGACAAAGTCTGGCATATCTTGATATAGTTCTGTGGGCTATCCAACGATGGCATGGCATATTTTTTGAATCTGACAAATTCTCTGGTTTGAACTCGTCTTGAATTGCATAATTGCATAGCATAGGTCATGGTGAACTCTCCCATATTTATTTTATTTTTTATTTGTGTCATTTGTAGAGCGCCTGAATCACCCCAGATGGGGTATCTCCGCGCTGCCGTCAAAAAGAGGAAGCAAGACAGTGTTTCTAGAACAGCAGAGTTTTTAGTTTTTTCCAGAAACCTAAATAGTTGTTGGATAGGCGGAGATCCAGGGTTAATTGGTTCCAGAGTTTGGGAGCAAGATAGGAAAATGATTTGCCTCCCCATCTGGTTTGTCTGATGCGGGGGATGACAAGAAGGCCTTTCCCTTCTGAGCAGAGGTTGCGTGAAGGGGTGTGTTTAATCAGTTTGTCGGCCAGGTGGGTAGGACCTAACTGGTTTAGGCCTTTAAAAACTATGCAACAGATTTTGAAGTGAATTCTTTTGCGGATTGGAAGCCAGTGGAGTTCATGCAGGATGGGAAGAGAAGGTGTGCGTTAAGGGGCACTGGTTACTAAACGGGCCGCTGTATTTTGCACCTCTTGTAAGGTCTGTAAGGCTGAATCTTTGGCGGAGATCAGCAAAGCATTGCTGAAATCCAAGCGGCTAAGTACCAGTGCGTGCATAAGGGTCTTACGTGTTGACAAGGGGAGAAAGTGGAAGACTTTACGCAGCAGGCTGAGGGCATGAAAGCAAGCACGCTTGGTTGCTGCTATGTGGTCATCCAGATTCAGCTTATTATCAATCAGGACTCCTAAATTCCTGACCACCGGTTTAGGTGGGCCAGGAGCAATTGTGTATCATCTGCATAGGAAATCGGGTTAAACTCGATGTTCCTAAGAAGCGTGGCGAGGGGGGCAATGTGTATATTGAAAAGAGTGGGACTGAGACAGGAACCCTGGGGAACTCCTTTAGTAACTGAGGTGGTTTTGGATTTGAAAGATACAAGGTTTACTGTTTGGGACCTGTCCTTGAGAAAGTCTCTCAGCCACTCTAATGCAGTGTCTTGAATGCCTATTGAGTGCAGTCTATCTAGTAGAATCTGGTGTGAGATGGTGTCGAATGCAGCGGATAGGTCGAGCAGTATGAGAATTACTGCTCGGCCGGCGTCCACCTGCATTCGAATGTCGTCCACTACATTACCAGAGCTAGTTCGGTGCTGTGCCGGGGACGGAAACCCGACTGGGAGTGATCCAGACAGTTGGAGGACTCAACAAAAGCTGAAAGATGTGTATTGATATGCTTTTCCAGTAGTTTACCGTACAGGGGAAGCAGTGAGATGGGACGGTATTTGGTAATGACATTGGGCGGTAGTTTGAGGTTTTTTCTGATTGGCATGATCTGAGCATCTTTCCATTCTTTCGGAAGTTTACCTTGTATAATTGAGCTGTTTAGGATGGAGCAGAGAGGCTCGGCCAGTTCAGCAGAAAGTTTTTTAGCAATTTTGGCAGGGATAAGGTCTCTGGGAGAGCCTGACTTAGCATATATGCTTCAAGAATGTGTGTTCAGTAATGTGCTAATCCATGAAAACAGTATTTGTGCAAGCATGCTTTTGCATGCAATAGCACATTGAAACCATACCTAATGGTTTCACCAAATCTAATGTTCTATGTTGGGGAGACCTCTGCTGGTACTCTTCCTTTACCCTAACACTTCCCCCTTTTACTTCTAACTCTTTTACTTCTAACTCTACCCTTTACCATTAACCTTACCCTTATCACTATTCGACAATATTCTGTTTGAATTTTTTCATCTTAGGTTTTTACCCTTCTGAGGATTTTTCTGAAATCTACGTGCTACCGAAGACAATTAAATATGTAAGCAGGGCTTTAGGGTTCGTGGCCTTGTAGTGAGCTGTGTGAAAAATAAAGGTTGTTTGGGGTTTGCAGGTGAATGAAAAGGCATCCAGGGCACCGCTGGGGACGCTCTGTCACTCTTTATGGATTGCTTGATCTAAATACTAATTTGTGCATTATATACACATCATATACTCATATATAAAATGCGATTTACACGTAATAAACGGCTATAGTTAGAGAGTGTTGACGTTAAGTTAACCATAGTTAATGAAGGCCTCAGTTTAACCATTCCAGCTAACACTGAAAATATATTCTTGGCTGGTGTTTTTCTGCCTTCCTTTTCTCTCGTTTCAAGAGCCAAGCTTCATGCGACCACTGCGCCTTAATCGGCCTGGTCGCCCCCACGCTCCTCGTGTCTCCTGCTCCTGTGCCTCACCTACTGCCTGTGCCTGCCTGATCGCCGACGCCGCCTGCTCCCTCTTCCAGCGCCCCAGCCGCCGCAGGGCCGCCCGACAAGCCCGCACTCGCTTTTTTCCCGCCGCTGCCTGCGGCCCGCCCCCCGCCAGCCGATAGGCTACCACGCTCCCGCCTCCCAGCGGACCCTCCCTCCCGGCTCCATTCTCATGACGCCCCCAGAGCGACCGCGCAGCGGACGCGTGCAGCGGGAGCGCCGACTGAGCGCCGAAGGTGCGCCAAAGGTAAGCCCGTCTGCGCCCGTCCGCGCCTGGACCGCGCCCAGTGCCAGGACCCCTGGCCCCCACCGACGGAAGACGACCCGACTGTCCTACAACGCCACCAAACTCATCGCACTCAACGCCGGTAGAATCCCGGGCTGCTATCGAGCCGCCCCGAGACGCACCCACGGACCCTTCTGCTGCCACTCCTGCAAGTTCACCTGCATCCGGACCTGCACCACACCAGCCCCGCCCAAGCCGAACTCCAGCAGCAACCACCTCAAGTGCATCCTGCTTAACACCCGCTCCATCCACAGACACGCCATCGAGCTCTGGAACCTGCTCGACACCACAGCCCCAGACGTCGCCTTCCTCACAGAAACCTGGATGAACGCCTCCTCAGCACCCGACATCGCCATCGCCATCCCGGACGGCTACAAGATCATCCGGAGGGACCGCGTCAACCAGACAGGAGGAGGCATCGCCATCATCCACAGGAACTCCATCCGCATCACGACCAACACCGACGACACCCTCGCACCCGCCGAACACCTGCACTTCCAGATCCACATCAACCCCAAGACCACCCTCAGAGGCACCCTCATCTACAGACCCCCGGGACCACGCACACAATTCAGCGAAGACATCGCCGACTTCATCAGCCCTCCTCTGACTACATCCTCCTCGGGGACCTCAACTTCCACCTGGAGAACAACAACGGCCGCAACACCACCACCCTGCTGGACAACCTCGCCAACCTCGGTCTCAAGCAGCTGGTGACCACCCCCACCCACTACGCCGGACACACACTCGACCCCGTCTTCTCATCCAGCAAGGACATCGCCTTCAGCCACGCCACCGGACTCCACTGGACGGACCTCAGCGCGTCCACTTCAGCTTCAGAAGGACCACGATCCACCACCACCAGCAACAGGTTGCACGCAGAAGCTGGAACAAGATCACAGCTGACCAGCTCGCGACTTCCCTGAGCATGAACCCTCCCACCAGCGCAACGAACCCAAGCCAGGCGGCCACCAACCTCGCGAAGTGGATCAGCAACTGCGCAGACGACCTCGCCCCTCTGAAGACCCCGCCTAGCAGACTCGGCAGCAAGAAAGCCCCATGGTTCACCGACGAACTCAAGAGCTCCAAGAAGAACTGCTGAGCCCTCGAGAAAGCCTGGCACAGAGACCCAACACCGTACAACATGACTGCCTTCAAGCTCGCCACCCGAAAACACCACCAACTGATCCACGCCACCAAGAAAACTGCATTCAAGGAAAGACTGGACAACAACGCCCACAACAGCAAGGAACTCTTCAACATCGTTAAAGAGCTCTCCAACCCCAACGCCGGAAACAACGACATCACCCCTTCGCAAGACCTCTGCAACTCCCTCACCTCCTACTTCCACAACAAGATTGCGGACATACACAACAGCTTCAGCTCCCAACCGACGCACGCCACGACTGAACCACCGCCCCCCACCACCACCCTCCGCGCCTGGACCCCGATCAGCACCGAAGACACCATCCGCACGATGAACTCCATCCACTCCGGATCTCCGACCGACCCCTGCCCTCACCACGTCTTCAACAAGGCCGACGCTGTCATCGCACCCCACCTGCGGGACATCATCAACTCCTCCTTCGACACCGCTACCTTCCCGGAGAGCTGGAAGCACGCCAAACTCAGCGCTCTACTAAAGAAGCCATCAGCCGACCCCACCGACCTCAAGAACTACCGCCCCATTTCGCTGCTCCCGTTTCCTGCAAAAGTCATCGAGAAGACCGTCAACAAGCAGCTGGCCGCCTTCCTCGAGACGAACGGATCCCTCGACCTCTCGCAGTCTGGCTTCTGGGCCAACCACAGCACCGAGACCGCCCTGATCGCAGCTACCGATGACATCCGAGCCCTGCTCGACAACGGAGAAACAGCGGCCCTCATCCTCCTAGACCTCTCCGCGGCCTTCGACACTGTCTGCCACCGTACCCTAGTGCAGCGCCTCAGCAACGTCGGAATCCAGGAGAAGGCACTGGAATGGATCACCTCGTTCCTCGCCGGAAGGACACAGAGAGTCCGCCTCCCCCCGTTCAGATCAGAAGCCACCAAAGTCATCTGCGGCGTTCCTCAAGGCTCCTCGCTCAGCCCAACCCTCTTCAACGTCTACATGAGCCCCCTCGCAGCAATCGCACGCCAACACAACCTCAACATCATCTCCTACACCGACGACACCCAGCTGATCCTCTCCCTCACCAATGACCCCGCCACCGCCAGAGCCAACCTACACGAAGGGATGACAGACGTAGCCAAGTGGATGATGAGCAGCCGCCTGAAACTGAACTCGGACAAGACGGAAGTCCTCATCCTGGGATCTTCACCCTCCGCCTGGGACGACTCCTGGTGGCCCCCCGCCCTGGGCAGCGCACCCAAACCAACAGACCACGCAGGCAACCTGGGCTTCATCCTGGACTCCTCCCTCTCCATGACCAGACAAGTCAACGCCGTCTCCTCGTCGTGCTTCAACATCCTGCGCATGCTACGTAAGATCTTCCGGTGGATCCCCACCGAGACCAGGAAGACGGTCACCCAGGCCCTCGTCACCAGCCGTCTGGACTACGGCAACTCTCTCTACGCCGGAACCACCGCCAAACTCCAGAAGAGACTCCAGCGGATCCAGAACGCCTCAGCACGACTCATCCTGGACATCCCCCGTGACAGCCACATCTCCGGACACCTGAGAGAACTGCACTGGCTCCCGGTCAACAAGAGAATCACCTTCTGTCTCCTCACCCACGCACACAAGGCCCTACACAACCAAGGCCCAGGATACCTCAACAGCCGCCTCAACTTCTACGCTCCCACACGCCAACTTCGATCGACCGGCCACGCCCTCGCCGCCGTCCCCCGCATCCGAAGAGCCACCACAGGAGGAAGGTCCTTCTCCTACCTGGCCGCCAAGACTTGGAACTCCCTCCCGAACCACCTCCGCCTGACCCAGGACCACCTCGCCTTCAGGAAGCAGCTCAAGACCTGGCTGTTCGAGCAGTAGCGGACCCCCCCTCCCCTAGCGCCTTGAGACCCTCCGGGTGAGTAGTGCACTATATAAATGCTGTGATTGATTGATTGATTGATTGATGCTGCATAGTTTCAATTAATTGTTTAAAATATTTAATTGCTGTGAGAACAGATTATCAGGGTGTGCTTCACAGAAAGTGAATAGTGATTTTCCACACGTGTGCTTCCGTCGAATGGACTGTGTTGTACCACCTTGTTGTGAGATATAACCTGAAGATGCAATTGTCCATTGTGTGATGACTGGCAAGAAGTCTACTAATGTGTTATCACAAAATGTTAGATTCTGATTGGTTCTCTCTGATGGAACTGTAGGGAGTTGTCTTTCACTGTACTGAATTGTATGTTTTTAAACGTGTATTACTTACCTAGTTAGATTCAGAGCTGCTTCCACACTTGCATGAAAGTAGCTGCTCCATTTCAAAGGAAGACAATGAGAAAAAACAACAAAGGCATAGACGAGCTGACTCAGGGCCCCCAGACCCAACTCTCAAGCTAAGAATGCATTTATTTGGGGGAGTGTCACACCCCAAACACCCCCTTGAAGCTACGCCCCTGGTTAGACTCATAAGCAAATCTAGTCTCTCTTACTTGACTGAATCTTCACTTGATTCTGCGTTTTAGAGGCTTTATTTGCTGACACCTTCTGCTCCACTTCCCCATTCTTTGGATTTCTAAGCTTAGCATTAGGGACTTTCCCTTCAGGTGAAACTGAAATGTTCTTGATTTGCATATGAGAAATTTTAATTCACTTTTAATTATACCGAACATTGTCATTTTCCTGAAGATTTATGACTATTTTGAATGATTTGAATTTGTAACTTTTTTATCTGCTAATAAACGTTCCTGGTTTGCAAATGTACTACTCTCTGTCATCCTTGTAGGGCCCAATCGGCTTCACTGTAATTGAATTATTATTGATTTGTTGATATCAAACCTCATCCTGGGACGAAAGGTTAATCACCGTAAGTGCAGCTTTTACTTGAGTTTGCACCAATATTCCGCATGGTGCAAATCCCATCTTCTGCTGTCGTGTAGTTCCTATAGAAAATATACAGGATCTGTGGGCTCGATTCACAGAATGAACTTAAGACTCAATCCTAAACTTACTACTGTTTTGGCATTCACAGATTGCACTTACTACTTTTGGTATTCACAGAATGAACTTACTACTTTTGGCATTCACAGAATGCACTTACTACTTTTGGTATTCACAGAATGAACTTACTCATTTCGGTATTCACAGAAGTTAGGACTCCTAAATGCCTTCTGTGAATACCGAAAGTCTTAAAATTAGGATTTTTCTCAATTTAGTAGTAGTAAAGTTAGGACTCCTAACTTTAGGACTCCTAAATGCCTTCTGTGAATACCGAAAGTCCTAAAATTATGATTTTTCTCAATTTAGTAGTAGTAAAGTTAGGACTACTAACTTTAGGACTCCTAAATGCCTTCTGTGAATACCGAAAGTCTTAAAATTAGGATTTTTCTCAATTTAGTAGTAGTAAAGTCTAACTTTACTACTACTAAATTGAGAAAAGGAAGTGTGAGCTTGGCGAGGGCAATACGCGAGCGTCCATTCCAGATCAATCGTCTCTGCAGACTCTCCACCTCCCGAAAATAACTCGCCGGGACAACATCAAACGTATTCTGGAGCGCGTATAGAAATCGGGGTAAGGAAATCATTTTAAAAAGAGCTGTGCGCCCAAGTGGTGAAAGCGGTAGCCTGAGCCAGCCCGCAACATCAGATTTTAACCTCTGAAGAGGAGGGAGCAGATTACGATCGTAACGAGCCACAGGATCTAAAGTTATGAAAATCCCCAAGTACTTAAATCCCGTCTGCGACACCTGGATGGGACATCCGCGCGGTATAGGGGGGTATCACCCGAAAGCACATACACACAGGACTTGGTCCAATTGATTACAAGGCTGGAGTTCCTTCCAAACGAGGTGAGCACATCAAACAGTACATTCAACGACTTACGAGGGGACGTGAGGTACAACAAAATGTCATCTGCATAGAGCGATAAGCGATCCTCGAATTCCGGGGTCCACTGAATACCCTTCATCGAAGGCTCCCATCGCAGCCAGGCAGCCAGAGGCTACAGGGCAAGGGCGAAAAGAAGGGGGGACAACGGACAGCCCTGCCGCGTACCCCTCCCAAGAACAAAAGGCTTAGACACTCGACCATTCACTACCACCTGCGCCAATGGCTCCTCATACAAAAGTTTCACCCAGCCAATGAAACCAGGACCGTAACCAAATTTCGCAAGAGCACCCCAGAGGTACGGCCACTCCACCGTATCAAAGGCCATCGTAGCGTCCAAGGAAGCCAAAATGGACGGCTCACGCAGCGACGTCGCCCTCGCGAGAACACCGTGCAAGCACCTCAGGTTAAGTGCTGTATTGCGTGTGGGATGAAACCGGACTGATCCGGGTGAATCAAGTCACTAATTACTTTTATCAAGCGGTTTGCCAGCAACTTAGCGAGAATCTTTGGTTTGGCGTTTAAGAGCGAAATGGGCCTGTAGGAGGCACAGCGATCCCGCGGTTTCCCCTGCTTGTGAATCACCACAATGGTAGCAAGACGCTGATCACGAGGAAGGGAGCCGATGTCTCGCGACTCAAGAAACATATCACGGAGATACGGCGCCATTTTGTCAGGACGCAACTTGTAGAGTTCGATGGGAAGACCATTAGGGTCCATAGCTTTCCCTGAGCGCACAGAGCGAATAGCGAGGGCCACCTCGTCAGCTGAGAATGCAGCGTCCATTAGGTCCCCATCTGAATCCGACAGGCGAGGCAATGCAATGTCACGCAGCAACAGGTGGGAGTCTTCCTCCGGTCTATCGGAGACTGGGGAATACACATTTCGGAAATGTTCCGCGAAACACTCGACAATCTCAGTCGGGTCAGTCACACACACACAATCAAGTTTCTCAATCACAGGAACCACACGACTCGCCCTCTCCTTTTTATCCAGCCAAACAATCAGTTTCCCTGCCTTATCTCCCACATCATACAGTCTGCCCTGCTGCTCTCTACTCATGACTTTAGCGGCATCCGTCACCAGGGCCCTATAATCCAGTTGTTTGAGGCTAAGGGCATGAAGCTTGTTACGAGTCACACCTAGTTCCAAATCCCTTTCTAGCTCAGTTATTTTAGTCTCTAAACGGACCACCTCCTCATTTTTACTTTTCTTGGCACCAGCGATTAACAATAATGCCTGTCCTCGGATGACCGTCTTAAATGCCTCCCACAGTGACACAGAAGAGGACACAGACACCTCGTTCTCAGCAAAGTACTGATCCAGGGACTTAATCAACTCAGCACGAGTTTTGGGGTTGCGAAGATACCAGGGATTGATTGGGGCAACCCGTCCCTCGACACCCATACTAGTGCCGATCTGGAGCCACAGTGGGGAGTGATCTGATATACCCCGAGCCAGATGCCTAATCTCCCTGACAGAGGAGGCCTGCACCGCTGGCATCAAACCATAGTCAAGTCTAGAGAGACTACCGTGGGCCCCAGAGTGAAAGGTGTATTGTACCTGTCCCGGATGCATCAACCTCCAACAATCTACCAAACCCAGTGTCTCCAAAAACCCACTTAACCAAGACTGTGACCTAGTGAGGTCTCTGGGGGGGTAGCGATCTACACTACCGGAGACAACCAAGTTGAAATCTCCGCCCATCACCAGGATACCATCCGGAAGCCCCAGTACCACATGCCCAAGATCAGCAAAAGTCGAGGTCTGTAGACCAGGCGGGACATATACAGAAATCAGCGAGACAGTCCTCCCCTCCCACCTACCTGTGAGAGCAGCGTAGCGCGCTTCTGTCATCAAGGATCAGGTTGTCTATTTCCAAGGGGAGAGAATTTTTGATTAGGATGCCCGCGCCCCTAGAACCAGTGGTGAACCCAGAGTGTACAGCAAGACGATATCCTCGCCGATTCATGGCGTGACAAGTGTTTCAAATCAAGTGCGTCTCCTGCAACAACACAACATCAGGGGAGAGGCATCTCAGCAGTTGCAACACTACTCCTCGCTTTATCCTATCCCCCAACCCATTGACATTCCAACACAGTAGTTTCAACCCCCTACCCCCCATCCCGGAAATGAATGCAGAATCCACCCCATAGCGAACACAGTACCCAGATCCAAGAATAAAACAATACGTTGTCTTGAGAAAAAATTAAACATACCCAAACTCCCCCCTCCACCCCCCAACATGGACCCGTTACAATACCCCCCACCCTGCACCCCTGCGTTAGACTCAAAAGCCACCCCAACTTGCAGTGTGCCTGTCGCCCTAACATTAAACTAGTCTACAAAAAGAAACCCAGAGGAGGAAAGAGTCCCACTCCCCCCGCCACCCTTGGGTATGCCACCATAAATCACATAAGTATGAAAGACATCAAACCGAGCTGTATGGTATGTTAATTGTTCAGAGATCAGGAACCACGTCGTCATTGTCATTCTTGCTCCGGCACACCACCCTCCGCTCCACCCGAGTGTTCCATTCGATCGCTCCGCATTGGTAATGTATCCAGCCAGTCACTCACTCTCTCGGGACGATCAAAGAAAAACGTCCGGTTCTCATATTTGACACGGAGCCTGGTTGGAAATAGCATCGCGTATTTCAAGTGCATGTCTCTCAACCGTCGCTTCACCCCCTGAAACCCCATCCTCTGCCTCTGAACGAACTGGGTAAAGTCCGGGTAGAAGCTCACCGTTGTGTTTTCAAACTTCCCGGGGCTGCCCACCCG
The DNA here is from genome assembly GCF_964263255.1 of Lissotriton vulgaris. NCBI lineage: Eukaryota > Metazoa > Chordata > Amphibia > Caudata > Salamandridae > Lissotriton > Lissotriton vulgaris. Next base: position 1,270,054,942 of record NC_141694.1, on the reverse strand, counting down.
CGATGCCTGCAGGATAGCGTCTCTGTCTCTAAAGTTGAAAATTCTGGCGATAATCGGCCTCGGAGGGGCACCCGGCTTCGGCTTCCCACCGGGCACTCGGTGCACACGCTCCACAGCAAAGAATTTACTTAGGCCTTTGGGGGCGAGGTAATTTAGGATGAGATCCTCCACAAGGGGATCTGCAGCGGGATTTTCCGATTTTTCAGGGACCCCAATAATACGTACATTATTGCGTCTGGCCCTATTTTAAAAACCCTCCAGTCGACGAGCCATGAGATCATTGGAGGATCGCAGATTGCCGACCTCCGTCTGTAAGTCGGATACGTTGGTCATGAGGCTGGAAGTCTTCAGATCTAAGGATTTGACCTTCTCATTAGTCTTCGATAAGTCCGCTCTAATCAAATTGACGTCAATGGCTACGGTGTCGAGCTTAAGGACGATAGCCTCATATTGCTGGCCAATGGAAGTCTTAATACCAGCAATGGCACCCATGACATCCTGTAGAGTCAACTCGATCGATGCAGCCTGGTCTTCCTTTGCCTCTTCCAGGGTCCTATTCGTACCACCGGGGGACCCCTTGGGATGGGTATATCGATCCATGACATTTGTTTGAATAGCTCCCCCCCGAAGAGGCGTCTTGGTTTTTCGCTTCTCGTTGTCGGGCCTGCCCGCCATTTTGGGCAATGTGCCCCCAAGGGGCCTGTGAGACCTGGTGAAAATGGCCCTTCGCGGTCAACCCATCGGAGTCTTCAAAAGCAGGCGCCAGCAGCTCAGCACACAGACACTCGCGACCGTTGGCATACAGTGGATTCACAGAGTTCGGCTAGACCTCGGGCAGCTAGATCGATCTTGAGATAGGATAAGGCCAAAGACCCAAAAGTGAAACCGAAAGTTAACTCCAAGGCAATGAGCAGAGCCCCACGGGCCGTTGTTGTTCAACTACTGCCTGGGCGTCTGAATGACTCGAGCCCCAGGCGTCGCCATGGGGTGGGCCTCGAAAGTTCAGATTGTCGTAGTAGCGGTTCCCGAAGTCCGAATACATTTTTGAAAGCAGCTAATCTATCAGCTGAGTTTCATCTCCAATAACCCGTCTTCGTAATCAGGATACCTTTCAGGATATATGCGGGAGGCGGCGAGGGTCTCGGTAGCCCTGTGCTCACGCGGCCATCACGGATGCGCGCGAAGCTCCTCTCCCTTGAGGAAATTATTAAATGAAATCTAGAGTTGGGGTTTGTAGATGGGTACAACAAGGAAGAACTCTTATTACTGTTCAAAGTAGCCACTGGGCATGCTTGTTTGACTCATGAGACTCTAAAATGAATAGCCATGGAATTTTGGGTCAATTTGTTTAATAGTCATAATTTAGGAAAAATTGTGTGATGTTCATATGCGAGGAGATTCTCAAGAATATGCAGATAGCTGGAATTAAGTTATGCCTGAGGAAGTTAGTTGGTAACATCCAAAGGTGGAGGGATGTTCAAAAGATTAAAAATCAGTGGGCTCAGAAAGAAAAGAGAAAGAAAAATGATACTGGAGGACTAGATGGGGAGGGTGTACTAAGTGATACAGAAGTCACGGCCTACCTATTGAGAGAGGTGCATGGATGGATATATACGTATACTTTGGAGTCGCAGTTATCTTTTCACAAATACAAATCAATTTTAAAAACTGAGAAAACTTCCTGATCTTTGGAACGCTCCGAATGACCGGTTTGTTAAGATTTCAAAGGTGCATTGGGAAAATGTAAATGCCTTCTTTGAGATTGCCATTCCTGATGATTTGTGGGCTGTTAGAAAAAGGGATCTCTAGTTGGCAAAGATAGGTACCTTTGTCCAAGTAGGGACCCTTCTTCCTAGTCAGGGTAAGGGGGATACACTTCTAAAATAACCCCTGCTCACCCCCCTTGGTAGCTTGGCACAAGCAGACACGCTTATCGCAGAGGCAATGTGTAAAGCATTTGTGAACACATACAGTAAGACAGTGAAAACACTACAAATGGACACCGCACCAGTGTAGAAAAATAAGTAACCGTTATCTAAACCAAAGAACACTAAAACAACAAAAATCAACAATACAATTATCAAAATATGACTTTTAAAGGGTAAAAATAGTTCAGTTCAAAGCAAATTGCAGTTGCAACACTTTTCACACGAAGTACCTTGGATGCGTCATGCACACAAACAAAACTGTTGCAGGGAAGGTGATGCGCTGGTCCCTATGCCCAGGGAAGGTTATGCTTTGGTTCCTTACTTTAGACGAGGTGATGCGTTGGTGCCTTACTGCCACGCAGGGGCGGTGATGCATCGTTCCTTACTAAAGGGGAGGTGTTGCGTCGGTTTCTTAATGCGCGGGGAGGTGATGCATCGGTTTATTACTGTAACCCCGGTGTTCTTGCCAGTCTGGCACCCAGGTGCGAAGCGTGAGGATCGGGGATGCATCGGTTCTCGACGCGGGTCAGCAGCGGCGCTTGCGTTGGTTTCTTCAGCCGTGGTCCAACAATGCGTTGGTTCTTGCAGCAGCATAGCCAGGCCTGTGTCAGAATTGGTGCAGTGATCTCGGCCTTCGTAGATCGGTGCACTCGATGCGGCCTGCAACGATTTCTTGTGCCGAGGGCAGGCGCTTACATCGGTTGCGTCGGAAACAGGTACGGATGCTTTGTGCTACTCGAAGTTGCATTACTTTTTGAGCTCCTAGCGCAAACAGCCTCCAGAGGTCCAAATAGCAGCTGGCACCTTTTAGCAGGTTAGAACTCCCACCAAGGAAGTTCAGGGGAGCTGGTGGTGAAGTCTTTGTGTCCCTGAGACTTTTGAACAGGAAGCAAGCTCTATTTCAACCCTTTGGAGATCTTCCTCAAGCAGGGGACACAGCACACAGCAAAGTCCTTGTCCTTTCCTTGGCAGAAATAGCCACTGCAGGCCAACCCCAGACAGCAAACAGCCCAGGGGCAGTATTCCTCCTCAGTTTCTCCGGCTCTTCTCCTTGGCAAAGGTTCCTCCTGATTCCCAGAAGTGTTCTGAAAATATGGGATCTGGACACCTCTTTTTATACACTAAATCCCTTTGTTATTTAGTGCAGAAAGTGTCTTTGCCCAGCCAGAACCAGTTCTGTCCTCTCTGGTGCAGCTTCCTGGCAAGAGGTGGAGAGATGATTGTCAGAGGCAGACCAGGCCCATTCAGATGAAAGGAAATCTCCTACCCCTACTCTAAATGCAGACCAGGTCTATTCAGCTCAGCCCTGACTCATCCAGACTCTCTAGAGCCACTGCTCATCCCCAGCCCCTGTAATTCCAAAGCCAGACATGCAATAGCAACCATAGCAGAGGCACACTGGATGGCTAAGCAAGAAAATACCCACTTTCTAGAAGTGGTATTTTCAAACCCAGAATGTCCAGAATCACACTCACTAAGGGGCATTTGTATGAACAGAATTTTTAGTCGCAAACGCAGCAAATCACAAAAAAGCAGCGTTTGCGACTAAAACTTCGGAAAACGGGATGTATTAGGAAAATCGCATCGCAAAACTAAGGAATCGCAACATTTGTGATTCCATAATATTGCGTAAGCATTTAAGGAATCGCAAATTGCAATTCCTTAAAAGCTATGCAACAAGCACTCAAGTTTTGCGATTTCTCCTTAAAAAAACCGCAAATTATCACCAACTCAAGTTGGTGGCAATTTGAGGTTTCTTTCATAAATGCACTTTTTGGCATTTGTGAAGGTGCCATGTGGCGCACATACATGCCCTTAGGGTATGTATGCGCGCCATATGCGCACACATGTTCATTCAGGGGTGCATCAGGGTGTCCTTATGACACCCTTGAAATTATTCTCAATTTGCGATTCTTAAATTGCGAATCGCAAATTGAGAATGACTTCCCATTCATTGCTATGGGCCTCCTAGCCCATAGAAATGAATGGGAAAGTATTCCTTAATTGCGATTTCGCAATTTGCTAATCGCAATTAAGTAATACTAAGAAATCGCAAAACAAATCGATTTTTTTACATACATCCCGTTTTGCAACCCTCAAATAGCGATTCTCAAAAAATCGCTATTTGAGAATCGCAAACAGGGATTTTCATACATATGCCCCTTAAAGATGTATATTAACATTCTGAGTTCAGGCATATCAAGCTTTATTTTCCTATCTGGTTCCCATGGGCAGTTATGTTTATATTGTTTTATAAACAAACTTCTATTCTATCCAATGGGGCCAGTTAGCCTTACAATAGTGGGGAAAAAAATGCCAGTAATTCACTATCAGGACATGTTACACACAGCACAACATGTCTTACCTTTCACAGACACTGCATCCCTGCCCACAGGGGTACCTTGGGCCTACCTTAGGGGTGACTCACATGAGAGAAAAGGGAAGGGGAAAGCCTGGCAAGCGGGTGCACTTGCCAAGTCGACATGGCAGTACTAGACTGCACACAGACACTGCAGTGGCAGATCTGAGTTCCATTTACTGGCTGCTTATGTGGGTTGCACAATCAGTCCTGCAGGCCCACTTACAGCATTTGATTTACAGGCCCTGGGCACACACAGTGAACTGTACTAGGGACTGACTAGTAAATCAAAAAGGCCAATCATGGAATCACCAATTCATAACAACAATTTACAAAGGAAGCACTTGCACTTTGGCAATGAACAGCAGCGGCAAAGTGCTCAAAGCATCTAGACCAGCAGAACGAAGTCCAATACACAGTAAAAACACAGGAGGCAAAGGAAAAAACTACAAGGGAAACCCACGCCAATGGTGCCAGGTCTAACATGGGCTTAGTTCAAAGTGTCGGTGCATTGGCCGACAAGGAGTTGCTGAGAGTGACCCAAACAAAGGCCCCTTTGCCTACTGTTATGGATAAATATAATCAAGTGAAACTTTTCGAAAACCAAGATTCTGCAGAAAGAGATTGAGTCAATGGAAATTGCCATAACTACCCAAGAGTCTAAAGAGGTTGTCCATGTTTACTGTGAGCATTTACTGCAGGCATTTCTGACAATCAAAGAATTTGGATTCAATTTTTCTCCAAGCAAAGTATTGTAGTGATGATTTGGAGGTGACACAGAAGAGGATTAAAGACAAGTTCATGTTGGCACAAAGTTAGCACAGAAAGGATTTCAGAATGGCCCATATGTGGCAAATTCCGGTTCTGGCGTTGGTGCAGAAATGCAGGGAGTTGGCCATCAAGGTGGTAGTCAGATGATACAGAATGTGAATGGTGTCCTACTTTGTAGGGGATGGGGAATGACAGTGGATGGATATAACAATGTTGTAAAAGACTACTCAGTGTCATTATTGTAACAAAGTCAGCCACTAAAAATGGGAGTGTAGACTGAATACAAATCGAATGCAGAATGATAACAGCTTCTGTCAAACACTTGTGTAATGCTGATGCCAAATGCTCAAACGCAAAGACCTAAGAATGCTAACATGCCCCAAGCCCTGTTGATGCAGCCAAATGTTATTGGTCTGAGCTTTAATGTCAATCTGAGCTACAGTGTTCAACAAAATACTTTCACAAGCCCTGACAGTTTTCAACAGTACCTGGTCTTCCACAATTTTGGAGATCCAGATTCTGATCAATCACAATGACTGTACCTGTGAGGGGAGGAATATTGCTTGCTTGCTACAGTCTTGGTGGCAGACCAAAATGGCTCATATGTGGACAATAGATCAATGGCTACCTCATGTTGTATTTGATTGCAACAGGAGCTACCTGCTTTACTATTCGAAATGTAGAGGTCACAAACCTACCCCCCTTAGGAAGACAAATCCAATCTCTAGGCATCTCTAATAAGCAGATTATGAATCCTGTTTCAGCTAAAGTCCTCATGAAGATAGGTCGCCTTGAAGAGGATCATCAGTTTGAGATATGTGATTAAAGTCCAGTCAATCTATTTGGCAAGATAAATAGTGTGATATATTGTACACTGGATGGTGTTGAGCTTCAGACACATGATGAGGTTGCAGAGTTTAAACTGGGCACACAAAAGTCAAATGTTGGAGTATTCCCGGTCATGACAAAGGAAAACGTACCCCATGACATAAGAACTCCTTGACGGTGGAAGTCTGGGATTATACTACTAAATATATTAGAATGATCAAAGATGCTGAACCAGTGAGAATAACAATCAAACAGAATGCAGTCTCCTTAAACTCCCCAATACAACCTCTCACCAGAGGCAGTAGCTGGAATGATCCCTGTAACTGAGTCCATGTTAGAGCAAGGAATCTTAAAGGAGATAGTAGAGAGTCCCTGCAATTTTCCTATAATGAAGAGTAAAAAGAAGAGAATAGTGCAGACAGAACCTGCAAAAGATTAATAATATGGTAACAAATCCAGTTGTGATACTCTTTTAAATACCCTGTGATGCAGAGTTGTTCACAGTCATCAACCTGTACCAAGCATTTTTCCATCCCTTTGCACACGGACAGGCACTTCCTCTTATCATTTTGATTCCAATAAAGAGTTCTGGAATGTTGCCGAGTTCCTCAGATGTAAACAGATAGTCCCTTTGACCTTCAATTGGATCCTGAAAGAGAATCTGGAGACCTTGCAGTTGTCATGCAATTCAGTCCTGGTTGAGGACATTGACGACTGATTGGTGGCGTCAACAACACAAGATCCTTGCAGACAAGTCACTATTGCCCTGTTGAATTCCCTAACTGAAAATGGACATCAAGTGTCCCCAACCAAATGGCAATAATATCAAAAGGAAGTTCTGTATCTGGGACACCATATTGTCTTCAGTAGATTCCCAACTGAACTATTGCCTAATGCCAAGGCCTCTCCAGAGGCTAACACACAAATCTGTCTCTGATCCCACAACCTCAGGACAACAATTGCATGAGTGCCTTCCTTGAGCTGGGAGAAAGTCTCTGACATGCCCCAGTTCTTGAAATGCCTTACTATAATAAAGTCTCAGACCCTGATTTAGATCTCGGCGGACGGGTTACTCCGTCACAATGGTGACAGATATCCCGTAAGCTGTCAGTCAGTTAAAATCACTTTATTTGGTTAATCAACCATCAAATCATGTTAAATTTTTTTTCAAATAGCAATGAAGCATAGACAAAAAAAATATAAAAAAGAGATTCATCTTACATCAAATAAGGCTGAAATATAAATCCCAGTCCACCAAAATCAAGCCCTACATTTTTCCCTGCATTCATAGGGATGGGTGCCCCCCCCTATGAGTGCTTACTAAGACCCATAGCCATTCTAAATGACCTGTACCTAGTACTCCGCCACTCTTGACCCAGTAGCCACAGCAGTGTCGGGTCGCCTAAAGGTGGTGGCTGGCAGTTATGGTTGCCCATTCTGTATGATTTTGCTCACCTGCACTCAAACACAATACATGACAAACAGTAGTTTGAACCGTTATGAGCAGGTTATCCTCAAAGCGGAGAACATCACACTGCAGCGGATGTTCCTGTCTCAACCCTGTTGCCTTTACTTGTTACTGATGAGAATGACAATGGGGTTTACCATGATTGGTTGGATGTTACAGAATTGTGTACCAAGACAAGACCCAACATCCAAGACTTACATTTGAAGAGCCGGATTGTAAGTTGTTTGTGGACAGCTCTTGTTTAAGAGATAAATGGGAGATTTTGAAAGCAGCCTATGCCATCTGCAACTTACAAGGTATATTGGAAGCCTCATGTTTGCACAATGTAACCTCTATACAGGTGGCATAACTGATTTCTCTTACCGAGCTTGGAGTATCTCTAGCAATTTAAGAGTTACCATCTACAAAGATAGTCAATATGGGTTTGGGGTTGTCCAGAAACTACTTGACGCTCAACAATTGCCTGCTGAAAAAGTGGTCATGAAATGTGAAGCACACAAGAGTGGATGTGATTTTGTGACCGCTATGCAGATGAGATGGCTATATGATGTTCTTGGGTCTTGTACGTTTAATAGAAAACATTCAAATTATTTTGAAACTGATATTGTTACAAGCCACTTGACTGCTGCTGATACTTGGGAAGAGATCAAGAATTTGCAGGAGAAAGTCACAGAACATGAACAAGAAGGTTAGGTCTGAGCAGGGTGTGTTAAGAATCAGGATCAGATCTGGGTTTTAGCAGATGGGAGACCTGTCTTGCCAGACAGCATGTTGTCAGCTATGGCTAGGCATTTTCATGGCCCAGCCCATATAGGGAAGAATGCAATCATGTGCTTGTTTAAGTCACACTGGATCAATCCTCGTTTCTTTGCGATGAAAGAGAGTTTGTGTCACCTGTCAGCAGAATGCAGGCAGAAGGACTGTGGTATCAATGAGCCAGATAGTAAGATCAGGTGGCTTACTTGATCCAGTGAGACACCAACCTGCAAACAAGTATCACTAAATCACACACTCCCAGACCCATTTACCACACTTACTTACAGTATCCAGTTTATAAACCTAGCTGGGAATCAATTTTAGGGCTTTCCCATATGTCCGTTTGCCTAAGGAATTTTGAACCTAATTTCATTACTAAGCCCTTACTTACTCATGGATCGATTTTAGTTGAGATAGAGATGGTAATTAATGACCTTAAATCATTTACCTATTTATTTCAATAGATAGCCACGGACTCAGTTCCAGTTTTATAATTTTTTTTATCTGAAAATATTATAGTGAATCAAATACAAATTAAAGTGTTAACATCATTCTGGAAAAGTAAGTTTCAATTACCTAAATTAGTCTAATAACATTTTTATGATGAATACCTCAGGAAGAGAGGATAGAGAGAAAAGGCACATTGACACAATACACTTATATTTACCTAGGATGGTGTGAGATCAGACCCCTCTGGTCAAGAGTTTAGACCCCACGAATTACCAGGTATCTGCTCAGGACAGGGTTAAGAGAGGACAGACCACCCTTCTGGATTCAACGCCAGTGTCAAACCCCTCTCAGTTACTAGTTCCCTCCTCGACAAATCTTCCACACCTTGTTGCTAGTCCCTTGCCCCCTCTGTCCTCTTCCACACTCTCGTTCCTAAGTTTTATTTGAAAATTCTAAGTCTGCTTCAGATAATCGATCAGCAATTGGACAGCATGTCTATCTCTCAGCGTTCTGGCAGAAATCAGCTTATTTCAATTTGCTAACTATCCCAATTATACCTTCTGGTGGCATGTTCCACCCCTAAATGTTTCAATCTTGTATAAATTGTGTATTTTGATTGGACAAACCAAGGGAGATGATCGTCACACCATATTAAAATCAATTCTTTTTTATGGAGCATTGTCTTAAGTTCCCACCCATTTAATTTGTGTCTCCCAAGCTTTAGTCCCACCCATTTCTCATATTATTTAAAAACATTGTATTACATTTATACATTTGTTCATTGAGTCCTCAGGATGTTTCATCATTTCTCCCTCTGAGAAAACCTCGTCCATGACCACGTTCAAAGGCTTGAGATCAGGACTCCAGGGTTTCTGTCTACAGAGTCTGCACAAGTTACCCACATGGGTTTAAGTCTTGTCTCTCGATTTAGGCCCAATAACGAACTAACAGAGAAGTCAGAAAAACAAGAAGTAAGACTAAAAAAAATAGTCTCACTGTATACCACTTATCTCTACTCTAATCCCATTTAATCAAAATAATTATCCCTGCATTAGCACTTAGTGTAATACGTAGTTTAGTTTTAAGAAAAGCAGATGCTTAGCATGTGAGTTCTGTAGCGGCCATTTTGTACATTAGTGTGCAGAAGCAAAATTTCCCTCCAAGTGTTATGACATCATGCAATTGGCGCATGCGCAATTTGTTTCCTGTGTTTTTTCAGCGGCCACTTTAGTCTCATTCAATTACCTGTTAGCAGACACATAGGCAAGCTTCCCCCACTTCTTCATTGTGTACGAAATTTGTGTAAATTAGTATGACTAACAATTATTAATACCTTATGATTAAAGGAGAGGATTCTTCCAGCAAGTTGCCTATATGCATATCCTTGCTCCATTAATCCCTTCTCTGATGGCATTTATGCCATCAACAACTCCCCATACCCAAATCAAGTGCCAACTTTAGCATATTTCCATTCCCTTCTCTAATTTATCCATTTATCTTTCTTCTTTCCATTCCCTATTCTTCATTTTCTTGTTTTATTCACCTTTCAATTTTTCCAGCCTAATTTCTTCATATGTTCTTTTCTTTCCCTTTTTACTTCTTTCATATTTTCTTCTTCTTTTGCTGCATTTGCACCAAATCATTATTATAAGACATGTCGATGTATTCCAAATATAGGTTGTATTACTTGAGCTATTACTCCTTTACTTAAACTAGTAAACCAAGACCCTATTGAAGTTAAAGTATTTGTTGTTCCATACATCATTTATTTCCAGTGATTTTAATTATTTTCCAAAATTTGTAATATTCTTAATATACTTCCCAATTTCTATACTTTTATCAGGAATGGAAGTGCAACAATGTTGCGCTTTCAACATTTTACAGACTCCACCCTCTTTTTCTAGTAATATATCAAGGGCAAGACTATTTTGCAAAACCATAGATCTGATTGCAACCATTTCGGTATTTATCATTAGAAACTCTCCAGCAGTGGCAGTCGATAAGCGATCAACTACTGTAGATAATTTAGAAATTCTTTGTGTATTCAGAATTACTTCCACTGAAGGTCAATCAATCAATCAATCAATGACACTTGTAGAGCGCGCTACATACCCGGAGGGTCTCAAGGCGCTGGGGGAGGGGGGGTGCCGCTACTGCTCGAACAGCCAGGTCTTCAGCTTCTTCCTGAAGGAGAGGTGGTCTTGGGTCAGGCGCAGGTCGGTCGGGAGGGAGTTCCAGGTCTTGGCGGCCAGTTAGGAGAAGGACCTTCCTCCTGTAGTCGCTCTTCGGATGCAGGGGACGGCGGCGAGGGCGTGGTTGGCTGATCGGAGGTGGCGTTTGGGAGCGTAGAAGTTGATCCGGCTGTTGAGGTAGCTCGGGCCTTGGTCGTGTAGGGCTTTGTGTGCGTGGGTGAGGAGGCAGAAGGTGATTCTTTTGTTGACGGGGAGCCAGTGAAGGTCTCTCAGATGTCCGGAGATGTGGCTGGTTCGTGGGATGTCGAGGATGAGTCTGGCTGAGGCGTTCTGGATCCGCTGGAGTCTCTTCTGGAGCTTGGCGGTGGTACCGGCATAGAGGGCGTTGCCGTAGTCCAGTCGGCTAGTGACGAGGGCCTGGGTGACGGTCTTCCTGGTCTCGGTGGGGATCCACCAGAAGATCTTCCGTAGCATGCGTAGGATGTTGAAGCACGCCGAGGAGACGTTGTTGACTTGCCTGCTCATGGAGAGGGAGGAGTCCAGGATGAAGCCCAGGTTGCGTGCATGGTCTGTCGGTTTGGGTGCGGTGCCCAGGGCGGGAGGCCACCAGGAGTCGTCCCAGGCGGAGGGTGAAGAGCCCAGGATGAGGACCTCTGTCTTGTCAGAGTTCAGTTTCAGGCGGCTGGTCGTCATCCACTCGGCTACCTCTTTCATCCCTTCGTGCAGGTTGGCTCTGGCGGTGGCGGGGTCGTTGGTCAGGGAGAGGATCAGCTGGGTGTCGTCGGCGTAGGAGATTATGCTGAGGTTGTGTTGGCGTGCGATGGCCGCGAGGGGGCTCATGTAGACGTTGAAGAGGGTGGGGCTCAGAGAGGATCCTTGAGGGACGCCGCAGATGACTTCGGAGGCCTCTGACTTGTACGGTGGTAGGCGGACTCTCTGTGTTCTTCCGTCGAGGAAGGAGATGATCCATTCCAGCGCCTTGTCCTGGATTCCGACGTTGCTGAGGCGCTGTACTAGGGTGCGGTGGCAGACAGTGTCGAATGCCGCGGAGAGGTCTAGGAGGATGAGGGCCGCTGTTTCTCCGTTGTCCATCAGGGCTCGGATGTCATCGGTGGCGGCGATGAGGGCGGTCTCGGTGCTGTGATTGGCTCGGAAGCCGGACTGTGAGGGGTCGAGGGATCCATTCGTCTCGAGGAAGGCGGCCATCTGCTTGTTGACGGTCTTCTCGATGACTTTGGCTGGAAACGGGAGGAGCGAGATGGGGCGGTAGTTCTTGAGTTCGGTGGGGTCCGCTGTTGGTTTCTTGAGTAGAGCGCTGAGTTCGGCGTGCTTCCAGCTCTCAGGGAAGGTGGCGGTGTCGAAGGATGTGTTGATGATGTCTCGCAGGTGGGGTGCGATGACAGCGTCGGCCTTGTTGAAGACGTGGTGAGGGCAGGGGTCGGTCGGTGATCCGGAGTGGATGGAGTTCATCGTGCGGATGGGCGTCTTCGGTGCTGATCGGGGTCCAGGCGTGGAGGGTGGTGGTGGGGGGTGGTTGTTCGGTCATGGTGTGCGTTGGTTGGTTGTTGAAGCTGTTGTGTATGTCCGCGATCTTGTTGTGGAAGTATGAAGCGAGGGAGTTGCAGAGATCTTGCGATGGGGTGATGTCGTTGTTTCCTGCGCTGGGGTTGGATAGCTCTTTCACGATGTTGAAGAGTTCCTTGCTGTTGTGTGCGTTGTTGTCCAGCCGGTCCTTGAATGCAGTTTTCTTGGCGGCGCGGATCAGCTGGTGGTGCTTCCGAGTGGCCAGCTTGAGGGTGGTCCTGTTGTCCGGTGTAGGTTCCCTTCTCCAGACTTTCTCGAGGGCTCGGCAGTTCTTCTTGGAGCTCTTGAGTTCGTCGGTGAACCACGGGGCTTTCTTGCTGCCGGGTCTGCTGGGCGGGGTCCTCAGCGGGGCGAGCTCGTCCGCGCAGATGCTGATCCACTTCGTGAGGTTGTCGGCGGCCTGGCTGGGGTTCGCTGAGCTGGCAGGAGGGTGCTGGCTCAGGGAGGTGGCGAGCTGGTCTGCTGTGATCTTGTTCCAGCTTCTGCGGGCGGCCTGTTGCTGGTGGTGGTGGGTCGTCGTTCTCTTGAAGGTGAAGTGGACGCAGCTGTGGTCCGTCCATTGAAGCTCTGTGGCGTGGTTGAAGTCGATGTCTGTGCTGGAGGAGAAGACTGCGTCGAGTGTGTGTCCGGCGAGGTGGGTGGGGGTGGACACCAGCTGCTTGAGTCCAAGATTGGCGAGGTTGTCGAGCAGGGTGCTGGTGTTGCGGTCGTTGTTGCTCTCCAGATGGAAGTTGAGGTCCCCCAAGAGGATGTAGTCAGCGGAGGGGAGGGCATGCGGGCTGACGAAGTCGGCGATGTCCTCGCTGAATTGGGTGCGTGGTCCCGGGGGTCGGTAGATCAGGGTGCCTCTGAGGGTGGTGTTCGGGTTGGTGTGGATCTGGAAATGCAGGTGTTCGGCGCTGGTCAAGGTGTTGTCGGTGCTGGTCGTGAGACGGATGGTGTTCCTGTGGATGATGGCGTTGCCTCCTCCCATCTGGTTGACGTTGCGGTCCCTCCGGACGATCTTGTAGCCCTCTGGGATGGCGATGGCGATGTCGGGAGCTGAAGAGGCGTTCATCCAGGTCTCCGTGAGGAAGGCAACGTCAGGGGCTGTGGCGTCTAGGAGGTTCCAGAGTTCGATGGCGTGTCTGTGGACGGAGCGGGTGTTGAGCAGGATGCACTTGAGGTGGGTGCTGCTGGTGTTCGACTTGGCGGGTGCTGGTGCGAGGCAGGTCCGGATGCAGGTGAATTTGCAGGCGTGGCAGCTGAAAAGTCCGTGGGTGCGTCGTGGTGTGGCTTGGTGGCATTCTGGGAGTCGGCCGGTGTTGAGTGCGATGAGGGTGGCGGCGGAGTACGTCAGGCGGGTAGGTCGGGGTCTTCGTGGGCCAGGGGTCCTGGCGCTGGTCGCGATCCGGTCGCGGACGGGCGCAGACGGGCTTACCTTTGGCGCGCCTTCGGCGTACAAACGGCGCGCCCGCTGCGCGTTCGCACGGTCGCCATATAAGGCGAAGTGCGTGGGTGGGCGGAGCAGCTGGGAGGCGGGAGCGGGGAGGGAACAGAAGAGAAAAGGGGCGGGGTAAATGGCGGTGGCGGGAAGCGGGGAGGGAGTGCGGAGGGCGGCGAGGTAGGCGGGCAAACAGGAAGGAAACTGTAAACACGGCACAGAGAATACAATAAATGAAACAGGCACAAATGGAGGGCAAAACAAATGGCGACAACAGGAAGGAAAACGATACCACGGCACAAAAAATATAAGCACAAATGGAGGGCAAAACAAATGGCGAAAACAGGAAGGAAAACGATACCACGGCACAAAAAAATACAAGCACAAATGGAGGGCAAAACAAATGGCGAACACAAATGGGGAGCGACCAAGGCGGCAGCGAGGCCGGCGGCGAGGCAGTTAGGCAGGCAATGGGGCACACGCAGCAGCTGGTGGCCGTGCGGCGCGGGGGTGTCCCACAAGTGGGTCACACTCACCTGTGTCGCACGGTCGCCATATAAGGCCAAGTGCGCGGGTGGGCGGAGCAGCTGGGAGGCGGGAGCGGGGAGGGAACAGAAGAGAAAAGGGGCGGGGCAAATGGCGGTGGCGGGAAGCGGGGAGGGAGAGCGGAGGGCGGCGAGGTAGGCGGGCAAACAGGAAGGAAACTGTAAACACGGCACAGAGAATACAATAAATGAAACAGGCACAAATGGAGGGCAAAACAAATGGCGACAACAGGAAGGAAAACGATACCACGGCACAAAAAATATAAGCACAAATGGAGGGCAAAACAAATGGCGAAAACAGGAAGGAAAACGATACCACGGCACAAAAAAATACAAGCACAAATGGAGGGCAAAACAAATGGCGAACACAAATGGGGAGCGACCAAGGCGGCAGCGAGGCCGGCGGCGAGGCAGTTAGGCAGGCAATGGGGCACACGCAGCAGCTGGTGGCCGTGCGGCGCGGGGGTGTCCCACAAGTGGGTCACACTCACCTGTGTCGCACGGTCGCCATATAAGGCCAAGTGCGCGGGTGGGCGGAGCAGCTGGGAGGCGGGAGCGGGGAGGGAACAGAAGAGAAAAGGGGCGGGGCAAATGGCGGTGGCGGGAAGCGGGGAGGGAGAGCGGAGGGCGGCGAGGTAGGCGGGCAAACAGGAAGGAAACTGTAAACACGGCACAGAGAATACAATAAATGAAACAGGCACAAATGGAGGGCAAAACAAATGGCGACAACAGGAAGGAAAACAATACCACGGCACAAAAAATATAAGCACAAATGGAGGGCAAAACAAATGGCGTAAACAGGAAGGAAAACGATACCACGGCACAAAAAAATACAAGCACAAATGGAGGGCAAAACAAATGGCGAACACAAATGGGGAGCGACCAAGGCGGCAGCGAGGCCGGCGGCGAGGCAGTTAGGCAGGCAATGGGGCACACGCAGCAGCTGGTGGCCGTGCGGCGCGGGGGTGTCCCACAAGTGGGTCACACTCACCTGTGTCGCACGGTCGCCATATAAGGCCAAGTGCGCGGGTGGGCGGAGCAGCTGGGAGGCGGGAGCGGGGAGGGAACAGAAGAGAAAAGGGGCGGGGCAAATGGCAGTGGCGGGAAGCGGGGAGGGAGAGCGGAGGGCGGCGAGGTAGGCGGGCAAACAGGAAGGAAACTGTAAACACGGCACAGAGAATACAATAAATGAAACAGGCACAAATGGAGGGCAAAACAAATGGCGACAACAGGAAGGAAAACGATACCACGGCACAAAAAATATAAGCACAAATGGAGGGCAAAACAAATGGCGAAAACAGGAAGGAAAACGATACCACGGCACAAAAAAATACAAGCACAAATGGAGGGCAAAACAAATGGCGAATACAAATGGGGAGCGACCAAGGCGGCAGCGAGGCCGGCGGCGAGGCAGTTAGGCAGGCAATAGGGCACACGCAGCAGCTGGTGGCCGTGCAGCGCGGGGGTGTCCCACAAGTGGGTCACACTCACCTGTGTCGCACGGTCGCCATATAAGGCCAAGTGTGCGGGTGGGCGGAGCAGCTGGGAGGCGGGAGCGGGGAGGGAACAGAAGAGAAAAGGGGCGGGGCAAATGGCGGTGGCGGGAAGCGGGGAGGGAGAGCGGAGGGCGGCGAGGTAGGCGGGCAAACAGGAAGGAAACTGTAAACACGGCACAGAGAATACAATAAATAAAACAGGCACAAATGGAGGGCAAAACAAATGGCGACAACAGGAAGGAAAACGATACCACGGCACAAAAAATATAAGCACAAATGGAGGGCAAAACAAATGGCGAAAACAGGAAGGAAAACGATACCACGGCACAAAAAAATACAAGCACAAATGGAGGGCAAAACAAATGGCGAACACAAATGGGGAGCGACCAAGGCGGCAGCGAGGCCGGCGGCGAGGCAGTTAGGCAGGCAATGGGGCACACGCAGCAGCTGGTGGCCGTGCAGCGCGGGGGTGTCCCACAAGTGGGTCACACTCACCTGTGTCGCACGGTCGCCATATAAGGCCAAGTGCGCGGGTGGGCGGAGCAGCTGGGAGGCGGGAGCGGGGAGGGAACAGAAGAGAAAAGGGGCGGGGCAAATGGTGGTGGCGGAAAGCGGGGAGGGAGAGCAGAGGGCGGCGAGGTAGGCGGGCAAACAGGAAGGAAACTGTAAACACGGCACAGAGAATACAATAAATGAAACAGGCACAAATGGAGGGCAAAACAAATGGCGACAACAGGAAGGAAAACGATACCACGGCACAAAAAATATAAGCACAAATGGAGGGCAAAACAAATGGCGAAAACAGGAAGGAAAACGATACCACGGCACAAAAAAATACAAGCACAAATGGAGGGCAAAACAAATGGCGAACACAAATGGGGAGCGACCAAGGCGGCAGCGAGGCCGGCGGCGAGGCAGTTAGGCAGGCAATGGGGCACACGCAGCAGCTGGTGGCCGTGCGGCGCGGGGGTGTCCCACAAGGTATCAATTTACTGAATATATCTCCTACAATTTCTGCAAAACTAGCTCTTTTACTACGTATTAATTCATTATTGTTTTAATTGATTACAGTGATTCTTTTTACATGGTAAACTTTAGGAAATACTATTCCAAAATAGCAACTCCCATACCACCTTTCCGGTAGTTTAAAATAGCTTTGTTCCTGCATATATAATAAATTCCAGGAAATACTGCATCTGTTCCTCCTTTTAGTCCCTATACCCCAATGATCAGGAGATTGTGCTCACATTCACTGAAACCAATAAATCTATTGTTATAGTCAGTTTTCAACCTGTGGAGACTATTCTTCCACTTCTTTTCAAAGTCTAGTGCCATTGCTGCCAGAGCATTGCAAGGTGTATAAAAATGTCTTCGCCCATGTTGGAATTTTGGGTTTCTTTTCTTTGGCTTTCTTCTGGAAATCTTGTCTCCTGTCTTCTACTAAATTCAAAAACATCTTTTCTTTTTCTTTTAGTAAACATGTTAAATTATGTTTATGAGCTGCTGCTATATCTATTACATTCTGTGTTAAGAAATATTCTCCCATAAACTGCCCAGCTAAACTAGTGTGTACTGGATTCAAATTCTTTCTAACAAGAACTTCTGAAAATATCACATCTAAATTTGAGTAATAATACTGTCATTTTCCTGTTTTTATCAAATAGACTTGTAATTATACTACATGATATGCCATATGTTAACGGTATGCGGTAATATGTAACTCCTTGCGCTACTGAAGCTGGTAATTTCATACATACATAACAATCACTAATCTCCATCGTATCTACATATTCAAATAATAATTTTTTTAAAACATTAAGATCTGTATTATTATTATCTGTTACTGTGTGATGTACTTCTATCTCATCTGATGCTTCTAATTCTTCTCTATTTCCTTTCATGTTAGCTATTTTTCCATCTATACCTGTAACATTTCCCTTTTCTACACTCATCAAATATGGTAATGCTATGTGAATCCCAACCATACTATAATCACTAATAATATGTTACATATACATATTCTACAACATTTCTGTAAACAGTTTCATTTTGGTCTTTCAGTAACTCTATTTTTAGCTATTATTTAAAAAGAATTTTCTTCTTCTCTTTCAGAAATTCACAAATTTCGTTTTGATTTCAAGGCGGTTTCACCTCTCCTTTGTTAATTTGATATGCAATTATTTCTTCATCACGTTCTTCATTTAGATCTAAATTTTCAAGATCTTCAAAAATAATATAAGTCCATTCAGGTCCCTTAAATTTATTATTCAATATTCTTAGTTTCTGGCTTCTTCTCTTTTGTCTTTCACTATTCTGTCCCAATAGACTAGTGACTTCATTTACTTGTTCAGGTGCTTCATCAATAGTTTTAAGGTGGTATCTCAATCTCTTGACATACCTGGGACAATTATCACCTCTTGGGTTGCACTGTATTTTCACTCTCTTCGTCACTTTCAATTACTCTTTTACTTGTGTTTGGTTATGGCGCAATTTGATTCTCTTCGTCTTCTGAATCCTATCCAATTCTAGTTGCCCACATTCAGGACTTTTTAAAGTACTACCCTTCACCTGAACATGTTCTGCATTATTTAACTGGCCCTGTACTGTTTCTTTGCTAATCTGCTTTTCTCACTGTTTTTGATTGCCTATTTTTATTTAGCTTGTTTCACGTTTTTCTTCTTCAGTATTATCTCTCAAATCAGTCTGCGTGTACCTTTCTGTTCTTATCTGTTCTTGTTCAAAGACTTCAATTTTGTTTTCTAATTTCTGAATTTGATCTCCAATTTCTATCTGATCTTCATCGACTTCTAGCTTTTCCGCTTTTGTTCTACTCCTTGTTCTTATTTCTGCATCATGCAAATCAACTGCTGGTATCCAATCCTCCTGACTAGTGCTTGGTTGTTCTTGATCAACTACTTCAGAATTTGTTATTTCAGGTTCTTCAGCTGCACAACCTTCTGTACCTTCAACTGTAATTTCTTGTTGTTGATTTTCTTCATTAGGGGTTGGTACTTTCTTTGTATGGCTGGCATGGATCCAAATAGGCAAACCTGCACATTTCACTGTGGTTGTTCTAACCAATATGACCTGTTTTGGTGTACTCCACCTGGGGACAAGACACGTTTCACGTACATGATTCTTCACTACCATCCAGTCACCTGGTTTTAGATCATGTGCTTGATCCGGCTACCTGGCCTCTGCATCTTCTCCAACCTGGCGAGAGACAGAACGCACTAGGCCAGCCAATCTTTTACAATAATCCAATACCAGATCATCAGTTATGCTTACCAATCTGTGTCCAGGTATGAAAGCTGATCTCATTGTTCTTCCCATGAGTATTTTATGGGGACTCAACCCAGTATTTCTGTCAGGGATATTTCTGAGTCCCACCAGAACAAGAGGCAATGCATCTGGCAAATTCAGTGATGTGGATGCGCACACCTTTGCCAACCTTGATTTTATTATACCATTCAGCTGTTCCACTATCCCAGAAGCCTCTGGACGATAGGCACAGTGCAACTTTTGTTCGATCTTGAATGCTTCACAGATCAATCAAATTATTTCATTATTAAAGTGAGATCCTCTGTCTGATTCCACAGTTAATGGAAAACCAAAACGTGGTATGATCTCCCTCAATAATAATTTGGCATCTGTTATACTGTAATTTTTTCTGGTTGGGTATGCTTCCACCCATCATGAGAATAAGCACACTATGACTAGAATGTATTTTAATCCTCTACATGGTGGTAACTGAGTAAAATCAATTTGCAATTTCACAAATGGTCCTTCTGACTATCCAATCTTTTCCCAGCTGACCACTGTCGTCCTACTTGGGTCATTTTGTTGACAAATTAAACATCTCTGTCATAGGCTCCCTGCAACAGTCCTAAACTTCATATTATACCAATCTTGTCTGAAAAGTCTAATCATAGCATCTCTACCTATGTGTGCGTCTCCATGATAAATTCTTGCTAATTGTGAAAGTAAACAATCTGGCATGACTGGCCTGCCATCTGGATAAATCCATACACCATCATTCTCTCTTCTTTGACATCCTATTCATCTATTTCCCATTCTACTTTTTCACTTACATCTACTTCATCTTGTCAATTTCTCACTTCATCCCATGTTTCTAATGCTGAAATAAGCATAAGTTAGTATCTGATTCCTGTAGTTTCAATTTTCTTATTTACTGCCATTTTTGTTTTATAACAATATTGAGCAACTTGGTCAGCATAACGATTTCCTGCAGTCACATAGTCATTTCCTGACTGATGTGCAGTACATTTGACCACAGCCACTTCTTTTGGCAATTGTATGACTTCTAAAAGCTCTTTTACATATTGTCCATTTTTGATAGGGGTTCCTGAAGAAGCCATGAAATCCCTTTGCATCCAAAGTCATGCACAACCCCGTAACCATATTGACTATCATTGTAAATGGTTACTCTCCAATTTTTCCCAATTTGGCATGCTTTAATTAGCGCAGTCAATTCAGCTACTTGTGCAGACATCTCTCGAGGTAAATAGGATGCTTCGACTATTCCAGCCAATGTACAAATAGCATAAGCAGCACTCAATCCTCCATCTTCATGCCTCATGTATGAGCCATCTACAAATATTTCATTTTCACAATTGATCAATGGTTCTTCTTGAATATCTGGGCGAGGTTTTGTGCACTATTCTGGTACATCTAAACAATCATGATCAACATCATCTCTCACTTCTTCTCCGTAGACATCAGGTAAGAGGGTAGCTGGATTTAACACTATGCATCGTATCACAGTCACATTTTCAGCTCCCAGAATAATTCTCTCATATTGTGTCATTCGACTTGGTGTTAGATACTGAGTACGAGTTCTTGTTAAAAGAATTACAACTGAATGTGGAACATACACTTTTACAGGACGTCCCATCACAATTGGTTCACTCTGTTCAAGACTTGTGCAAGTAGCAGCTACTGCTTTCAAACAACCAGGTAATGCAGCGGCCACTGGATCCAAGGTGGCAGAAAAATATGCCACTGGACGTCTCATAAAACCAAATCTTTGGGTCAAAACTGACAATGCACAATTATCTTGTTTACAAAAAAACAAGGCAAACTCTTTTGTATAATCTGGCATTCCCAAAGCAGGAGCTTCACATAGACATTGTCTTAGTTTAACAAAAGCTTTCATGCTTTCATCATCCCACTCTACGGGAATTTTTGCTAGTTTCTTTATTAACTGAATCAGAGGCTTGGCCAGTACAGAAAACCCTGTGATCCACTGCCTACAATATCCTACAACACCAATAAACATTCTAACTTCTTTCTGAGTCTGGGGTAACTGCATCTGTTTTGTTATTTTTATTCATTCAGGCGTCACTCTCCTTGTTCCTCTTTCTAGTTCATGTCCCAAGTATTTTACGTTTTGGCAAAACTGCAATTTTTCTATTGACACTTTGTGCCCTCCATCTGCTAGATGGTTTAGCAATGCAATAGAATCCAAGACACAATCTTCTCGTGTTTTTGAGGCCACTAACAAATCGTCAATATACTGGACCAGCACTGAGTTTCTGGGCATTTTCAATGATTCAAGGCACTTTTTTAGAATTTGATTAAATATTGAAGGACTTTCAGTGTACCCTTGAGGAACACGATTCCACACATTGATAAGCGTGGCTCAAATCCACCTGAGTGACTTACCGCACTCACCTATAGTAACTCTGTAAAAAGTCAGCCGGACAGTGGAGAAGGATAAACAGAGTATTTTTATTAGGCCACAAACTCCCATATGAGAGGGCCCTGTCCGACCTCACCCCTAAGAATGCGTCGAGAGGACTGACTCTCTTCATCATAGCAGTACATTATAATGCAACACAGTACATTAGGGTACGCCCCCTCTGGAAAATTACTGAAACCCAGACAGAGGAACAATGTCCTCATACAGTAAGCATCTGCACCTGCAAGGGATACATCGCTATCTTTGCTCAAGGCCGCGGAGCTAAGCCTCAGCGTCTCTGGTGCATGAGAACATTACTGATAAGAGACTTGTTAGTTTCGGCCACAGTTAGCTGAGAAACGAAAACTGCTGTCTTAGTGAAATTCTCTATTCCTACGGGAGGGGCAGATGAGCGAGTGCGACTCGCAGGCTCAGGGTGATACACAAAATGGAGGCACACGGGCTAAGCTAAGAAAACTAATATCATCACACATATAATTGAATAATCATGTAACAAGCAAGAGTAATGCAAACACGTGTATATATACGCACTTCATCAGTTAGTCACATGATGCTAACTCACATATGAAAATAGAGATGGGTGAGGCATCGAAAAGTGAATTCTATCAGACCCTCCTTTTAGCATCATTGGCTAACTGCAGCGGTGCATTTATTTGCTAAAAGGTAGCGCCTTCACAACCATTCTAAGGACAGGGCATCATACTTATTCAAAAATATCATCTTCAATGAGCATCATCCAATGGGTATCAGGAGGTTCAGTAACAATGGAGGCAGTATATTGACCAGACACCTTCTTTTGTGGTCGCAAATTCGTAGCACACATTGAGCAACATGGGGGAAGGCAGTATACACAGAGGCAACATGTCAGTAGTACGCTCACCACACCAACCAAACCCATCAATATTTTCCAACCCCAGGAGGAGAAAACACCCCAGAGCCACCCTTTTAAGGACCATGTCCCGTTATCCTGATGGAGTTCAGTCGCTAATCTATGGAGTTTCTGTACTGCCAAGTTAACAGTCGGAGCTGAGTCAGGAATATATACGCAACAAGACGTCCCGATGACGCGACAGGCCCCGCCCCTATCTGCCAGGATGACGTCAAGCACCATCCTATTCTGAATCGTGAATAATCTCATAGCCTGAATCTCAACAGACATGTTAGTCGCAATGTCTGCTTCAGTAAGTACTACCTTCTCCATCACCCTGGACAGTCGTCGAATGGCCCTACTATTAAATATCGGACCCCAGAAAGGCAAAAGACCCTTAGAGAAATCAGTCCATTGTTGTAGAGAAGTGTCTGTCTGGTCAACGTCATCTACCTGAAGTTCCCTCCTTTTGCGCTGTTCTGGTGTAGTGGGAAACCTACGATGAGTCTTGTGATAGTCGGAAGGTGCCACATATACGGGCGGAATCATATAAGCTAGGTAACATACCCCCCCCCAACCTTCAGGCAACCATAAGTACCCATTATCTCCACACACAAAGTAAATGCTGGGGGGAGTAACCAAAGACGGACTAAGAGGTAAACGTATCGAGGCTGTTACATTACAAGAACTGTCGCCAACTTTAATAGGGCCCCTTCCTTCTATACAAAAAAATGGGGACGGACCCACCACGGCCAATGGTGACAGTGCCGTTCCCTTTAGGTGGATATCTGTAGGACAGAGAGGAATTCAACCGTAAAAAACTTTCTCTAACCTTGTCGGTATCATTTGGAGTCAAGAAGCGTCCCACCTTTTTCTCACACGTCTCTATAAATGTCTGATCAAAACGTCCGTCAGTATATAGCCGTCCAAGGGAAGAGGGGGGCATAGGGCGAACTCGCATTGTCATTGTCGATCCCCTGTCTTGCAGTCGAGGAGTCAGAAAATCTGGCTGTTGAAAATATTTAACAAGACCTATTAGAGTATACCATCCCACACAACTATTCACAGGTGTCAAGGGAAGCGCTAAAAATCTATCCTTTTTGTAAGCAGCAGAAGGCAGAAGCCCACAAACCCAACAGTCAGTCATATTGGTAGTTGCATGAGCATGGTGCAAAGTCTTTATAAAAACATTTTCTTTGTAACCTCGTCTAAGCATTTGTTCACCATAATCCACAGTAATAATGTTATGTTCAGGAACAGCAGTAGGTGTGGGTGCAAACACATGTACGGGATAAGCTTTATCCAAGAAAAACAATATACCAAGAGCCACTAGAAAAGCAATGAGCACTATTATAAGGAGTACGATTTTTCCCCTCCGGGAAAGGGCCAACCAGGGGGAAGCAGGCAAAGGTCTTCGAGGAGCCGCAAAGGGCTGCTCCTCATCAGGGATGGGGCGGCCAAAAGGGTGCATATTAAAAATTGCAAAAATTATATAAAAATGGAAAAGATACACTAAAAAAATAGTCCCAGACAGTCCTAAAACCGGCCAGAGGGGTTCTTCAACCCTGAAAAGGGATCTTCTCCCTGTGTCCTTCAAAGCCTCACAGGCAGGCTTTTACCGTCCATACCTTAATCCCACGTCGCTTGACACACAGCAATTGTAACAGAGGAGCACTTAATCTGGGCCCCACACCACTCTATAGTCTCATAGAACAGAATCTTCGGCTAAACACCAGGGCTCTTACAAGTCCATCCCTACCACTAAATCTTCTTTTATAACAGAATCTCCACTAAGCCCTTCTTCCAGTGTTCAGTCCAGTACACTTTCACCTTTTTCGGGGCCGCAGATTATAGCGAGTGCTCCCTCGCACTTCAGGGTCAGCGAACAAAACAGGTGTATCTGTAGCATGAACTGGACCCTTTAATGCCTTTTCACTAGTAGCAACGGGAGTAACGGAGCTTGTTGGAGCACTTTGCTCTGCATGTGACTTTGCGTTTGTCTTTTCACCTTGCTCCTCTCCCCTCAGTGAAGCATCCGAGAAGGGGACGTATCTGGGTAATTGCTCATGTTCCTCATCAGCAATTCCTTCTCTTACCCATTTGTCGTAGGGTAACGGCAGCGGGACCTTCTTGACATGAGATGCATGCGTCCACGCTTTTCTGCCCTCCACTCGAAGTGCGGTGCGTGTGGTCAACAGTACAAGGCGAGGTTCCGACCAGCGGGGCTCCAGGCAATTCTTCCGCTGATATTTCTTGATCACGACGTAATCACCCGGTTGAATGCTGTGGCCCGGCCCCTCCGGCAACGGCTTCAGGGTGTCTGCTACCTGTTGATGAATAGAACAAAGGTCTTTAGTCAAAGCATACAAGTAGTCTATCAACAATGGATGTTCAACTTCTGAGAAGCATTTCGGTCGCGGTACCCCCCAGACATTGGCCGGACGGCCAAAAACAACCTCATACGGCGAAATCTTCATTTTAGAATTAACAGTAACTCTGGTGGAAAGCAAAGCCAAAGGAAGGGCATCTGGCCAGCGGAGTCCTGTACTCTCCTGTATTTTGGCCATCTTTAACTTAAGGGTACCATTAAATCTCTCCACTAAGCCCGCGGCTTGGGGATGTAAAGCCGCGTGAAACTTCTGTGAAATATTCAACCCCTTACATATGTTTTTGATAAGTTCAGCATTAAAGGATGTACCGTTATCACTCCAGATCACCCTAGGCAATCCGAAGCGCGAGAAATACTCCTTTATCAACATTTTCGCTGTAGAAATGGCCGTGCAGTCCTTCATGGCATATGCTTCCACCCATCTACTAAAAGAGCATACAACTACAAGGACATACTTTAAGTTGTTCACACGTTCCATTTCTATGTAATCCATCTGTATCACTTCAAAAGGGAAAGAGGGAGGTGCGAAGTTCCCTGCTGGTACTGGCGTTCCCTTTCCTGGATTGTGTCTCAAACAGACCATGCACTGCTGGACCAGATGAGTCGCCATCTTAGAGATATTTTTATTGCTCCAGACCAGGTCCAGCAGTTTACATATACTTTTGGCACTGATGTGTGCCGGACCATGTGCCATTGTCACTACGGGGGGGACGTATGCATTCGGGAGTAACCATCGTCTTTTGTCAGTCACATCCGTCCAGCACCCATCAGAGTCCAATCTCCCCTCGCCGTCTTTCCAAGCCTTCAACTCTTGCTCAGTTACCATTTCCTGTATATTTTTTACACTCTGTACTGTGTCTGCAAACATATTAACATCTGGTACCCATCTAGCTGGGCCTGCCACAAACATCCGTGGTAGTTTTGTCCGAGCAGTCTCTTTTGCCGTTTGATCTGCAAAGGCATTGCCTCGTCCCACATCGTCCACTATTGTCTTGTGTGCGCTGCACTTTATCACAGCCAGTCGCTTGGGTAACGTCAATGCTGTTAACAATCGTAATATCAGCGGACCATGCTGTATGCGTTGTCCATGTGAAGTCAAAAATCCCCGTTCTGCCCACAGTCGCCCATAATTATAAGCCACGCCAAAGGCGTATTGGCTGTCAGTATAAATGTTCACGTCCAGTCCCTCACTCAGTTCACATGCTCTCAGTAAAGCTATAATTTCTGCAGCCTGGGCCGAATTGTAAGGTATTCTAGAGGTCTCCACTACTGTCTGTAATGTCGTTATCGCATATGCTGCTGTCGATGTACCATCTGCAAGTTTGAAACAAGACCTGTCTACATACAGTTCCCCATCCGGATCATCTAGGGGCTTGTCCGTCAGATCCACCCTCCCTTTTGTCTCCTCCTCTGTCCGAAACAAACAGTCATGCATGTCATCATCCTTTGTATCTGTTGGGATAGGTAACAACATGGCAGGGTTCAGAGTGGCACACCTTTTTATCGTCACATGAGGTGCAAAGAGGGTCATCTCATAGCCGGTAAGACGAGCACTAGTTAAATGCTGCGTCTGTGTTCTGTTTAGCAAAATGTCCACAGCATGTGGTACCATTACTGTGAGGTCTGAACCCAATACGAGCCCTGCCGATTGTCTTATAGAGACCGCAGCAGCCGCCGTGGCCCTCAGACAACTCGGCAGCGCTCTTGCCACATTGTCGAGCATCGCAGAGAAGTAAGCACAGGGTCTTTGCTTCCCTCCGAAACATTGTGTTAAGACAGACAACGCGCAACCTTCCGCCTCGTGTACATAAAGTACAAAAGGCTTCTGGTAATCAGGTGTTCCCAGAACGGGTGCAGAACATAAAGCAGTTTTTAGTGACTCGAACGCTTCCTGACATGCAGGGGTCCAGGGTAGGGGTTCGCGCACTTCTTTGGTAGTCAGATACAATAGGGGTTTTGTTAGTAATGCATAGTTAGGTATCCACTGGCGACAATACGATGTTATGCCCAAGAATGCGCGCACCTCTCGCTGCGTGTTAGGTACCTTCATGTTAGTTATCGCTTTTATGCGCTCTGGCGTCAATCTCCTCCCCACTTTCGAAAGGAGGTGACGTAAGTAGGTAACCTCCGTTCGACAATATTGGAATTTTGGAAGGGACACCTTATGCCCCCTTTTGGCCAAATGATGGAGCAATTTTATCGTAGCATCCCGACAACCTTCCTCTTCGTCCGATGCTATCAGAATATCATCCACATACTGCAACATGACGTTGCCAGGTGGAAGTTCCAATTCGTCCAATTGTGCCTTCAGTGCTTGACTATATATACTCGGGCTCTCTGTGTAACCTTGGGGAATTCTCTTAAACCTAAAGCTTCGGCCAGCCAATGAGAATCCGAAGAGATAACGACTGTCTTCATGTACTGGAATACTGAAGAAAGCATTCTTCAAATCCAGAACAGAAAAATACTTAGCAGATGGGGGAATCATTGTCAATATCGTAGTGATGTCCGACACCACCGGATATTGAGGCTCCACTACTTTATTCACATGGCGCAAATCAATCACAAACCTATAGACATCAGGAGTATTATCTGCAACATCAGGCGACCGTCTTTTATGGATCGGCAGTATGGGGCTGTTACATATGTTCGAGTCTGTGTCCTCCACTACTCCTGACCGAATCAAATCTTGTATTATTTGTAACAGGGCTTTCTCTCCCTCCCTAGGTATTCTATACTGTGGTACCCTGGGTAATTTCGCTCCCACCTTAACTTTAATTGTTACTGGGGCAATATCCATCTTACCCACATCTGCATCATTGGTAGCCGACAAATTGTCGGGTATTCCTTTGAATTCGGGTGGTAGTGGGTCATCTTTAGAGAAACATTGCAGTGGGCGAGCGACAGTCGGGCCCAGCGTGAGGTACACGCCGTCCGGAGAACAATAAATGGTGGCATGCAACCTCTTCAACAAATCTAAACCCAGTAAATTTTCTCCACAATTTGAGGTCAATAAAAATGGTGAATCAACAGTGAAAGGGCCAATCGTAAGGGTAAGAGGTTTGGAAATGGGGCTAATCACCGGGGTACCTGAAAAACCCACAGAGATATTGTTCTTGCCAGACAGAGACGCCCCGGGGACCCGAGAATGAGCCACTGAACTTTTCATCGCACCCGTATCCACTAGAAATTTCTGCTGAGACCCCAATAAGTCCGCCTCGACATAGGGTCCCCTCTGATCAACTTCCACAGACACTGGTCCCTCGCTCTGTCCTACGCTGTCCTAGTTATGGGAGAATCCTGTCAAGTCATCAATAGAATAATCGTCATTGTAATACTGACCACCACCCCTTTGTAGGTGTTGCCTGTCAGCACCATTGTCAAAATAGTTTCCTCCTGGCCTACCGCTTCCATCTGACCGTACAGTCTGTCTCCCAGAATCACCACTACCTCTTCCTCGTCCCCGCCCTGAACCGGCATTCGACTGAAATAGAGGGCAATCCCTCCACCAATGCCCCTCTTGCTTACATTTCGCGCACTGATTCGGTCCCAGTCTTTCTCTACTGTCGCCTCTGCCATAGCCGCCACCTCCTCGTCCCGGAGCGGCACCTCTCCCTCGACCCCTAGACACTTGCTGTAACAAAACCCTCGTCTTCAAATCCTTAGCCTTCTTTTCCTGCTTGTCCTTACTTTAATTTTCTCTGTGTTCGTAATACTGAGCCATACTGAGAATACTGGAGGGAGAGGACGTCGTCCACGTACTCTCCGACGCTTGCAACCTTGCTGAGATCTCAGGCAATAAGTTCATGACGAACCTATTAACAAAGAGTCGCAACCCTCCATCCTGTGACACATCCTGCCCACTAAAGTCCATAAACGTCTCTTCAAACCTCGTAAAGAAATCCGAGACTGCCTCATCCTTTTTCTGCTTACAAGCAGTCAACTTGTCCCAGTCTACCTTCTTCGGGGGAATGAGAGTGTGCATGTACTTTATTATTCGCCCCGGCAACGCCAGAATCTCAGCTTTTGGCTTTTCCCCTGGCTTACGTTCCTTGTCCCAATCCTGCAACTCCTGCCACGTACCACCCAATTCCTCTGAATGATCTGTACCCTTCACCTGCCGCCATACATCGACTGGGACCAGAAGCCCAAAAAACAGTTCAACATCAGCTAAAGTCATTACTGTGGAAGACGCGGCTTCCGTCAGCTCTTTATACAATCCAGTCGGGTTCTTTCTAGAATCTGGCAACTGGGCCTTTAAGGCCAGTACCTCACTTCTCTTCCATGGTGTATATACCCATTGCTCCTGGAAATGTGCATCTACCCTGTTCCTGGTGACAGCATTCGTGACCGGATCTACCATCTCGGGTATCTCGGGATGAAAGATAGGGTGCACTTCACGCATTGGATGTATACCTGGAAAATGGGGCACACCTGCAGAGGGCAATTCATTTCTATACTGCAATAAGGCACGTAGACTGCGCATCACCTCCTTCACCCCAGTGTTTGTTCTGTAGGCTCCACTTTGTATATCTCGTAAAGTCGCCGGAGCCACACCTCCATACCCCTGTTCCCATAGCGATATTAGTACATTTGACATGTGCCACAAAGCGTGCTGTTGCATCAAAGGCTCAAAATATTTCATCGTGGACCAAATGTCTTCAAACGAATAAATGTTATTCCTAGCCCACTGACGCGCCTGGTTGGCCACTATACTCTTCTCATCCAAACCAACCGTAGAACGTGTAAGCAACTTCCGTACCTGTGAGAGCAGTCCGCTACCTGCGCCTCGACTCGGCGTTGACATCTCCTGACTAGGGGTGGTGCTCGCGGAAACAGTAGGGAGTGCTAGAGAAAATTGGGAGGGAGCGGGTGAACTGGCCGGGAGTAAAGAAACGAGGGGTGTCGAGGAGGAGGGGGAGGCAGAAATCGCTGCGCCAGGTTGGTGCGGGTCACTTGCCAGTGAACCCGGAACCCCACTAGTAGAGGCAGGAGCTGGTAGAGTGGGATACAATGACTGCGGGGCATAAGGAGGAGGGGGTCGAGTACTCAAAATGTCTTCCATCTCATCCTGTTCATCCTCTCGTACTACGTAACTTTTATTTTCTTTCAACCTGCAAAGCCTATCTGCGCGCTCCAAACGTTGCTCATTCTCATTCTTTGTGTGTTCTCTTGCTTTCTGCGCCATTGTCTGTGCTGACCTTTTAAGAGCTGCCTTCTCTTCTCTCAACTTACGTTCCCTGACTTCCTTCTGCCATACTCTTAAAGAATCGAACATGCTTTGACGGCTACGCTTAGCAAACAATTTATCTTGCAAATAATCCAATTTAGCTGCCTCGAATGAACCTGTCAAGGGCCATTGTAAATCCACATTGTCAGCGGTATATCAGTGCCATAAAGTGCCAAACAAGATCGGGGGCAATCCATGCTTGATATACATATCAAAGTTTGGAGTGCCCTCAAGGGGTGTAGATTGGCTCTCAGCCAGCCTGGAGTCTGATACACGACAACAACACCCAAAACATCGTAACTTACTGAAACACGGCATCTCTACTTTGGTGTAAAATAAAACACTTCTTCACAAAATTCGTTACCTTGAATCGCTAGCTCGAGCTCGTTCACACACATGTAATATACATTAAGGAACCATACACACACATACACATCCTACACATATAAATCCTCCCAAACACGTGTTACCAAATGGGACAAGGCCCGTCGACCAAGTCCTGGGGAACCTGGACTCTACCGCAGACCGAACAGTACACTAACTATTCTGAGGATGGAGAACACATCCGCACCCCGGGCGGCACTACGGGTCACTGCGCACTTTATCACAGGAGACCCAGGACTCACCTCCACTGAACCACCACTCTAGGAGTTCAGGGCAAGTTCCGGGGTCCACCCGTAATGAGCCACGCCTTCACCACAGTACCACCCGGTCGGATTACTACAAACAATATATCCAAATATTCTCCCAACCTCGTCAAGTCTGTCAGAGCGCCTGCTCGCACTCTGAGTTCCCCGGAGCACACTAGCCCCAGGAGCACACCGGCTCCTCAAACCACTGGAGACACCCTAGTCTCCCGGAACACTCCAGCTCCTTAAACAATCACAGGTGGACCACTCACCTTCCGTAGGCGGTACCGACCTCTACCGTTCTCCACTTCCGGCTGCCAGGATCAACACGGTCAGCTCCGAGTTCCGCCTTCTGGACCCCGGCATAAGATCCGAACCGGGACCTCTCCCGATCAGCAGGGTGGGGCAGCGCTGCGAGAACCAAGCTCGGCATCAGATGGGTACCCGGGCCCACCGTGCCGACCAGCGGGTCCCCGGTGTTCTGCTACCCACCTACGGGTGAGAAAGATCTTTATCGCGGGGTCCCTATTCGGGCGCCATCTGATAAGCGTGGCTCAAATCCACCTGAGTGACTTACCGCACTCACCTATAGTAACTCTGTAAAAAGTCAGCCGGACAGTGGAGAAGAATAAACAGAGTATTTTTATTAGGCCACAAACTCCCATATGAGAGGGCCCTGTCCGACCTCACCCCTAAGAGTGCGTCGAGAGGACTGACTCTCTTCATCATAGCAGTACATTATAATGCAACACAGTACATTAGGGTACGCCCCCTCTGGAAAATTACTGAAACCCAGACAGAGGAACAATGTCCTCATACAGTAAGCATCTGCACCTGCAAGGGATACATCGCTATCTTTGCTCAAGGCCGCGGAGCTAAGCCTCAGCATCTCTGGTGCATGAGAACATTACTGATAAGAGACTTGTTAGTTTCGGCCACAGTTAGCTGAGAAACGAAAACTGCTGTCTTAGTGAAATTCTCTATTCCTACGGGAGGGGCAGATGAGCGAGTGCGACTCGCAGGCTCAGGGTGATACACAAAATGGAGGCACACGGGCTAAGCTAAGAAAACTAATATCATCACACATATAATTGAATAATCATGTAACAAGCAAGAGTAATGCAAACACGTGTATATATACGCACTTCATCAGTTAGTCACATGATGCTAACTCACATATGAAAATAGAGATGGGTGAGGCATCGAAAAGTGAATTCTATCAACATAAATTCAATTTTCAAATTTAAGTGAAAAAAGGTATTGACTATCTGGATGTAATGGGATAGAGAAAAATGTATTACATAAATCAATTGCTGTGAACCATCCTGGGTTCCATGGTGTCTGATATAAAAGCACTGCAGGATTTGGCACGATAGGACAACTTGGTACTACTATTTTGTTTATTTTTTAAAGGTCTTGTACTATCCTATATTTTCCATTGGGTTTCTTAATGCCAATTATGTGTGAATTATAGGGGCTGCTCAATATTTCTTTCAAAATGCATTGTTGCATCATTCGTACTATTTCTGCTATGACACCTGATTTTACCTCTGTACTCATTTTATATTGTCTTGTATTTGGGTAAGTAGCACCTTCCTTCACAGTCACTTTCAATGGGTTCACACCTGCCATTGATCCAACTTCTTTTCCAGTAAAATCCCATACTTTTGGATTTACTGCTGATTTTAGTTCTTCTGGTAGGTCATCTTTTGTCATCTTTGAGTACATTTAATCTATCTCTGTTCCTTGTTTTGCTTACATCAACTATCTTCATCAGGGGTCTCGATAGACACACCCTCCGGTGTACAATAAATGGTGCAGTTCATTTCACATAGTAAATCCCTATTTAACAAGTTTACATGACTGGAATCACAAACCACAAACGTGTGCATTTCTTTGAAATTCCCAATGCACACTTCCATTGGTTCTGTAACTGGGGTTCTGATCTGTATGTTGGTAATTCCAACTACTTGGATGGGTTCTCCTGAGAGGGGCAGGTTTGGGATGTCCGTAGTTCTCACAGTAGACCAGGTAGTACTAGTGTCCAGTAAAAAGGTAATATCTTTCCCTTCTACTTTCCCATCAATATATGGACCTGACTGATCTACCGGTAAAGATGCCCCAAGTACGCATTTTTCTTCCCCCCTCCTCAGACACCATCATAATTTATCTTCTGATGAACTACTATTCTGTAAAAGAAATTGAGAAGTTATAGAATTTGGCTTACCACTTTCTCCTTCAAATCCGGCGTCCAAACTGTAATTTGTTCTGTTCACAAAATTTGGCATAGGGGCAGGAGGTGACTGTGAAAAGAAGAGCCTTCAAAGGTTTCTTAGTTGTAGTTTATTGTTGGTGGCATCTCCAGCACAGAGCAACATCCAAGCCTTCAAGTGCTCTCTAACTGGCTTTGACGGAACTCTAACAAGAGAATTTTTTTTATTAGAATCCCCATATGACATCTCCACATATCTCCCTTTTTACACAATAAAATAACAATAATAGTAATGATAGTAAATACCACTACAAAACTACAATACAATTTCAATAATAAAGAAAGCAAACATAACATACACAATGCATATAAAAATCCAAATACCAGAATATAAGCAATATTTAACATATAACCTCATACATAGTTATAATACATCACATGACATGTCACTGTCTAAAATTAACGTCTAAAGATATAGTCTTATGGTTCACATACTTTGCATATATTACCTAAACTCCATGTAGCTCCATCATCCAATTTCACGACACTTCCTTTAATATCTTTAACCTGGAATGGTCCCAAATATTTACTCTCTCCCTTCCGAACCCACTCATTCTTCAGAACTACTACTCAATGCCTTGTTTGAAACCACATTTTTTTCACTCCTTTCTTAAAATTGTATGCTCTTTCCATTCTTTCTTGTCCCCTTTGAACTCTCTCTTTGACTTTCTCACGATCAACCCAAATCCTGTCCTTCTTGTTCAACCACACTGCACATTCTTTCTTTCCAGGTTCTCTTCCTTTCAAAGATATGAACGGAGGTACACCAGTTGCTGAATGTGGACTAATCCTATGGCTCCACATAATTTTTCCTAATTCATCTCTCCAGGACAACCCATTTGCAAGAGAAAGCTGGATGTTGTCCATTACAAGACGCTTTACTCTCTCCACTAGACCATTAGCTTGTGGTCTGAAAAGAGCTACCCTCTCATGTTTGATTCCCATTCTCTTCAAAAACTCTTCTATTTCCCTGGAAACAAATTGCATTCAATTGTCAGACACCAAAGACACAGGTATTCCTTCCTCTAGAAAAACCTTCTCCAAGAATTTCACCACACTTCCACTATTAACTTCACTCATTGTCTCCACTACAAACCACTTAGAATGATAATTAACACAAGAATATATCTATCCTTATATCCAACCTTACTACAGGCCCAATAAAATCTATGGCCAATCCTTCCCACGGTCTAGCTGGAAAGTCAGTACATACCAGAGGAGGTTACCTTACAACTTTAGTCACTATTAGCACATATGTGATAATCTTTTACTATCTTTTCCACATCGCCATCCATTCTGGGCCACCAGAATGACTCTCTGACCCTCGCTTGAACATATTCCGTCCAGGATGCCCTTCATGGAGAATAACTAAAACACGCTTGTGAATATTTCTGGGAGGACAATCTGGGGTCTTCTTCTAACTTCTAACTTTACCCTCACATATGCTTAACTCATCTCTTACCTTAAAGAACACACTTAATTCATGATCCCTGCTATCTTCGATACTCCAACCTTGAACAATATTAGTTTCTACTCTCATTAACATCGAATCCTGTTCTCTTGCTTCCTCCCACTCTTCAAAACACAAAGCCATTTCTCCACTATTAATCACATCCATAGATTCACTGATTATTCCATTGCACTCTCCTTCCAATGGCATTCTCGATAAACAATCTGCAACCACATTGTTTGTACCCTTTACATACTCAACTTCAAAATTGAACTCCATAACAGACAACAACCACCTAGATATGCAGGGTGTCACACCACCCTCCAACCCCCTTCCTCATTTGAAAATATAGGCCAGAGGCTTATGATCCACCCGAATCTTAAACGGCAAACCCCACACATAAAACTTAAAGTGGTTGATCGCCCAGCAACAAGCTTAAAGCCTCCCTTTCGATGACCGAATACAAACGTTCAGCACCTTGCAGCCTTCTGGATCCAAAGCCAATAATACGTTCCTCACCATTTACTATCTGTGACAACACTGCCCCAATTCCTACACCACTAGCATCTGTGGTCAAATATGTCTTTCCTGTAATGTCAAACCGCCCCAAAAATTGTGCACCTGATATAGCTTTTTTAATAGATCCAAATGCTCTTTTACAGTTTTCATTCCATTCAAATGACACATTCTTTTTCATCATTACTCTCAAAGGTTCCACCAGTTCAGTAAAATTGTCAATGTACTTTGCACAATATTCCGCTAACCCTAGAAATTACCCGAGTTTGTCTTTATCCAGCGGTTCAGTAGCCATAGTTACAGCTTTTATAATACTTTTTTCGGCCTTATTCCACTGGCAGCAAATTCATAACTCATTCTCTTCTCACTTGGCATTTTTCCATTTTTATCGTCAACCCATGTTTTTTCCAACCTATTCATTACCTCTTCAAACATTTTGTCATGGCTACACAAATCACTTCCCACAATCAAAATGTCATCTTGGAAACACTTAACTTTTTCTAAATCTCCCCCCCAAATTTCCATTACTTTTTGAAAAACGGCTGACGCCAATGCCAGCCCAAAAGGAATCCTCTTATATCTAAATGTACCTAAAGGAGTTGTAAATGAAGTCAGATGCATTGATTCCTTATTAAAATTGATTTGATGTTATGCAGCTGACATATCAAGAACACTGAATACATTACCCCCACCCATAGTGAATAACATCTCAGATATATTGTGGAGAGGTTGCCATCCACCCAAATATTTCTGTTTTAGTCACGCAAATTATTGCAAAGACGAATTTTACCACCATCCTTTGGAGCAATTACAATAGGGGCCAACCATTCAGATGCATCGATTGGCTCAATGATGTCTTGTTTCAACAAATTCTCAATTTCTTGGCGCAATGGTGCCAGCATCAAATTTGGAACATTCCTTGTCTTATGTACCATGGCCTTTGCATTCTCTTTTAAAATTATTTTGTGTGAGTACCCTTTTAATAAACCTAATTTAGAGTTAAAAACCTTAGGATATTTACTCATTAACTCAGCACAATCTTCTACTTCTCTCACATCCGCTCTTTCTAAAACCATTACAGGTTCTTTGGCGTTAGGATCTATTATGATATTCAGGTCTTTTTGATGTCGCCATCCTAAAAGATCAGAACCAAAATAAGTAATGTCAACTCTACCTTTGACAGCTTCCCCCTTGAACCTTACGATCATCCAACACATCCCTCTGATCTCAATCCTCTTTCCGGCATACCCTACAGTTCGAATATCTGAATTGCATAAGGGGGGACTATCTCCATTAGACCAATTTTGAATATAAGATGCATTCGAAATAAGTGTATACAAACTTCCAGAATCTGCTAATACTTTTATCTCCTTCCCTTCAAAGGAGATATTACAATGAGTTTTCTTTAATTTGTCTTCACTCTCCATTTTTACCTCAAAATCTAATTTCACCATTTCTATAGTACTATTCTCAAAACATTTTGTAAGATCATCAATTGTTGACACAATTTCATCCACGTTTTCACATGTATCATCAATTTCTTGTATTCTATTTCTTTGTGGCATTTTTGCACGACATAGTTTTGCAAAATGTCCTCTTTCACCACAGTTTCTGCACAATGTACTTCTAGCCATACATCTTAAGCTTGATGCAATGTGTCCTGGAGACCCACAGCGAAAACATTTTATATCTCTAACTGGAAAATGTATTTTTTCCATTTGTGACCCATTTGAATCATTGTTAATTTTAACATCTATTTTTTTATTCTCAGATTTCCTTTCGACAACTTCCACTTTTCACTTTTCGTAATAGTTGAATTTTCCATTTCCTTAATCCATAACACGGTGTGTTCCATTCCCTGAGCTAAGCGAACAGCCTCATCTAAGGTATATTCTTTCATCAACAATTTCTCCTTTATCTTTTTATTACTGGTGCATCTAACTATCTGGTCTCTGATTAAAGAATCATTCTTGCTAAAAATTGCATGTCAATGCTAAACTCCGCAATGAAGGTACATACGAAGCAATATCTTCATCTACTCCCTGGCTCCTACTAAAAAATGTATGACGTTCTAACAGAAGATTTATTTTCGGAGTAAAATGTAATTCTAGCATTTGAATAGACATATCATATGTATTATTAGGCTCTCTATCATCCATTCCCAAAGAAATTTCCGGTAATTCTTCATACACCCTCCTCCCCTCAACACCAAGATGGTGGAGAAGTATTGCTTGTCATCTCACTGGACCATATTTGTCTCCACCTGTAAGTTATACATATTTTCTTCCACTGTTTTCATGGTATGGTTAGATCACCAGGTGTTGCTAAGATAGGAGGGGAAGAAGACATACTTTGGTCAGACATAATACCTGTAAAGAAATATACAAAAATACAATTTTAAAATAACAATTTAAAATAAAATCTAAAATAAAAATGCTGTTGTGTAATCCTTCTTTTATACTTTTTATATTAATAGTCGTAGTTCTTAATATTCCAGTATTAGTAGTTCTTAATATTCCAGTAGCAGCAGTAGTAGTTCTCAGTAGTAGCAGTAGTATTATTTCACTCCATGTATCAATAATATTTTTAAGTATTCAGTTGTATTTTCAGTTCCAGATATAGATGAATTTTGACCAGAGGCAATTTAATTTACATCCACAAGGTTGCAGCAGGCATCAACTTTTAATCCGATCGGTAAAAAAAATGACAAATCCTTCATGAAAACGGAAGACTGACGCAGAAGCTTGAAACAATTGCTGGGCAACGAAACAAAGGCAGGAAATACAAGGTTGCTGGGCAGACAATTCAGATATATATGACGTGACAATGTGAGCAAGTAGATTCTTGTGTAATGTGAAGGACACGTAATCTCATGCACATGCTCAGGATGCTCACGCAGATAGTCTCAAAACAATCTCGTGTACAAGCTTGAGATAGGCGAGCGATGAAGCCCAAAACACTTAGGGGGTCATTAGGATGATGGGCGGACTTAGTACGCCCGCCATCCCATTGGGGGAAGGAACCGCCCGACATAAGGGCTGGGGCCCCGGGGGGGTATGAGGATGCGCCCGTCACAGTGGCGGGCGCATCATGTATGTTTAACAGGGGGGGCGTGGCTTGCACGCTGAGGGTGATGGCGGCGTGAGCCCGGAGCTCCGCGCCTATTCCCCACACTAATCCTGCCTGCTGCTGCGGGGAGCCCGGCGCTGTGCCTGGAAATCATCGGGCCGAGCGTGGGCATTGCTGGAGCGATGGAGGAGCGATCAGGGGGCCGCTGAGAGGACCAACCTCCGCCGCACTGCAGAGCCGCCGGAGCCGAGCCGGAGGAATGCCCAAAATGGCGGCCGCAGCGACGGACTCGAGACGCCCGGCTGTCTGAACTGCGGGCCGACGCCTGGGGACACGGCCGGGACCCGCCGAGGACCGAAACCGGTGAGGAGACGCCCTTCCCCCCCCCCCGGGGGCCCTGAGGAGTTCTCTCCCGGAGGACCCGAGGAGCAGCGGAGCGGCCGCGAGCGGGCGGCCCGGGAAGGCTGCGGGGAGAGCGCAGCGGACACCCTGAGGCCCGACAGACGCGGCTGGGGCCCGGCGCGCCGGCGAACTCCTGAACGCTCCCCCCCCCCCCCTGAACTATGCGGTGAGCCACAGAGCACAGAGCAGAGCGACACGCAGGGGGGGTCGAGAGAGACCCGGGAGGGGGAGAGACCCCAACGACCAGGAGGGCCCTGAATCGACCGCGAGGGAGGCAAGCACGCCAGGGGGTGATTGGGACTGCCTGCTGGAGGGCCACGAGAGCTAGTGAGCCTTGGCCCCGGACAGTGGCGGACGACTGCTGGGAGTACGCCTATCCTTGGCGGCGCTGGGACATCGGAGCCCCACCACTCACGGCCCGGGGCATCACGCGCGTACCCACTAGTGTCTGTCCCCTACCCGGCGACACTGACAGCCAACGCTGGATGCCTGAACAGGAGGGGTGGCCTTGCTCTGTGAGTGTTCGAACCGCGTTGACGGAGCAGTGAGACGAGTGGGTGCTGCACCGAGCCCCGAGACCACGCGCAGGCCATTATGGGGAAGCCAAAAGGCAAGCACGAGGAGGCGACGGCTTCGGGAGCGGCGGAAGGAGACGTAGGGGAGTCCCCAGACCTGAAGAGGCTACAGGATCGAATCCTGGAGGCCATAACAGCAACGAGAGAAGCGCTGCATAACGACATTGCGCAGGTGGCGTCGGGGCTCGGCCTGCTCCGAGCCGACCACGACAAATTAAAAGATAGAGTGACGGAGACTGAGGGGGCCCTGAAAGTCCTGGCTCCGGCCCACAAAACTCTTGAGGGAAAACTCACGGAGGCTCTTGACCGGATTCAGGTATTAGAGCGTCGAGCAGAGGATGCGGAAAACAGAAGCCGCCGCAGCAACTTGCGAATCGTAGGTGTGCCGGAGAGCGAAGGGGGGACGGACCTACTGGCCTACTGCGACAACTGGCTAAGAACTTTGGTGGCACCTGAGGGCTTGTCGCCCTTCTTTACCCTGGAGAGAGCTCATCGGGTCCCGTCCGGACCACCCAAACCGGGCCTGCCACCGAGACCTATCGTGGCTAAACTGCTGCACTACAGGGACAGGGACCTGCTACTACAAAGGGCCCGAGATGATGGCCCGTTCCAAATCGCGAACAGTAGGGTCACGCTGTTCCCGGACTTCACGTTCGAAACGCAGAAGCAGCAGGCCTCCTTCCTGTCGATCAAGAAAGAGCTGCGCACAGAGGGCATCCAATACTCATTGCTGTTCCCTGCCAGACTCCGAATTGTGGTGGACGACAAGACAATGTTCTTCAACCTGGCCGCAGACGCTTGGGACTGGTGGGAATCCTACAAAGCGGGCACGGATGGCGCCAAGGTTCGGGAGGAGAAGGAAAGGGAACGGGAAAGAGCGCCGGCGGGACCGCGCCAGTCGCAGAGACTGCGCAAGCGACGTCGCGGAGCCGGGAAACCGACCGCTTCGCAAACGGAAGCCGAGCGCAAAGCGGCGCTGCAAGCAGTGATCACCATTGGGAAAGGGGATGGCTCTCAATCCACACGAGGCACGGACACAGAGATGATCATATCGGCCTCGGGCTCGGAGTCGGACCTATCGGGGGTCCATGATGCCAAAGATCCGGTGGTAACACCGCAAACAGCAGAAGAAATCCTGAACATCTGACTTGGACCTGTTGGGTAAGGGGAATGGGCCTTAAGGGGGGTCCACCCGCTTAGCGGGAGAGTTGGCTCCAGGCATGGGCGCTGGGTGACTGGCTATGCGCTGTTCTCCGTAGTGGGGGGATAGCGGCGGGCCTGGGTCATGCAGCCCCCTCTTGGGCGAGGCCTCGCTCCGCACGCCCTTAAGGCGATTGCAGCTTCGGCTGTGAACTAACTACCTGGGGGTTCTGAGTTAAGGGAGTTTGGATGGGGTCTGGTATCTTGGTATTGGGGCCTGTTCTGGGGGGAGGGGGAACACCACAGTTGGGGTTTGGTGGTGGGGGGATTCTGCAGGCGCTGTTTTTGACTTTCTTAGGGGTTGACCAGTGGGGAGGTTCTGTTTGGGGACGGGGAGGGACCATCATCCGCGGGAGTGTGAATAGGGAGGGGGGGAAGAACCGTGACTTATGGGACAATGGCTAACTCGAATGTTTTGAAATGCATGACCTGGAACGTGAGGGGTCTACACACAATGCAGCGCAGGCATAAAGTGCACGCCTACCTACAGAGGAGAGAGATTCATATAGCGCTCTTACAGGAGACACACATCACGAAGCAGGAAGGGGTGGCACTACAGAGGAGATGGCGGGGGCAGGTTTTCCACACCTCTTACTCGGCCTACGCAAGGGGCGCACTGATCTGGGTAAGGACGGGGACGCCTTTTCAAATGACTAGACAGCTGATAGATCCAGAGGGAAGATTTGTAGTAGTGGAGGGCAGGTTGCGGGGTAAGGCTATAGTCCTATGCAGTGTATATGCCCCGAATATAGACCAATTAACCTTTTATGCGAGCTTGTCGGGGACACTGGCGCACTTCCTGGTGGGTCCGATACTCATGGGAGGGGACTTTAACTCCGTGGCAGATGTGCAACTGGATAGGTCCCACCCGCCCCTGAGAGATTCCCCGGTGTACCGCGTAGCTAAGGGTAGGCAAGAATGGCAAGAGAGCTGGGGGTTAACTGATGCATGGTGGGCGCAGCACTCAACAGACCGAGATTACTCGTTTTACTCCGGGGTACACAAACTCCACGTTAGGCTGGATGCGATATTGTGCACACGAGACGTGCTGACGCAGGTTGCCTGGTCGGAATACCACGAGGCGGGTGCTGCTGACCGACCTAGAGAAGGCAGACTCCAAACTGAGGGCAGCGGAGAGGGACCGACCAGGCAGGCCGGAGCTGCAGGGCGCGGTTAGCTCGGCCAGGGAGGCGGTGGCGGCTGAAGTGGAAAGGTTACGGGCTTACGATCACCGGGCATACATGCTGAGATCTCACGTAGAAGGCGACCGGTCGGGCACTTTGTTGGCATGGCTCTCCAACCCCACGAAACGATGCTCCCCTATCTTGCAACTTGCCGGGGAGGGGGGTAATCTGTCCTACACCCAGTCGGCCATAGTGGACGGCTTTCAGGGATACTACGAGACACTTTATAGTAGCACCCCGGGCGACCGGTAAATGAAGGCGGAGGCTTTCCTGGATGACCTCACCCTACCGCGCCTAGAAGACGAGCAGGCGACGGATTTGGGAAGGGACATCGACTTAGGGGAAATCCGAATAGCTATTAAGTCCATGGCCCGTAATAAGACGCCGGGTATAGATGGCCTGCCCATCGAATTTTATGGCAAATATGTCGACACCTTAGCGCCGCGGCTTCTGGATGTGTACAAAGAAGCGAGGACCACGGGTCGCCTACCCCCATCGATGCGGGAAGCGATAGTCATCCCGTTACTGAAACCTGGCAGAGAAGGTAGTAGCCCGGCCTCCTATAGGCCGCTCTCGATGCTCACAGCCGACTATAAAATCTTGAGCTCTATACTAGCATCGAGACTCCTACCGCACATGACCACCCTGGTCCACGAGGACCAGAACGGCTTTATTCCTACCCGGAACACGACGTTGAACATCAGAAGGCTTATCCGACTCATGGAAGAACTGCGGGAGGGGAGTGGGACTCCACTTGCCCTCTCGGTCGATATAGAAAAAGCGTTCGATAGTCTAGAGTGGGATTACCTATATGCAGTCATGGCGCGTTTCGGGCTGGGCGCAGGGTATATCCGGTGGACGCAAGTGCTTTACACGGCGGCCGTAGCGAGGGTGCGGGTTGGATCCCTGGTGTCCCATCAGTACCCAGTGGAGAGGGGCACCCGGCAGGGTTGCTCCCTGTCTCCATTACTGTTCGCTTTAGCGATCGAACCGCTGGCTGTGGAAGCCCGCAGAGGGCGATACTTCGCAGGTGTGCAAACTGGTGACGGGCGACAGTTTATCTCGCTGTACGCCGATGATCTCCTGCTGTTCCTGGACAACGACGCGACTGAGCTCGAGGGGGCGGAGGAGTTGCTGGGACGTTTTGGCGACCTCTCGGGCCTAAGAGTTAACTGGGCAAAGACGAGCCTCTTTCCACTGAAGGAGGACGCGGCCCGCCCAGAACACAGACCGCGGCTGCATTGGGAGCCGACTTGTCTCCACTATCTTGGAGTATACGTCTATCACACAGCGACGGCTTTGTTCGAGGGCAATGTGGAGAGATGCGTCAGGGGGCTGAAGGTTAGCATGGCATTCTGGGCCACGCTCCCGCTATCCATAGCTGGTAGGATAGCACTGCTAAAAATGGTAGCCCTCCCGCGGCTGCTGTATTACTTCCGAACGCTTCCGATCTGGATCCCCAGCTCCTTTTTCCGCCGACTTCGCTCCCAGCTCACTTCCTTCCTATGGGGGACGGGCAGGTGTAGAGTGGCGCTGGCGACACTCACCCGCCCGAAAGATGAGGGCGGCTTGGCGTTCCCAGACTACGAGCTCTATTATCTCGCTGCCCAGTTGCAGATATTCACGCAGGAAGTGGCATGGGTTTACCGAGGCCCGGAAGACGAACGACTGCGGGGTACGCCACGACACATACTAGCCTACATCGCGCTAGGACAGAAACTCGCCGCCCGGGATCTGTCCCTTGAACAGGATACATTTCGGCGTTGCTGGAACAGAGCACAGAAGCGGGCAGGGACTCAGCACCCCTACGCCCCGGAGATGCCACTGGGCATGTTGACAGCACTGCCCCATGGAGGCGATTGGTCCCGCCTGCTGCAGTGGGAGGAGGTAGGAATACAGGTGGTAGGGGACCTTTTCGAAAACGGGGAGCTCCTCCCGTACTCGGCCCTCCAGGAACGCTTTGATCTCCCACGCGGGGGCTATCTCCTTCATGCAGCTGTGACGAGAGCAATGCAGAAACACTGGGGACTGGGACTGGCGGAGCCGGAGACGGCCATGGCGTGCCAATACACCATGATGGCGGCGGGAACGGTGAAAGCGGTATCTTGCTTATACAACAGAATGCTTTACGAGCACCTGCCGCCCCTCGATGCACTGAAACTCAAGTGGGAAACTGACCTGGGTAAGCCCATCCCGGACACGACGTGGGCACAGCTGGT
Organism: Lissotriton vulgaris; assembly: GCF_964263255.1. Taxonomy (NCBI): domain Eukaryota; kingdom Metazoa; phylum Chordata; class Amphibia; order Caudata; family Salamandridae; genus Lissotriton; species Lissotriton vulgaris. Next base: position 1,270,011,417 of record NC_141694.1, on the reverse strand, counting down.
GCGGAGGGCGCGTAATAGCACAAGGAACGCTCGTTTTCAAGTTATCCATTATTACATACTACACAGGGCGTACATGACCCCTGGGAGAATCCTGAGGTACTTTGGCGCGACTGATGCGAGGTGCCCCCACTGCGCGGCAAATGGAGCCGAACTGGTGCATATGCTCTGGTCATGCCCGGCCCTATCAGACTATTGGCGAGCCGTGGGTGAATCCATGAACGAAGTGACGGACCGGACTGTTGACTTTGATGCAGCTGCGTGCATCCTGCATTGGTTTCCACACACCCCCAAAAACAAGCTCTCGAGCAAGTTCATAGATATGGGTTTAATGGTAGCCAAGCGTGAGATAACCAGAAACTGGAAGGCAAGGGCGAGCCCGACGCATAGGAGGTGGTACAACGAATTCCTGAAATGGGCGACCTGCGATAGCACGCACAGGTATCAGATGGCGCGTAGAACAGCTAACGAGAGAGCGCTAGAACAAGCAACGGCCTGGGAGGTAATGGTACAAGGCCTTAGGGATGGTGGAATAGTGGATGACGGGGAGGACCTAGACGTGGCAGGGGTCAGCACAGCACAATAATCTGGTGATAAGAGAACCGATGGATGTGAAAGCCTGAAGCCCGAGTTTAGAGATACACAACGGGAGGCTCCCGTGCGGATGGTGGGGTGGGAGGAGGGAACAGGGGGGGGGGGGGGTAAGGTTTTTCGGGACTGGGGGGAAAGTTGGGGGGGAAGTTCGGGGTTTCATTAGGCGAGGACGGAAAAGTAGGCACACACACAAATCCGAGTCCATACTCCTGAGGAAGAGCAACCAGGCATGGGGGTGCGAAATTACTGCCGCCGCCCGGCCCCCGGGATGTGGGCCTGCAGGCTGTGTACACGAGAAGTTGATGAACCTGACTGTAGCACTGTGAATGATGCTGAATATGTGCAACTATTGGCCTGTGTAAAGTGTGACTACAATAAAAATTACTTAAAAAAAATAAATAAATCATGTATGTTTAACATTGTGGCGGGTGGTGCTCTCAGCACCGCCCGCCACAATGCTAAAAATGCTTGTGATGTTTTTGCATACACAAAGCGGCAGGCACCGCGCGTTGCCTGCCGTATTGTGTATGCAAATGCAAGGGAGTACCACAGGTACCCCCCATGTGCACCCCTCACCTCTCCCCCATAGCAAAGACCGCATGCTTTCCCGTGGCGGCATTGCCGCCACCAAAAAGCATCTTCAAAGGCCCATCCTAATATGGCTGGCGGTGTCTGATAGACACCGCCACCATATAAACCCTTTTCCGCACCGGTCGCAAGGCGACCGGGGCGGAAATGCGGCGGACGGTCTTCCGTCCGCCGTGGACCCCCCAGCCATACTAATATGGCGGGGTCATTCTGGAGCAGATGGCAGGCAGATTGCCCCGCCAGGGTGGCGGTGACCACCGCTGGCCTGGTGGGGGCAATCCGCCCGCCATCCTAATGGGCCCCTTAATTTCTTGACAACAAAACGAACGCCCACAAGAGCTCGAGACACAAAAATTGCTTGGCAACCTATTAAACTCGAGTAGCACAAGCAGAATCTGGCGCGCGCTGTACCAAACAGCGTTACTTGATGAAAATATAAAATTCATCCATGTAATCAACAGCGCTGAACTCCCAACAACCGGAACCTTTTCCTCCTTCTATTTAAGTCAATAAAATGCCCAGGTCAAATATCCAAAAGGAAAAAAATAAGCTTACTCACAGGAACGTAGATGAAAGTCTGTCATGAAACACTCATAAATATTCCAGGGGTGAAGATGCCGGTACCTGCCCCCTACACAGGAATCCCGTTGCCATGAAAAGAAGAGCCTTCAAAGGTTTCTTAGTTGTAGTTTATTGTTGATGGCATCTCCAGCACAGAGCAACATCCAAGTCTTCAAGTGCTCTCTAACTGACGTTGACAGAACTCTAACAAGAGAACTTTTTGAGTTGAATCCCCATACATTCTATGACACCTCCACAAACTGATTCTGTGGGGTTACAACCAGCTGTGGTTTACTCAATATCACCTCATTCTGCTTCTGTGGATTTAAATTTTGATGTGGGCCATTATTATTTTGTGTATGTTTACACTCGTTTTTCCAATGCCCCAATTGTCCGAACCCATGACAAGGACATTTTTTCTTTGCTTCTTCTCTACTCATTTCCCCTCCTGATTTACCATCATTATTTTCATTCTGTCCCAATCTTTTATTCTGTTCATTATTTATTTTTAATTCCTGTTGTTCTGCCAGTTTTACTTGTGCCCACATCACTTTTTCTTCTAACTTTTTCTGTTTATTGTCTATTTCATCTCCACAATATTTTGCATATTTTCAAACCTCATCTACAGGCTTAATTTGCCAACACAACATGTGCGTCTGAATCATTTGACACATGTCTGGTCTCAGTCCAGATACTAATCGATATACAAAATGTCCCATACTCTTATCACCCATATTTTTAAAAACCACTATACTGTTTAAACACTTGCAGTAAACGTTCATAATATGCATGCACAGTCTCATTAATTTCCTGTGTTGTTCTATCTATTTTTACCCAATAAGTTTCCATTGGAGGTATTTTCCCTTTCAAAAATGTAATTACTTGATTATATTTCTTCGTTACCTCTTCTGATGGTGCACTTGTTTTCTCATCTCCTGGATATTCTTCACTAGGACAATCTACTGTAATTTTACATTCTGTCCATAGATCAACAGGTACCGCTATGTCAAACAAACCATCCAGATCCTTCAGCAAAACCTTAGAAAACTTTACAAACCTTTCGACTTGTCTATACCATTCTATAGGCTTCTCCTTCAATTTTGGGAAATCATTTGTAAATGATAAAGTATCCTGCCTTGTCCATGGAACATATATATATCCCCCTCCGGGTACTTCTCTCATAGGACACAATCTTTCTGCTTTTTACGTACTCTCATGCAGTTTAATTTGCTTGAGCTTTCTCCTTCTTTTTAGTCCACCTTGCCTTCCACCTGTCTAATTCTCCCCATTTCTGTAAAATAGTCATCAGTTCTTTGTTCTGTAATTTCCTTCCTGACATGTTCATATTCTCCAAATCTTTGTCAGTGAACTCTGCTCTATAGGGTTTTTGAAATACCTTCGATTTTCCTATTTTAATTTCCATTTCGGAAGCAAGTTCTGTTAATTTCTCATGAAATAGTTTTACTTTTCTGGTTATGCTTCAGCATACAAATAATAATTCTTCCTCACAATATGTATTTAGCCTGTCTATTCCCACATTTCGAGCTATCATTTCTTCAAGTTCTATTTTTAATCTATAAATGTCCAGAATTTTAGGTGATGATACTGTTTTATCCACTCCCTGTGCCCATCTTTCTAATTCTTCTGGTGACACTAGGGTAGCACTCCTAGTTCCCGTGGAATTTTCCATCCGTATTTCTTGTGAACAATTTGGTGTAACTCTCTTTGGGGTTTCATTTACTTTTTCCCTGATTGGTAAGTCCATTAATGATATTACTGACTCATATTCAATTCCTTGATCTTCAATTATTATACCTTCTTTTCTTGGCTCTTTAACAGAAGTGGTCATAACTGGTGGATTAGGACAAATTCTTTTATCCCCATATAATGGGACAACGGTACCTATAGTCATTGGTATAGTTAATGCCTTTACACTCAATTGAGTTATTTTCTCTATTAATTCTTCTGTATTCCTATTTATAGCTTCCCTTTCCTTTTCCTGTTAAATGTTCTCATTTAATGAATCACGTAATACTTGCGGAACCAAAGGCATTTCTAAAACTGGAGCACTTGGTATACTTTTATTGGGTCTTTCCTGGTATGGCGAAGGATTCTTTGTTAAAATCTCTTCCATAAACTCATCTTCAGATTCACCACAACCTGTCATGGTTTAGTTTCCTTGTACACTTGCTTCCTGATTGCTCATCTGACATTATTACAGGATACAATCCTTCTGCAACCATTGCCTGTCTCAATTGTTTCATCCGATCTTCGCGCTTTATGTGTAATGTCTTGGGATAGGACCCTCTATGTTCCCTAGTACTCCTAGTTCTGTCTCGGTCAAATGCCTCCATTTCCCATTCCTCTAGTGCGTCGTATTGGGTTAATCTAGGTCTGGGTTCTAGTTCATTCATCCTATTTCTTAAAATATAGAGGATTCTGCCATTAAATGTACCATGTTCTAGAAAAGCCGATATTCCATCACCTTTTGTAGATTCAATCCAATTTTTTTAATCATACACACGTATGATACCCCTTCTCCATCATCATAATTGAAGCTGGTGTCTGGGGCGGTGGATTAAGAATTCCTTCTCTAGTTTTAACAGGGTTATCTTTATTGAAATAATTCTTCATTTTGTGCATAAAGGAAATTTTTCTTTTTTCTCCGTACATATTATAAGTTCTTCTTCTTATGAATGCTTGTCTAACAAAATCTAGATGTCTCCTATCCTGGCGATTCCCTTTTAAGGTTGGATCGTTTTTCCTCATAAAATTCTTATTTTCTTTCTAATTAATTCATACTTTTGTTTACACTTCGTCCTCCAATCTTGTTAGAGCTTTTATTCTTTTACTCCAATCAGGTTTATATGTACAAAACATTTAACCAATGCTAGCGCTGCTTTTAGTGTAATGTCAGTATTCACTCCTTGCTACTGACCCCTCCTTTACAAATCTTTCGTAATTCACACGCCTGCTGTCTCGACCAATCCCAGTGCAGCACCTGATGAGGTCAGTGCGACAAGTAACTTCAACTTTACAATACCCTGTCGTCTTTTCCACACCCGCTGACCAATTCCAGCACACAACTTTGTGACGTCCGGCAACTGACCCTCCCTTTATAAGGTAATACGAAAACCTATTTTCTTTTAATTTTTACAAAAGTTTTAGATGACAACATAAATACATTTGCTGCTCTGTTGATTTTGAAAATCTGACACCTAATTTCTTACACTACGAGTAAAACCTTCTGCTTACTCTTCAATCATTACAAGCAAAACTCTTCCGTTTACTCTTCACACAAGCTTAGAAGAACTTGCTACCCTGTTACCCTTTCTAGGTGATATAACATCAACATTTCAACAGCAAACTGTTCACTATCAATTACTCCCACTGTTTCTCGAATAATTTCTATAAATCAACGAGTAACCTCTCTGCAGTGTGATTTCCATTCATCACCCGCTATACATTGCCCAGGAATTTCCAACAACATAAAACAATTTACAAACAAAATGTGTTAATACTTAAATCTATAACAAATTGACTAATTACCAGACTGATTAATAAAAACGATGCCTCTGCTAGTAGCAAACTGATCCAGCATGACACCAACCTGCGGACAAGTATCACTAAATCGCTTATTTTCGGGCGCATTTACCATACTTACTTACAGTATCTAGTTGATAAACCTCCCTGGGAATTAATTTTAGGGCTTTCCTATATGTTCGTTTGCCTAAGGAATTTTGAACCTACTTTCATTACTAAGCCCTTACATACTCATGGATCGATTTTAGTTTAGTTAGAGATGGTAATTAATGACCTTAAATCATTAACCTTTTTATTTCAATAAATACACAGACTCAGTTCTAATTTAAATTTTTTTTATCTAAAGATATTATAGTGAATCAAATACAAATTACAGTGTTAACCCCATCATTCTGGAAAAGTAAGTTTCAAATACCTAAATTAGTCTAATACAATTTTTATGATGAATACCCCAGGAAGATGGGATAGAGAGAAAAGCACATTGACACAATACATTTATATTTACCTAGGATGGTGTGAGATCAGACCCCTCTGGCCAAGAGTTTGGCCCCACGAAATACCAGGTATCTGCTCAGGACAGGATTAAGACAGGACAGATCACCCTTCTGGATTCAGCGTCAGCGTGAAACCACTCTCAGTTATTAGTTCCCTCCTTGACAATTCTTCCGCAACTCGTTCCTAGTCCCTCGTATCTTCTGTCCTTTTCCGCAATCTTGTTCCTAAATTTTGTTTGAAAATTCTAAGTCTGCTTCAGATAATTGATCTGTAATCGGACAGCATGTCTATCTCTCAGCGTTCTGGCAGAAATCAGCTTATTTCAATTTGCTGCCTATCCCAATTATACCTTCTGGTGACATGTTCCACCCCTAAATGTTTCAATCTTGTATAAATTGTGTATTCTGGTGGGACAAACCAAGGGAGATGATCGTCACACCATATTAAAATCAATACTTTTCTATGGAGCATTGTCTTATGTTCCCGCCCATTTAATTTATGTCTCCCAAGCTTTACTCCCACCCATTTCTCATATTATTTAAAAACATTATATTACATGTATACATTTGTTTATTGAGTCCTCAGGATGTTTCGTAATTTTTCCCCCTGAGAAAATTTCGTCCTTGACCACGTTCCAAGGCTTGAGATCATGACTCCAGGGTTTCTGTCTACAGAGTCTGAGCAAGTTACCCACGTGGGTTTAAGTCTCGTCTCTCGATTTAGGCCCAATAACGAACTAACAGAGAAGTCTGAAAAACAAGAAGTTAAACTCAAATAAAATAGTCTCACTGTATACCATTTATCTCTACTCTAATCCCATTTGATCAAAATAATTCTTTATGCATTAGCACTTAGTGTAAGATGTACTTTAGTTTTAAGTGCAGCAGATGCTTAGAATGTGAGTTCCGAAGCAGCCATTTTGTGCATTAGTGAGCAGAAGCAAACTTTCCCTCCAAGCGTTATGACATCATGCAATTGGCGCATGCGCAATTTGTTTCCCACGTTTTTCCAGCGGCCATTTTAGTCTCATTCAATTACTTGTTAGTAGATACATAGGCAAGCTTCCGCCACTTCTACATTGTGTACGAAATTTGTGTTAATTAGTATGACGAACAATTATTAATACCTTATTAAGATTAAAGGAGAGGATTCATCCAGCAAGTTGCCCATATGCAAATTCTTGCTCCATCCCACTCAATCGCATGCAATTTGATTTTGTTGAGATGTCTATGTGCAACAGGTTCCACTATATCTTAGTAGTGATGTGCATTTTTTCTGGTTGGGTGGATTAATTCCTGACCAAGAGAAATGACAGTCTCACTGTGGCCAAGCTGTTGCTGAGAGAGTTGTTATCTGGGTTTGGCCTGCCAGTCTATTGGAAGTCAAACTGTGGGTCTCATTTTAATAATGAGATTATGAGCATGCTGTGTGTAAGCCAGCAAGCGGACCAAAAACTTCATTGTAGTTAAAACCCAGATGCATCTGGTATCATTGAGCAGATCAACGGGACACTGCAGTCCCTTCTAGTCAAAGTGTGCACGCCCACGTCTCTCAAGTGGCCTGACTCCCTTCCCTTGGTGCTAATGAGCCTAATAAGAATCCCTGACCAGAGGACGTGACTGTCCCTTCACAAACTTCTCAAGGGGAAAGCTAAGCTTGTAAATATTACAGATGATATGCTTTTTGACTACTGCAAAGTAGTGGCTGACTTAATGCATTCTGTCTATCAAGTTGAGGCAGCGACTCTCCTTGGGAGCCAAGAACTGTGTCATGATTTAAGCGAAGGAGACTGGATCCATGTGAAGAAACACAGCATGAAACGTTTTCTAGAGCCCTGCTGCTGTGGCCTTTTCCAAGTTATCCTGGTGACAAACACTCCTGTGAAGTGTGGTGGCCTTCCGAAATGGGTAAATTATTTTCACAACCAAAGAGTGAGCGAAACTGGTGAAGAAGTGATGACTACAGTCCCTAATTTGCAGAGTCAAACCCCAGAACACTCTGAATTACCAGAGGGGGGGAAGAGTGTGCTCAAGTGTCTCAAAGTCAGTCTGAGGCAAGTGCAGAATCTGTGGTGAATGAGTCAAAAGTAACCACAGAGAAGCAACTTGAGCAACCCAACAATGGAACAACACAACAATACACACAACCAATTTGTGTGTGACGCACCTCTCATATGGCAACATGCTCGCCCTCCCAAAGTAAGACTTGGTCTATGAGCTCCTAGCTCCCATGGTGTGCATTTCCACTGCTCCTGTTGTCCTCAAGGAGCGATATCAATGATCAAAATCTAATCTTCTACCCACTGTGGATTGCACCACCTCGCATGAGTAACAAAAATACAAATGGATTAACCCGTTGCATGCTTGTGACGGAACGGCTCCATCACAAGCCACGGGTGAGCTGGGCTTGTGACGGAACGGTTCCGTCATGGCCCGCTCGCCGCGCCTGCGCGGCGCGAATTCCACGCCTGCGCTGACTAATTAATGGGCGGGCGGGTTCGTGACGGAACCGTTCCGTCACAAGCACAGCTCACCCGCGAGCCGTGACGGAGCGGTTCCGTCACAAGCGCAGGACCGCCACGCGACCGCCCCCCCCCCTTAGCGCTGCGGTGGAATAGCCGCCGCAGCGAAGGGGTTAAGAAATGCCCATTCAATATTGATATGTTTTTAACATTTTCTTTTAATCTTCTTTATTCATATAATTTCATTGGGCAGCCAACGCGTTTCGTTCTTACAAAGAGCTTCGTCAGGGCGATATCTGTGTCCACTATTCACAGATCCCAAAGATGTCAGCAGTCGCTTGATAGTTTCATTATATATGGCTACTGTGCCTATATCGCGGCATGTCCTAGCGGCAACAATGTATCCTCTCAAGCGTTCAAAGGCAACGAACGCTCAAGAGGATACCTTGTTACTGCTAGGACACGATCTGTGATTACGCTCCGAGGGGGAGCCCACATAGCTACCTGTCACAGGCGTACTCGCTGGTGGTGTGCAGGTCACTGGTCTAGTTGTCAGCATGTCACGGCCACTCCTTGATGGCGGGTTTGCACACACACCACACTCATCTGGCACAGGCGTCACAGACCATGTGACCCCGCAAATATAAGGGGCCGACAACGTCACATTCCCCTCTGCCGGTGGTGTCTATGATTGAGAACTGCGGAGCGTCCATCATCCAAAGGGTCAGTGAGTTGTTGGGCACAGGGCTAGTGGCACCTGAAGCCTTGCGTCCATCACGGGCCTACCACAACGTGGTGCTGACTGGCTTTACACAGTGTTAGTGGCATCCGAAGCCTTGCGGCCATCACAGGCCTACCACCACGTGGCGCTGACTGGCGTTGCACAGAGTTCGTGGCAGCGAAATAGCTGAGCGGGTGTGCAGCCTGCGTTGATGACTTGTGCACTGATGTGGTCTCCGCGATTGATGACTCAAGACTCACCGGCCTGTGTGGAACCTGCTGGGCCGCCAGGCAGGCCCGCATGATGTGGACCATGCCATGGTGGCGGACCGGGGCCTGGAGCTTGCATGGACACGTGGTGTGCCTACAGGTGGACACACGAGTGGCAGCAGGTGAACAATGGGGCCTATGTGCGCAGGGGCGGAAGTGTCCCTCTCTCTCTCTCTCCCTTTCTTTCCTTCTCACTCTCTCTCCCTTCCCTCTCTCTCTCTCTCTCTCTCTCTCTCTCTCTCTCTCCCTTCCCTTCCTTCCCTCTCTGGCTTACTTTCCTTGTCTGTTTCTCTGTGTCTCGCTCCTTTGATGTGCGCTTGACACACTGATTTTGAGCTTTATTTTTCAGGCTGTGACGTTGAGATTGTCCCTGATGACCCAACAGGAGTCTACCGCTTTGGTGTTTTATGTTGTATTTAAATGAAATTTTTGGTTGTTACTTCAGTGCTGTGTGACTGTTTCTCGTTTTTCTGGCAACACATGTGTGTATTTATTTTGGCAATGTGAGTCATGCGTTTTTGTGGGTCTTGTGTCGTGCATAGTATGTGTATGTACAGGGGATGGTTGGGGGGTGCTGGGGTTGATGGCAGGGGATGTTTTAGCCCTAATGGGTATTGGAGCTGCATGATCATTGTCTCCATGGCATCTGTGGCTCTTGGCTAGGCTCCCTTTCACGATGTGGGTAGTCATCCTGTTTAGCACCAGTCAAAGGCAGCTGCTAAATCCCTGATGCTACCCCGGCTTATCGTCTGTTTTTGTTGCGCTTCCAGATCTGGCAGTTCGTTGTGAAAGTGGTGGTGTGGTTTTTTTCATGTGTTATTGCACAGGAATGCCTACTCTGCTTCTCATTAGGGTTAGTTGGTGGTGTCTACTGTGGTGATAAATTTTGGGGCAGTTATCGCGAGAATACTGGCAATGTCTGCAGTTTGCACCTGCTTGTGAATGTGGTGTTAAATCTATCTCCACTTTTGATGCGTTAAGGTCGGGATAAATTGGAGATAAGTCCTTGTGAATATTCCTCTCAGTTGTTAAGACAGGTCGTTGTTGTGACTGCAGGGTAAAAGATGTTTCCCAATTGAACTAATGGTTAGAAAGCTGTCTATACTAGTGGGCCGCTTTGCCAGCAATACAGCTGGTGCATTTTCCGCGATTCATACAGAATATGTGGGTTACAGCCATGGTTTTACAGAACCGGCTTGCTGTAGATACTTTACTCGCAAAAGAAGACAGAGTCTGTCACATATTATGAGTTCAGTAGTGCCTGACAAGAGTGAAGAAATTATTAAGTATCTTAAAAATATTACTGGAGTTTTGAAAGATCTGAAGGAGTTGGAAGAAACACATATCTGTGAGAGAGTTGGGAAAGGGTTTTCCGTAGTTAGTAGCTGGCTTCGTGGCATAGGGAGTGGGATAATGAGGACTGTTTTGACACCCATTTTAATATTTGCTATCTTAGCTATCTGCTCATTGCTATATATGAAGTGGATTTAGAGGGATGAATGGAAGGAGCCGATTAAATAGTAAGGGAGTGTCATATAGCTACTTCTTTTCTATATACTGTGTTAAGTTAGCATGAGCTTATTAAATATTTAAACGCCAATTTTCCTTTTGCTTCATTTTGCACACAACACATAATTGTTATGTTAGCGTTCAACCTAGAAGAACGTTGTGATTTACTTGAGAAATAATATGTTATTGCTCTGATATCAGCTTTGCTTGGTACACTGTCTGCACAGTGAGTGCTGAAGCCTCCAAGGATAACTTGACACATTGTTGTTGTGAGGTCTGATCTTCGCACCTTCCTAGACATAACACAAATGCAGCTGCTGCCAAAATCTGGCTCTAAGCGGGTTTTATATTGCTTTGCTGAAAACACACGTAACACACTTGATGGTGCTTCGCATGCAGAGAGATGGTGGAAGATGATGTGATCCTCTGCCACTGAGATTTTGAGGTATGGGCCCGCCCTGCTAAAACCCAAAAGAGACCTTCATAGATATAATATACTATGCTAATTAGGGAGGGTGAGAAATAGGTGTTGTTAATTCCTATTCATTTCAGCATCTTAGTATGCTGTCACCGTTCGCTTTCTATGGACTAGTAACTATGCTGATAACTTTGTTTCTTATAATATGTTTGCTTGTATTATATAAGATACTGAGTTTGAGAACCCTGCATTGGTAAATAAATATTTTAAATATGCACGTGTCCTCATTTACTCCACGTTCTGGTTTGAAATGATTATATAGCGAAAGAGTGTTCATGTGTTCCACGATACCTGAGGTATTCTAAGTTCATGTTCTGGTTTGTCTAAACATTGGGAGTTTGTTATGACCAATGAGACACTGTAGCTAGCTCGGTAAGGGGATTTTGGGTACTGAGGTGAGTTTTGGGCCATCCTAATTCACTGAGGTTCCAAATCTCTATGCACAGTTCTGTAGGAGAACAGAATTCCCGCTACATGGCGCCCATACGTTGTTGGCCTTATATCATGACACTCGAGTAGTATATCATTCAATCCTTAACCCCTTCACTGTTGTTTCTGGAAAACAGTGGTGTCGGAACAAACCTACCTATTTGTGAAATAGGTCTTTTCAAGCTTGATTCTTACTAAAATGGTTTCCTTGAATTACTACCCAGTTGTGCTACAAAGTTTCCTTTGTTTTTCTACGTTCCTGTGCAGTCATGGCCAATCCGGTGGACTGTGGTGCGCGATCATTTGCGGATTTACAATGTACCTTTGGAGGGCTTGGCTGTGATAATGGTGGTGAGTGCGGATGCTGCTTGCCCATACAAACTGTTTTATTCGTGGGCGACATTTCCGGCTGTGGACGCTAATTCTGGTGTGTTCCACACATACACTTCCTCTGCTGTACCAAATGAATATACTCCGTACAGGGCACAGGAAGTTCCTATTGACGTTTGGCAGCATCGAGTTTGGTTTGGTGGCGCCCTACCCCATTCTTTGACCACCCCGAGGTTAGGTCCTTTCTCCATTCCAGGCGCGAGTTGGCCTGTTTTGGCTGGATTTACTCCTCATCCTCTACACAGCAATTGTAACCTAGCTGAACTTCGTAGACTACATGTAGCCTCTATTGCCGTGATTAAAGCCTTAGTGCACTACATTGGCCGTAATCTTCCGGGTGGTCCCCCGGGGGGTGCGGCCCTTCCGGCTGGACAGGGTAGTTTGAAACTCAGTCCAGTGATAGTCAATGCTGTAATGGGCAAGAAACCCCAGGATAAGGATGATTTTCCTTTCTGGCTTGCAGAGAAATTTGACCAGCTGGAAGCTGTATTTCCTAATACGACTCCTGGTGAAAAAAAAAGATTCTAACGCTTAGTTTGACGAAAGATTTGGCCCCTGAACTCGTTGACTGTGAGACCTGGGGTAAGACTTTTGCAGCGGTCTATGCGAGGTGCTACGGCACTCCGTCTATGGCTGTGCTGTCTACGGTCCTTAAACGTGTTCAGGATGATCACGGACCGGAGTCTGCGGTTGAGTTGGGTATGTGCCTGTGTGGCACCTTTGATGTGGTTTGCGATCTCATCCTTGCTAATGTCAAGGGGGATGCAGTGAACTTTCACGTTGCAAACGCTTTGGCGGCGCTTCCCGATGCCGAGAAACCCCGACAATTAGCGAAAATTATTGTGGCGGCTTATAAAACCGTGGGTCGCAATAGTAAGGGTCTTAAGCCTTTTTCTGTTAAGGAGAAAAAGCAACCCCAGGGAGAAGCTTCGGAAACGGAAGTTCAGCCCAAGTCCAAGAAACAGAATTGGCAGAAACAGGGAAAGCAACAACAACAAACAGAGGTTTCTCGCCCTGCGTCTCCGTTGCCTGCGCAATCGGAACATGTTTATGACTTGCGCGATCACGCGATGATTAAATCTCCTGATCGATTTCAGGTTTCTGATCAACGCTCTCCTCGCTCCTTTCAGGACTCATAGGCCTCGACGACCGGTGGTGGAGGGGGCGGCAGGGGTCGGGGTGGCCAGCTAGGATGTGACCAGCCCCGCCCTAAAAACGGTGCAGGAAAGCAGGAAGGCTCGACGCCGAAGAAAGTCGCGGCTTTAAGAGCGCATCGATATGCCACAGATAGTGAGAACGCAGCTTCGGAATCTGACCTGGGCTCTTACCTTGCTGGACAGCGCGGCGGAGATTACCATAGTGAGAGAGGCCATGCATCCACTACTGAAGGTGACAGCGACTGATATTTATGTTGTGATAGAAACAGCTGAAATAGAGTTGCTCCCCCTGATAGACTTTTTGAAATTGTCCTGTTAATCGAAGGTGACATACAGCGAACCATAAAAGGGGAATTTTGGGAAAACCTTTTGTCTACGTATGACATTTTGCTTTCTGAGGCTGACTGGACCCCACCTTTTGTTCGCGCAGCTCCGCGAGGGGAGGAGGTAATCCCCCCCAGTTTCGTGAACACAGTCTCGAAAGAGGATGCGCTGCATTTTGCAGAAGAGTGGGCTCTGGCTCTAGCGCTGGCGGTGTACTGAAATCAATGTGGTTGGGATAAATTGTCCCCGAGCCATGAAATTCCTTTACGGTCTCAGCCGCAGCCTCAACCTCTATATCCCATACGACGTGAAGCTAAGGCTTCAGTCGCGGCAATCCTTGAACAATTGGAATATCAAGGTGTAATTGAAACATGTGTGTCACCGATGAATAACCCTCTTGTTAGACGGGAAACCTGAGGGCGGCCGAGCAAGGGGAAGAGGCCTCCTGTTGAGGGCCCTCTCCTCGGATCGTACGAACGAGCAACCACCCCCCTACAGATAGACTCCACACAAGAATAGGTTCTTAGCACTTTTATAGGTATTCTTAAGCAGGCTATGGCAGTAATACAGAAGGAACGGGATACAGGGATCCCTCTTAGGCTTAGTCTCTGTGGGAAGGGGGTAGCGGGACAGTCTTAGTACCGGTCTGGTACAGGGATGCCTGACGCACAGCTCTCAATCCTCGAGCTGGAGGGTTCTCTGGTATGGGTCGCGGCAGCGCCAGCAGGACCCCAAGGATGATTCACGAAGGTGAGCCGCGGCAGCGCCAGCAGGACTCCAGGGATGGTTCACGAAGATGAGCTGCGGCAGTACCAGCAGAAACTCCAAGGATGGTTCACGAAGATGAGCCGCGGCAGCGCCAGCAGGACTCCAAGGATGGTTCACGAAGATGAGCCGCGGCAGCGCCAGCAGGACTCCAAGGAGGGTTCACGAAGATGAGCCGCGGCAGCGCCAGCAGGACTCCAAGGATTGTTCATGAAGATGAGCCGCGGCAGCGCCAGCAGGACTCCAAGGATGGTTGCAAGAAGATGAGTTTGTCTCGGTGTCTCTCGACTCCAGGATACAACTGCCTTCCTGCTCTGGAGCTGCCCCAGTTATAGGGCTGGGGCCCTTTGATGTCTGGACCCTCGCACTTGGAGGTCGGAGGGTCCGGGATGGGCGAGTCCAGACACCCAGCAGGGGGGTGGAGCCAGCGCCCAGGGAGGCTTGGGGCGATCAAAACCAGGCTGATGGGGGTCCATCGAAACGTCTCCCCCCATTGACTTGTCAAACGGTCTCTTTACCCCCTGGTTGGCTTGTGGTGCCTCGATGTCGGGTTTTGCTGGGCCTGCAGCTGGGGTCGTGCTGAGGCCACGAGGCCTGGTCGTGGAGGGTCCAAGATGGCGGCTGGGCCGGAGATGAGGTTCCGGGAAAGGGTCCGGACCAGCCGAGAGGGTTGAGGAGATGAGGTCGAGTTCCGTCGGGGGAGAACTGGGGGCGGCCCGGAGGGGCGGCACTCGTGGCAGGTGGAAGGTGCCGTTCTAAGCCGGGGAACAGGGGTCGAGGTAGTCCGGGATCCACCATGCGGGAGGAGTGGGACCACGCCACGAGGCCAGGTCCAACATGCGTCCCCCCCAGCTGAGGGCAGGGAGAGTCACCCATCGTCTTGGGTATTCTCCTCGCCGAGGCGGAAGAAGCGGGCCGTCTGCGTTGGCGTGGTCGTTGCCGGGGCGATGCTCCACAGTGAAGTCCATCCCTTGCAGGGAGATGGACCAACGCAACAGCTTCGGATTTTCTCCTCGCATCTGCATCAGCCATTGCAGAGGTCGGTGATCAGTCGGTGATCAGTTTGTACCCGGAAGTGGGTGCCGAAGAGGTAGGGCCGGAGCTTCTTGAGGGCCCACACCACGGCGAAGGCCTCCCGCTCAATGGTGCTCCAGCGTTGTTCTCGGGCCAGCAGACGTCGGCTAATGAAGGCCACTGGCTGGTCAACTCCCTCCGCATTGATTTGGGAGAGGACTGCCCGGACGCCGTGATCGGAGGTATCGGTCTGTACTATGAATTCCCGGCTGTAGTCGGGGGCTTAGAGCACGGGGCGGTGCACATTGCTGTCTTGAGGGTCTCAAAGGCGGCCCGACACTCCGGTGTCCAGTGTACCTTCGGTGGGTGTTTCTTTGATGTGAGTTCTGTGAGGGGCCCCACAATGCTGCCGTAGTCTTTCACGAAGCACCGGTAATATCCTGTGAGCCCCAGGAAGGCTCGGACCTCTGTTTGGGTGACCGGGGGTTCCCAGGCCCGGATGGCGGCGATCTTGGGTTGGAGGGGGGCCACCTGGCCACTTCCCACCTGGTGCCCCAGGTAGGTCACGGACCCTTGGCCGATTTGGCACTTGCTGGCATTTATTGTTAGCCCTGCCCGTCGGAGGGCGGCCAAGACTTCATGGAGGTGGTGTTGGAGGTGTTCGGCCCAGTGGAGACTGTACACCGCAATATCGTCTAGGTAGGCAGCGCTGAACTCCTCGGGCCCCGCCAGCACCTTATTCACTAGTCTCTGGAACGTGGCGGGGGAGTTTTTCATCCCGAAGGGCATCACCTTGAAGTGGTAGTGGCCATCCGGGGTGGAGAAGGCGGATCGCTCCTGGGCGCCCGGGGTGAGGCCGATCTGCCAGTAGCCTGCAGTTAGGTCGAAGGTGCTCAGGTAGCGGGCGGCCCCCAGGCGGTCGATCAGCTCATCAGCCCGAGGGATGGGGTGAGCGTCTGTTCGAGTGACGGCGTTCAAGTCCACACAAAATCTGAGTTCGGGGGCGACGCCAGGGGCGGCGGCCTTGGGGACCAGCACGACCGGTCTGGCCCAGGGGCTGTCGGAGGGCTCGATCACTCCCAGAGCCAGCATCTTGGATACTTCTGAATGGATGCAGGCACGCACCCGGTGTCGACATCGTGGAGACACCATGGGGTGACCCCGGGGGTGAGAGAGAATAGATCGGCAAATTGCTGTAATAAGTCTTGGCAGCCTTGGCGTTGTGGTAGGGTCAGGGTGGAGGAGAGGTTGACTCCTTCCACGGAGCCGTCTTTTTCTAGGGTTCTTCAGGAGGTCGGGTAGGGACTCAGAGTCCTCTTCAGCCCCACTGTCGGTAGCCATCAGGAGACTAAGTTCTGAGCGAACAAAGTGAGGCTTGAGTCGATTGGCATGGAGGACCCGAAGGGGGTTCCTTGGGGACTCCATGTCCACCAGGTAGGTGACAGGGCCCTTGCGCTCCACCACTTTAAAGGGCCCCGTCCATTTGTCTTGGAGGGCGCAGGGTTCGACCGGGGACATGACCCAGACCTGTTGTCCCGGCTCGAACTCGATGGATGAGGCGTTTTGATCATACCACCGTTTCATGTCTTCTTGGCTGGCTTCGAGGTTGGCTTTGGCAAGTTCCCTGAACCGCCGAGTCTGGTTCCGTAGGGTCAGGAGGTACCGGTACACATCAGGAGGAGCACTCTGGGGGGTCACCTCCCATCCTTCTTTGACCAGACTTAGGGGACCCCGGACGGGGTGCCCATACAATAATTTGAAGTGGCTGAACCCCAGGGACTTCTGTGGGACCTCCCGGTAGGCAAATAGGAGGCAGGGTAGCAACACGTGCCATTGTCGTCGTAAGGGCTCTTCCAGACCCACGATCATCCCCTTGAGGGTTCGATTGAAGCGTTCGACCAGTCCGTTCCCTTGCGGGTGGTAGGGGGTCGTGAACTTGTATGTGACCCCGCACTGTTGCCAGAGGGACTTCATGTATCTGGAGATGAAGTTGGTACCCCGATCACTGACGACTTCTCGGGGGAAGCCCACCCGCGAGAAGATCCCCATCAGGGCTCGGCCCACCACGGGCGCTGTCACGGTCCGGAGAGGGATGGCTTTGGGATAGCGGGTGGCATGGTCCACCAGGACGAGTATGAACTGGTGACCTTGTGATGTCCGGGGCTCCAGGGGCCCCACAATGTCAATCCCTACCCGCTCAAAGGGAGTGTTGATGACCGGGAAGGTTGCAGGGGGACTTTCAGTTTTCGGCCGCTCTTCCCGCTGGCCTGGCAGGTTGGGCAGGCTCGGCAGTGGTTGATCACATCGTTCCTCATCTTGGGCCAGTAGAAGTGGGTCACCAGGCGGCTGTAAGTTTTGTCCTGCCCCAGGTGCCCGGCGAGAGGCACATCATGAGCCAGGTTCAGGGGGAAGTCTCTGAATCGGAGGGGGACTACCAGCACCTGGCTGGCCCCTAGCTTGGCAATCTTCTGCTCACTGTAGAGGAGCTCATTGTCCCATTAGATCCAGTGAGCCCCAAGGCATCTCCTGCGCTCTGGGCTGCGGCTTGCTGTCGGATCCCCTCGAGGGAGGGACACGTTTTTTGTTCCTGGCGGAACTGTTCTTGAGTGGGGCCACCTTCTTGGCGCCACTGGGCCAGCTCTGGGAGGTCGCGGAGCGGGTCAGGTTCTTCGTCGTGGGGCCCCGGTGGACCGGGTTCCGGGTCGGTGTCTTCAGTGGTTACGGGTGGTGGAGGTTCGGGCCACTCGGGTTCTTCGGTGTCGGGGATGGCGTGGGCGGCCATGGATCGGGTCGTCGCACAGACCCATTCAGGGAGGCCAAGCATTCCCAGGCACTCCCTCCGCTCAACGGCAGCCCAGGGGGAGCTCTCGAGGTTGTTCCCGAGGAGGCAGTCCATGGGGGCATCGTCTCGGACGGTCATCTTCAGCATGACCGACACTCCCCCCCATTCAAAGGGGACGCGGGCCATCTGGCACAGGCTTTCGGAGTTATCCGCAGATCGTACTGGGCATAGCACATTGGGCAGGATTAGATCCGGGGTCACCAGATGGCAACGGACGGCCGTTACGCTGGCTCCCGTGTCGAAGAGGGCTTCGGCCCGGTGTCCATTAATGGTGACCCACTGGCTGTACTTCTGCGTCTTGGCCGGGATGGGGGCCCGTGGGATCATGTCTCTTTCGCCCAGACATACCAGGGACATGGCTGCGGGTTCCCATTCGGGCTGGTACTGTTCACAGTCTTCGACTTCTTCTTCGCCTTGTTCCTCCCCTAGGGAGACGGCGTTGATCTGGCGGTTTAGCGGACCCGTGGGGTTGGATGATTGGTTTCTCCGACAGTTGGGGTCATTGGTGTAATGACCGGGTTGCTGGCATTTGTGGCAGGTAACGTTCGAGCGGGATCCCGGCCGTACTGGGGGACTTCCTCTCCCGGCCAGGGATGGGGGAGTGCTAGGGAGAGGCACCGTTGCGGTGTCTCGTCCCCGGCCCTGGCCTCCTCCTCCTCGTGGACGGTGGGACCCCTGTGATCCTCGGCCTTGATCTCCCGCCCAGTTTCGGGGGACCCGGGTGCTCTCCCATCGATCCGCTTCAATGGCGAGTTTCCGGGGCTCGGTCAGTTTGCTGTCGAGGAGATGCTGCCTTAGTTCGATGAAACAGTTATTGGAGAGGTGTTCCCATACGATGAGATCGAACAATTGTTCGTATGTGGTGACCTGGCTGCCCTTGATCCACGCTTCTAGGGCTCTGCTAAAAAAGTTCACGTACTCTACCCAGGTGGTACCGGGGATCCTTTTACAGTCTCTGAATCGCTGCCGGTACATCTCGGGGGTGAGCCCATAGCGAGTGAGGAGGGCGGCTTTCATATGTTCGTATAAGGTCATCTCAGCGTCGGGGAGCTGTAGCAGGGCATCTCTCCCCTCATTGATGAATCTCCCCCACAACCCGGCCCCCCAGTCTTTTCGCGGAACCCGGTGGGAGGTCATAGCTACTTCGTAGGCCTTAAACCATTGCTGGATGTCGTTGTTCTTGTAGTACTCTCGGACGACATCTTTGGGGATGTGGACCTTAGTGTCCGCAGAGGGAGTGGAGCTTTGGTTTTCGGAGACGCCGAGGTCCTTGTTTTGTTTCCTAATTTCTAGTTCCTTCAAACCGCGCTCGTGTTCGTACGCGAGTTTCTTCTCCTCCAACTCCCTCTGGCTTTTTTCTCTTCCCGTTCTCCCTGTAATCGTAGGTGTTCCAGGGCTATCTTTTTTTCTACTAGTTTCAGTTCCCCATCTAAGCGTAGTCTAGCCAGTTCCAACTCGTGGAGCCGGCTCCTCTCTCGTTCTAGGGCAGAGGTCTTCAAACTTTTTGATGCCGGGACCCCCCTGTCAAAAAATGTTAGGCGTAAGGACCCCCTCCGACAAAAAATTGTAGAACTTGGTACTCATCATCATCGACAACCAAAAGCGCCCCCAATTGCCACAGCAAATCATTTTACAGTGGAGAAATAGTATTAAACAGTGTTTAGGAAATCAAAGGTTTGTGGGCGACTGTGGTTCTTCACAGGGTGAGGGTGAGAAGAGAGGTTGTGAAAGGTAGCAAAACACACTCGTCTAGAGATGGAAGCCAAAAGACAACAGTTGTTTCTTTTTTGTGGGTGAAGTTCATTGTACCCAGAGTCCAGTAATCTAACAGACAGGTAAACTAGATCATTCAAGATCACACAGGCAGTCGGCGAGGAGCTGAATCGCCTCCAAATTAGCACACACAGAGAATCTGTCAGAGCATGGCCTTGACATGAGACAGACAGCTGTTTACCGCACGCCATGGTCTCCTCCTTCTCCCTTCCCTGGTACCAGGGTGATTTATGACTATTTATTGCTGACAAACTTATAGGCCAGTCATGGAAAATGATGCCACGAGAGAACAGTTTTGGCACACATCGGTATTCAAAACCACAATGACAACAGTCACATGTACTTAGTTTAGGACACAAAATCTCATTGCAAACAAAATGGCGGATGTGTTCTATATGAACTGATGATCCACAAAGCATTCACTGCTGCAGTGTGTCAAAGATGTTGTATTGTATTGTAATTGCATTTATATAGTGCTTATTACCACCGACGAAGTGTCGAAGCACTTTTTCAGGGAGTAGCACGCTTCACCAGAACCCTTAACGGATTAGTGGTGAATTAGTATAGCGAAAAAGGAAAGTAATTTGAGTGGTGGATATGGTATTATGTTATTTGGATTGAGAAGGGTAGTGGAGGGATGTTTTGGAACTCATAGCAGTAGTAGGAGGCTTGGGATAAGTAAAAGGGAGACGGAAAGGGAAGGGTTTAGAAAGGCTTGTTTTGGGGGGGTCAGAATAGTAAAAGAGGTATGAACAAGTTAAGAATGAACTAAATGGATATTTCTAGAGTTAGTGCTTTGCCACGTTTGGTGACTAATGCTATGATTTTACTCATGAGAAGATACTTATGCTTTGAAACTGTAGTTGTATCTACATGGTTGACTAAATGTTTTAACATTTTTATGTTTTGCTGTATTACCGCAAATAGTACTTCCATTGCTTGTCATTTATAGAAGCATTTGAACTACACAATTTAAAATACTCCATGTTTTTGAATCTTGTTTCTTTGCAAAACACATGAATAAAACGTAATTTTGTAATTACAAATGTCGTAATTTTTCTAATGTGTATTGCACCAATATCTTTAAAATACATTTCTTTGCAGGACATAATTATCTGTTTCTAACCAGAGCTGAAATTCAGAAGGCCATTAAGGTTTCCATGAGCCCATACTCACCAATCTAGTGATTAGCGAAGTTATAAACACAACCAATGCCCTCCTTTAGGTGGAATCTATAAGTGGAACACCCTATGAATATTGAGACTGCCTCCGGTGTTAGATCGAAACCTAGACAGTTGGCCCAGTATATATAA
This sequence comes from Lissotriton vulgaris, assembly GCF_964263255.1. Taxonomy (NCBI): domain Eukaryota; kingdom Metazoa; phylum Chordata; class Amphibia; order Caudata; family Salamandridae; genus Lissotriton; species Lissotriton vulgaris. The sequence goes on along the minus strand of NC_141694.1, from coordinate 1,269,990,194 downwards.
GAACCTGCTGCTAATAGATGAGAACTGGGAAAGTACATAGAATGTGGATCCAGTCTACATAGCCTTGACATCAGGGACATGAATTTGTGATCTCTTGTTTACATTTATGAAGATATACAAGGATATTATAGATCAGTCATTGGCTGCAGGTTTCTGCAATTTGCATCACGCACTATTTTAAGAGTGTGGTTACAAGCTTCATTCCAAATTGCAGAGTTAATTTCAAGGACTGCGTCCTTTTCCCGTGCCTTTAGAATTCTCTCTTTTCTCTGCAACATCTGCACTAATATTTCATTGCACCTCCTAGTGAATTTAATAAACGTTATTTTACCTATTTAAAAAATACTACTACATGTAATAAAAAGACATGAGACGCTATTGAGGCCACCAGTCTTATATATTGTGAATATTTACTATTTAGAACTTTTTGACCAAAAAAAAAAAGGTTGTCCTCAGATGAACTCTCCCAGACAGTTTTTAAATGATTCCTCAACGTGATAACGTTTTTGGTACTACAAAAACCACCACATCAAGAAAGGTGCAATCATGGATGCTTTACTCATAAACAAATAATCATCGCTTTTTTTGGGAAAGTGTGGCAACTGTAGTTGGACAAAGGCATCATATTATTCCTGGAAGCTTCGGGTTACCTTGGAAACCAGCCCGGAGGCAGCAATGAGCCACGAAGAGGAGTTTTAAAAAAAGAACACGAGGTGAAAGCTGCCAGGGTCAAGAAAGACAACTGGATCCAGTGAAAGGCAGCAGTGACGGCGCAGAACTCAGTGGAAATACAGCCTGCATTGCGAAGGTGCTGGTCCATCTTTATGTACAAAGTTCGCGGGCATTTCCTAATGTGTATGCTGCAGTCTTTCTGATTGGAGGACAGGTATTGGTGACGTATCCACATTTTGATTGGCTTATTTTTCCCTGTCCTGCAATCAGAGAGGCTCCAGAGATGTAATTTGTTCGAATCCAAAACGAAACGTAAACGTTTTGGATTCGAGGCAGCAGTGAGGCAGGTGAATGCGCGACCCCCTTCCAATGACTCCACGCCCCCCCTGGGGGTCGCGCCCCATAGATTGAAGACCTATGTTCTAGGGCCTCCTCGTGAGAGAGGCCCGGGTTCCTCTCTTCCTCGGGGGTTGCAAGGTTCTCGGTGATTATAATGTTTTCGTTTTGTGGAGGCGACGCTCCCGTCTCCACCCAAGTCTGCAGGGCCTGTTTGAGGTCGTCTTTGGTACTTAGTCCTGTGGTAGCGATGCCCAAGTCTATGCAGAATTGCTTTAATTCCTTGTGACTGTAATCTTCCAGCCGTTCCATCTGGAATTTTGCGGTTGTTCCGGCTTCTTTTGTTGTCATGGTTGCTGCGTGTTTTTTCGTCTGTAGTAGGGCGAGCTACTCTCCGTACGATTTGCGTCGGCTCGAATCGCGCCGCTGGCCATCAATGTTAGACGGGAAACCTGAGGGTCGGCCGAGCAAGGGGAAGAGGCCTCCTGGTGAGGGCACTCTCCTCGGATCGTACGGATGAGCAACCACCCCCCTACAGATAGACGCCACACAAGAATAGGTTCTTAGCACTTTTATAGGTATTCTTAAGCAGGTTATGGCAGTAATACAGAAGGAACGGGATACGGGGATCCCTCTTAGGCTTAATCTCTGTGGGAAGGGGGTAGCGGGACAGTCTTAGTACCGGTCTGGTACAGGGATGCCTGACGCACATCTCTCAATCCTCGAGCTGGAGGGTTCTCTGGTAAGGGCCGCGGCAGCGCCAGCAGGACCCCAAGGATGGTTCACGAAGGTGAGCCGCGGCAGCGCCAGCAGGACTCCAAGGATGGTTCATGAAGATGAGCCGCGGCAGCGCCAGCAGGACTCCAAGGATGGTTCATGAAGATGAGCCGCGGCAGCGCCAGCAGGACTCCAAGGAGGGTTCACGAAGATGAGCCGCGGCAGCGCCAGCAGGACTCCAAGGATGGTTCATGAAGATGAGCCGCAGCAGCGTCAGCAGGACTCCAAGGATGGTTGCAAGAAGATGAGTTTGTCTCGGTGTCTCTCGACTCCAGGATACAACTGCCTTCCTGCTCTGGAGCTGCCCCAGTTATAGGGCTGGGGCCCTTTGATGTCCGGACCCTCGCACTTGGAGGTCGGAGGGTCCGGGATGGGCAAGTCCAGACACCCAGCAGGGGGGTGGAGCCAGCACCCAGGGAGGCTGGGGGCGATCGAAACCAGGCTGATGGAGGTCCATCGAAACGTCTCCCCCCATTGACTTGTCAAACGGTCTCTTTACCCCCTGGTTGGCTTGTGGTGCCTCGATGTCGGGGTTTTGCTGGGCCTGCAGCTGGGGTCGGGCCGAGGCCTGGTCGTGGAGGGTCCAAGATGGCGGCTGGGCCGGAGATGAGGTTCCGGGAAAGGGTCCGGACCAGCCGAGAGGGTTGAGGAGATGAGGTCGAGTTCCGTCGGGGGAGAACTGGGGGCGGCCCGGAGGGGCGGCGCTCGTGGCAGGTGGAAGGTGCCGTTCTTAGCCGGGGAACAGGGGTCGAGGTAGTCTGGGATCCACCATGAGGGAGGAGTGGGACCACGCCACGAGGCCAGGTCCAACACCTCTTTTTACTGTAAACAAGCCAGACGGTTCGTATCGTTTGGTGTTGGTTTACCAGCATTTAAACTCGCATTGCCGTAACTGTGCAGTACAGAATACTCACGGCTCTGCCCTAGTGAATAGTCTTGTGCGTAAGCGGTTTAAAACCACGCTTGACATTTCCAATGGTTTTTATGCCTATAGATTGGATGGTCTAAGTTCCCAATGGACCTCCTTCACGTGCGGCGGTGTAGAAAAACAGTTTTGGCGTTTGCCTATGGGCTATAAGAATAGTCCTGGGATTTTTACTGCCCGCATAGTCTCTCTTTTGGAGAGAATCGACCCAGATGCATGTTCGTATGTGGATGACATATATCTCACAGACGACGAACTTTGGGAGCATCTGTGTCGAGTCAACGGAATAATTTGTACCTTTGCAAATATGGGTTACAAATTTAACTTTGCAAAATCGCACATTGCAGAGTACACAGTGTTGTTTCTGGGCTACGAGCTCAACAATGAAGGTAAAGGTTTGGCTCCTCACTTCCTGGAGAAATGCGCACAGCTGCACGCTCCGACGACACTGAAAAAATTACAATATTTACTGGGCTTCTTAAATTTCGGGAGGACATACATTCCGGAATATGCCCAGCGTATCAAGCCTTTGTATGTTTTGATACAACCAACTTTTTCCAAATCATGCTGGCTGCCTGAGCATTCGGCTATACTGCAATCCTTGCAAGCTGATCTGCTCGCTTCTAAATTCTTACAGACTCGAGATAACCAAACCAACCTGGTGATAAGAATTATCCCTGGGACGGTGGGTTTCACGTACCTAACTTTTAATGAGGGAGATACAGTCATACTTGTTCACTTTGGCCGAAATGCGATTTTCCACTGTGGAGAAGGTTTTAACGGCTGTGCAGATGGCAATTGTCAAGGAACGTGTCCTGTCACAGGGAAAACGCATGTTGGTTGTTACCCCGTGACCTGCCTTCGAGGCAGTTACGAAAGTCAGTGTACCAAATTCCAAAGCTTTGCACCCTCGGTGGATTCAATGGGCTGCATCCTTGACGTCCCAGGATGTCATGTTTATTTTTGACGCCTCATTACGGTCACAGGAGTACTTACAGTATGAATTTGTTCATCCGGCTCCTTTAGCAATGCGACCTTTGGAAGATTTTCATTGTATCATTTACACTGATGGTTCGGCGCAGGTTGCGCACGGCTCTAAACATGCCTATGTTTCCGCATGCGCCATTGCGGTCGGTGCCATGGTGAACGATGAGTTCAAGTCCAGTGTCGTGCACATGCAGACACTAGGGGACTGCACCGCACAATTAGCAGAACTTCGTGCTCTGATGCTTGCATTGGAGTACGCTGATCCTAGTGTGACGACTTTGATTGTAAGTGATTCTTACTACTGTGTCCAGTCTTACAATGAAAACTTGTTCTTTTGGATTCAGAATGACTTTCTTGATTCCAAGGGTAGCACAATAAAACATAAGATGATCTGGGTCAGAGTGGCTGAACTTAAGGAGAAGTTGCCACTTGTGTTTGTGATTCATACTCTCGGCCATCAGCGTGTTGGAGTTCACGCTGTCGGTAACTCGTTTGCTGATGAAGCGGCGAAATCAGCAGTATCAAAATATTTGGTTGCAGCAGTTACGCGGTCCAAAAGTAAAATAGATGATGACATCTTGGAGGCTGTAACTGCCACTGAGAAGGGAGGTAAATATCCTACGGGATTCCCTTCGAAGTACACATACCACTTAAGTCCCGATAAGGTTCCTTATGTGAAAATTCCTGAAGTTGGGGAACGGTTGATTCCCAACTTGGATCGCAGGGCTACGTTGATTACAGCAGCGCATGAAGGTGTGGTGTCTGCGCATGGGGGCGTCTCGGCCACTGTAACTCAGCTACAACAACGTTTCTGGTGGCGGGGACTGTACAAACAGATGCGCGATTATGTCCTTCAATGTGACATTTGCCAGCAGATTATGCCTTCCACTACCGCGTGTCCGCCACAGACACAGTTGTACATATCTAATAAACCACTGGGTTGCGTTTATTTAGATCACTGCTGTCCTTTTTCTTCTGATACTGCGTATAAGTACATCTTAGTAGCAGTTGATTCATGCACACGCTTTGTGTGGGTCTGGCCCGATCGCAGCAATGATTCACGGACTGTCATAAGAGATTTGCGTGTCTTCGAAGGGATTTTTGCCTGTGGTACCTTCCATTCGGATCAGGGTCCGGCTTTCGCCTCTAAGGCATATAAGGATGCTATGATTTTGTTGGGGGTCCAAGTCAAGTTTTCGTCTCCATACAGACCTGAGGGTAATAGTGTAGTGGAACGAATGAACCGTGACTTAAAGCAATCTTTGACAGCACGAGCTATAGGCACTGGCAGAAACTGGTTGGCCCATCTCAATGGCATGCAGCATGCTCTTAATAATCTCCCTAGAGGGTCTCTGGGTGGGCGGACCCCGTACGAAATGCTCTTTGGTATCAAGATGTACCGGTAATTCCCTGACCTCGACGGTCTAGACTGCGTGGCCCAAGCCACGGCCTTTAACGTAGATGAACATTGCAATATTTTACAGGATCTACAAAAGACCAGAGACAGTCTTGCAAAGGAACATTTGCCCTCCACATCGGATGATGCTTTGCAGATCCCGGTAGTTGGCTGGCTACCCCAAGTTGGAGAACTGGTTCGAGAGAAGATCGATAACAAGAAAAAATGTGGTCCTTCCTATCGAGCTCTGGTTCGCGTTCTTGGACTGAAGGGCACGAGAACAGTCATTTTACCACCACTTCCAGGTCGTAAGGAAAACAGGTTTATCTCAATTGACAATGTCAAGATACACAGGGTGGCCGATTCTTCATAGTATGCCACCGGCGGTCTCCTGTCCTTCGATTGTGAGAAATTCTGTTTTGGCCACTATTTCTAATGCTGAGCCAGAAGTGGCCCTCGAGATGCCTGCTGTTTCCAATCCTTTATTAAGTACTTTTCCTTTTAATAACATTGATGACCTAGATTACACCTATCCAGCTGATTTATCGATGCCTGATTTGCAAACACGTTTGGCCACAGAATCCAGATTCTCCTTTGACTCTGTTTCAGTGAATTCGAAAAATCCCTCACGTTTGCAGTTTATGCCACTTTATTTAAAAAACATTTTTTGATCCCCCCTTGGACATATATTTGGCTGGTACTTTTTTCAGTTTACCTTTTTATGTCAATTGGTTTTGTGTTTTCATTTTTCCGTCTCATCAATGGACACTATGTCGAGGAGAGAACATGCATTCGGCATCTTAATGGAACTTTGGCCCCCCTTTCCTCGTCACATTCAGCACACAGACTGAAGAGAGACTTGAGTTTTGTTAACATCACTGCTTGGCCTGTTCTTGATGGGATTGTGTGGGATGCTGTTAAATTTCAAATCCATGACGCTACTGAAGTAGTTAATGTCCCTAATGTGCTCAGAGTGAACATGGGGGATGTGGTGAAACAAAACATACGTTCTGATGATTGGGATATTCAGGCTGTAGAGTCATTATTCTCTGATTTGAAATATTATGCTGCCTTTGATGCTGAAGATTCATATTTAGAATCTGCTAATTATGGTGAATTATTTTGCTTTCAAAATTTTGGTAACCATTATCTGCATAAAACGAGTTCCAGAAGGGGTACTGTAAATTACACACAGTGGGAACATTGCCCAACACCATTACAAGGCAGCTCCAGTACATGTTTGAAAAAGTACACTCATTTTACCGACTTTAATCAATTAAGTCCTGAGTCCTTTTATTTTAAAATGACACATAAGTCCATGTCCAAAGTTAGACTTACTGATACTAAATTGTTGTATTCGAAGTCCTTCCTAGACAAATTAGCTGTAGAGGGCTACGAGCTATGGAAGGAAACCATTGACCTTAAATCAGTTTGGGGTTCTAAAAGTTGGCAGGTACAAGGCGTTGAGGCTTTGCACCGTGTATGTCTCATCCCAAATCATATGTTGTTTTTAAATTCTACCATTTTCCAGACAACATGCTTTGGATTGGCTACTTCTAAAAAATTAAATACACCTACTATCCCTGATTTGGAAGAATATTCCGGTTGGAATAATTTTACACAGTTTTCCATTCGAGAATTGCAAACACTTTTGCACAATTCATCCTTTAATGTATCCAGTTTGGATCCGAAGGGTTGGCTGATGTGGCACAGAAGCTCTGATTCTTGCCAACGTCGCTTTCTGGGTTTAACTGAAGGATTTACACAAGTCAGGCCTGATCCCCGTTTTGATACTGACCATTCTGTCACCACTTACTCAGTAGGCAAATTGTGTCAGAATTGGCTGCAGTTAAATTACATCTATCCAAGCTGACTGATATTGTGTATTTAAATGATTTCATAAAAGGCCCGGCTAGTGGTAGATCTAAAAGATGGATTTATGCGATTTACAATGAAATCTATAAAACTTCACAGGTTGAGGCTGCTAAGCGCCTTAGAGCAATTGATCAAGCTAATTTAGAAAAGGTGCTTGCTGTTGTAGATAATAGTATTAACATGCTTTCTTCACGCATTTACACGTTGAATAATATTGTATCTTCTGTTGTTGATATTGTACATGATGAAGTGTCTGTGTTATACCATGGTCAAAATAAATTGCGTTTCATTATGCAATGTGCGTGGACCCTGCAGATGCTTAAGGCTGGTAGGGTGCCTTGGAATTACATGAACGTGTCCTCCCTCTTTGCCCCTTTTAATTTGACAGACAAGCAACTCATACTTTCAATGCGTGATGCATCCTTTTCCATGTTACACATTGAGAGGTTGGAATCTTTACCGTTCTCTGTAGCTGAGGCCACTGCTGCAACGTGGCTTATCCATGGATTAATCACATTACCATTTGCCTTGTACAAATTTACAAATTGTATGCGATATATTGCGATAGGGAGATATGAAACATTAGGTAGCTCGTTTCCCCATGAGGCATGGTCGCTTCCATTCACTTATAGGTGCCTGAAAGACGAGAAAGAAGTTTATCTTAAGGGGGAGGAATGCACAGAGACACCTGATTATTCATTGATATGCAGACACATCCTGTTGCACGGTTCTTGTAATCAGGACCGGCCAAATTTAGCCTGTGTTTTGAAAGGTTCTCCGGTTCCCGCAATCGTTCCAACTTTCACATTACTGGCAAACGGTGGTTATTTACTGTTGAATAACGAAGAATGTTGTGGGTTAATTAAAGGTATCGCTTATGTGGTAACAGTATCAGAACGCGTGGTCTGTTGCAAAAACGTTCTGTATCCTCCTACACATGGGAATTCAGATGTTTCCATCTGGCCGCGCATCCCAACCTTGAAGGCAGAGTTCAATGGTATGAGTAGAATAGGAGCCCATTTGTCTAAAAAAGAGGTGGCCCTGAGTTCGGCCCGAGAAACATTTGTCCTTCACATAGCTAACACGCGCACAGAGGTGCAGGCGCTTTTAAATACTGATTTGCCATTACATTTCAGCGAGCTGGTTCATCAAATCTTTAATGCCTCCTCCACTTCTGGCCTCGCTCACTTTTTTTAAATAGTTAGCAGTGGCCTCGTGACTTCCTTCGAGAAAATATTGGAGTCATCACTGCCTTTTTTCATTCTATATTTTCAAGCCTGTTTGGTGGCTTCCCTGTTTTGCTAGCGTTGGCTGCAGGTAATCATGGGCGAATTTTGCGAATCTCGCGTTCGCGAATTTTGCGGATTTGCGAACTCGCAATCCGCAAAATCAGCGAATTCTCGCAAATTTGCGGATTTTTTTTTTTTGTGTTTGCGCGGGTTTCTGCCAGTTCGCGAGGGTTTTGTACAATGTCGCAAATTGCAAACTTACCTGTCGGGTCGCAAGTTTCGCGAACTTGTTGTTTCTACGTGTCCAGCCTGTTTGGGACACTCTTCTTCATCACTGCCACTCTCTGTCACCACTGCCACTCTCTGACTACTCATGCCACCCTCTGGCCCACCCATGCCACCCTCTGTTTCATCACAGCACCCTCTGGTTGTCCAGTCAGTGTACATTATTGTGGCAACGCAAGCACACCTTCCCTGCCTCAAGTGACCTGGATTAATTTGGGGCTGATTAATGTGTCACAGAATATTTTTTTAGCTGGCACCTGCTTCCTTAGTGCTTCCTGATTAGTGATCTTTTGCACTTGCTAAGTGCTTTCATTGTTGCAAAATTAGTTACAACACCTGCCCTGCCCCAATTGACAATAATGAATAAGGGGCTGATTAATGGATTTGAACTGCCAGCCTGGCTCCTGCTTGTCTCCCTTAGCTGTAATTCAGGACCTTTGTGGCATATGTGTAACTATTCTGAGGTTCAGAGCAGGGTCACATAATAGTTGCAACTGGCAACTGAACTCTGGAGGGGCCCCTCAGGAAGCACTACAGGAAATGGCTACTAATGATGAACCTGAACTTTTGAACCTGGTAAGTAGTTTCAGTTTTGCTAAGATCGTATTTCTGCAATTTTGCACTTATTCGCGGGGCGCGAAGTTGTACTGGGAAGCCGCGAACTCACGCGAACAGTGCGAGCAGTGCGAGCAAAATCCGCTGCTCGCGGATTTGCGGATTTTGCGGGAGATTCGCGAATCTCGCGGATTGCGAATTTACCGAAAATCCGCAAAATCCACGAGCGAAACTAGCATGAGCGAATTTTGCGGATCTCGCGTTCGCGAATTTTGCGGATTTGCGGATTCGCAATCCGCAAAATCCGCGAATTCCCGCGAATTTGCAGATTTTTTTTTTTTGTGTTCGCCCGTGTTTCTGCCAGTTCGCGAGGGTTTTGTACACTTTCGCAAATTGCGAACTTACCTGTCGGGTCGCAAGTTTCGCGAACTTGTTGTTTCTACGTGTCCAGCCTGTTTGGGACACTCTTCTTCATCACTGCCACTCTCTGTCACCACTGCCACTCTCTGACTACTCATGCCACCCTCTGGCCCACCCATGCCACCCTCTGTTTCATCACCACACCCTCTGGTTGTCCAGTGTACATTATTTTCGGCAAAGCAAAGCACACCTTCCCTGCCTCAAGTGACCTGAATTAATTTGGGGCTGATTCATGTGTCACAGAATATTTTTTTAGCTGGCACCTGCTTCCTTAGTGCGCCCTGATTAGTGATCTTTTGCACTTGCTAAGTGCTTTCATTGTTGCAAAATTAGTTACAACACCTGCCCTGCCCCAACTGACAATAATGAATTAGGGGCTGATTAATGGATTTTAACTTCCAGCCTGGCTCCTGCTTGTCTCCCTTAGCTGTAATTCAGGACCTTTGTGGCATATGTGTAACTATTCTGAGGTTCAGAGCAGGGTCACATAATAGTTTCAACTGGCAACTGAACTCTGGAGGGGCCCCTCAGGAAGCACTCCAGGAAATGGCTACTAATGATGAGCCTGAACTTTTGAACCTGGTAAGTAGTTACTTTCAGTTTTGCTAAGATCGTATTTCTGCAATTTTGCACTTATTCGCGGGGCGCGAACTCACGCGAACAGTGCGAGCAGTGCGAGCAAAATCCGCTGCTCGCGGATTTGCGGATTTTGCGGGAAATTCGCAAATCTCGCGGATTGCGGATTTCCCGAAAATCCGCAAAATCCGCGAGCGGAACGGATTTTCCGCCCACGCCTACGCCCATGCTTAGCTGCAGGCCTTTTGGTGATATTTTGTTTTATTAAACATGGATGCCCGTCCTGCGTTAGAAGTCGCACAGCCCCTCCTGCCACTGTTTCGCAACCGGATGCTTGATTACTATGGTGCACTGCCGCTTGCGACTTTGAGCACGGCATTTGGATTATCGTTTCGTTTTTCCTATTTCACATGTGTGCAGCCTGTGTTACATTGTCTGAGCTGCGATTTCGACTGGGCCCTTGATTTGTGTCTCTGCAAGACGGTGTTTCCTGACGTTGCTTTTAATCATCTGATGAGTCCCGTAGTTACTCACGAGTTGATTTGTTCTGGCGAAAGGATTATGGCCGTGGCAGCGATGCATGGACTAATGGGTCATTGGGACATACTCGCAGCAGCGCATGAGTTCTTAGCACAGAGCTTTCTTGAGAACCCACCGAGTTGTCCTCTGATGATGCTAGAGGACCCAGTGCTAGAGGAGCACGTATGTTCTTTCCCACTACTTAATTGCATGGCTGAACTGTTTTCGGATGATGACAGTGATTTCATGCTGGAGGCTGTAGCTGCATATTTTGCATATTCAGTCCTATCCTGAGAAGCCTTCAGAACTTTTGCTAATGGCACGTTCCTGATTGCATTTTTTTAGAGGGTGCTTTTTGCGTACAAACAATGTTTTCTACACCCCAGGCCTATTGACTTGAATGAAAGTGGGCCTTGAGTTGAAAAGTTTAGAACTTTTCACTTTGGCCACTGTAAGGCCATCGCATCTCCTTTTGAAAATTACCTTAGCTCATTATTATTGAACTCTGCTTTCATGTTATGCCCCTATTCTGGTCTTACCTTACTTATTTTTGACCGTGCTCGGATCATTGAGGGGGTGTCATATAGCTACTTCTTTTCTATATACTGTGTTAAGTTAGCATGAGCTTATTAAATGTTTAAATGCCATTTTTCCTTTTGCTTCATTTTGCACACGACACAAAATTGTTATTTTAGCTTTCAACCTAGAAGAGCGTTGTGATTTACTTGAGAAATAATATGTTATTGCTCTGATATCAGCTTTGCTTGGTACACTGTCTGCACAGTGAGTCCAGAAGCCTCCAAGGATAACTCGACACAGTGTTGTTGTGAGGTCTGATCTTCGCACCTTCCTAGACATAACACAAATGCAGCTGCTGCCAAAATTTGGCTCTGAGTGGGTTTTATATTGCTTTGCTGAAAACACACGTAACACACTTGATGGTGCTTCGAATGCAGAGAGCTGGTGGAAGAGGATGTGATCCTCTGCCACTGAGATTTTGAGGTATGGGCCCGCCCTGCTAAAACCCAAGAGAGGCCTTCATAGATATAATATACTATGCTAATTAGGGAGGGTGAGAAATAGGTGTTGTTAATTCCTATTCATTTCAGCATCTTAAATGTAAATGTAAATGTAAATTGATACTTGTATAGCGCACTACTCACCCGCAAGGGTCTCAAGGCGCTTGTACGAATACCGCTGTGGAACCCGTCCTGGCTTCTCCTGTGAGGCGTCCACTCCTGGGCACCCCGAGGGTGACGGCCAGGCATCCTTCGCGTTGTGGGGGCCATTGTGGAGATGAAGCAAGCTATTGCCCAGAGTTGCAGAGTGGGACTCTATGATTGGAATAGGCACCAAGGCGAGAATTATCAGGTCTGTGAAATTTTGAGCCCAAGACCCGCAGAGGCGGGGAATTGAACCCTGGTCCCGGGCTAGACCTCTGCATCAGGGTCTGCCGCTCTAACCATTGAGTATGCTGTCACCGTTCGCTTTCTATGGACTTGTAACTAAGCTGATAACTTTGTTTCTTATAATATGTTTGCTTGTATTATATAAGATGCTGCGTTTGAGAACCCTGCATTGGTAAATAAATGTTTCAAATATGCACGTGTCCTCATTTACTCCACGTTCTGGTTTGAAATGATTATATAGCGAAAGAGTGTTCATGTGTTCCACGATACCTGAGGTATTCTAAGTTCATGTTCTGGTTTGTCTAAACATTGGGAGTTTGTTATGACCAATGAGACACTGTAGCTAGCTCGGTAAGGGGATTTTGGGTACTGAGGTGAGTTTTGGGCCATCCTAATTCACTGAGGTTCCAAATCACTATGCACAGTTCTGTAGGAGAACGTAATTCCCGATACAGGAGGAGAATCGGTGAAAAAGAGAACTGGGGAAAAATGAAAGAGAGAAGAAGAGCTTGAAGAGATGCTGAGTCATCTGTATGATGAGCTGAAGGTACTACAGGTGCCTAGGTGTAAACAGCAGAAGTTATCAATAAGGCTGCTTTACCTGCAATAATTCCCTGAAGGTTGACTTCTGCTATCACCCTCTTGGCTTTGACTAAGCCTCTGTCCCCATCTCTGCTGAGTTTCTTTTTCTTCAAGATGGAGACCTACATGAACCTTCTCCCCACCCAGGTACCTACTTGCCCCCTCGCCTTCCCCTCTCAACACCTCTCCCTCTATCATTGTCCAGCACCTCCCACTCTGGCTCATATTTACCATCCGCTAAAAGCAGGTTGTAAATATGAACATAAAGCGCCATGGAACAGGGATTTTAATGTGATTTTACACCTGGTAATACCAGGTCTGTACAGTTATTTCCCATTCCATGGGGTTTAACTAGTAATTGTATAGTACCGGTGGGATATGACTGCACGGTACCGGTAATTATGGGTGGAGAAGTTCCACCCCACCAGAACCTAACTCCTAATGAGGGCCTTAGTGTTTACCTATTTTTTTGCTTCTGGTGCTTTAAAGCTGCCAGCCTGTAGTGTAACTAGAATGCCTACAAATGCTAATAAATGATCCCATGAACAACAAAGCAGGTTTCTTTAGAGAGTGTGCAGGCCGGAAATTAAGGAGAGGTGTCATAGTGAGGTTGGGGATAGTGGGGAGTTAACAGGACACCACCTCCTGGCCTGTTGGAATAAAAATGTTTTAGCTGAGTTCCCCATGCATTGTATGTCTTAAGTTAGCATTTGCGGCACCATTTTATATTCAGCCACCATCTTGAGCCATGATCGAAACTAACTTCTGTCTCACTCTCTCGCTCTGCCGCAGCTGAAAGCAGCTGCAGTTGTTTTTGCTTCTCCAACGTTGGGCTTTTCTGTGCTAATGAATACACTGTTCTTGTCAGTACATACCTTTCCCCTTAGATAGACATTCTCCCACCCTTAGAGCGGTGGGCACAGGCATAGTGACCATGGCGTTAAGATAGCATGTACCTGTTCTCATGATCTAAGCCCCTCCTTCTATATATTCTTTGTTCACCAGATACCAACTGGAAATTTGCAATGAGGGCGTGTCTTTATTGGTTCTAAATTGTACATTATGTATCGCCATGCTTGCTGAAGTCAGTTCCTCTTCAGCATTCTAAGGAGGCAGGGCAGACCGGACTCCACTCGAGTTTACCTGAAATAAAATGTATTTGGTTTGTATTCTCTACTGTCTGACCGAATCTTCAATTCTGTGGAAGGCTGAGAGATGGTCGTGAGTGACCCGGGTGACCCTAATCGGGTCACTTCTTTCAGTTAGCATCAAACAGGGACCCCATTGGGTGACCCATCTTTGCCCGCGGATGGGTGGGGAGGTCGGAGCCGCGTCGGGTCTGACGGGCGGACCAGGGATTCCTGCACGAGAGAGTCTTGAACTCGCAGCTGCCCCGTCTGTCTGACCGGTTGTGCCTTGCCCAGCGATCATCCCGACTGGGGTCCTGAACGGCAAAACCCTTGAATCTGACCTTTTGGTCCGAAGAGTCGGCAGTGGAGAATAAATTTGCTTGACCTTTGTGCACCAGGTGAGTTTGCTTTGGTTCTTTGTGGATATGGTACATTTTGGTTTGTATTTGGTACGATCTGAGGACCGATTTTGTATTGTCTTTGGTACGGTCTGAAGACCACTTTGGATACATAGTGTTTCTGAACATTTCGTTAGGCAACATAATGAATTTGGCCTACTTTTGAAAATTCCTTGCTTAAGTCGCTTCTTGGTTTCTTGTTGTCGTTGTTGCTCTGCTGATGCTCCACTGGAAGAAAGTCAGCCAGCGCCTCCGGAAGGCACTCCAAATTTTGATATGTATATAAAACATAGCCTTGGCCCTATTATGTTTAGTACGTTATGGTATACGAGGGACAATGTTGAGTTGCTGTGGCCGTTGATGGACACTTTTGATGAACAGAAAATTAATTTTTTTACACGAGAAATTGTTTGCGGAAAGGAGTAGGCAGTCGATGTTTGACTCCCTTAGAACATGGCAAAAGGAGGCTAAACCGAGGCGAATTAAAGCTGAGAAAGAGACTCCGAAAGGGAGAATGCAGACATTGACTCAGAAAGCTGTAGCACATGATAGAGAGAAGCAGGAGATAAGAATTGAAAGTGAAGGTAGGAGGCTTCGACTGAACATTGATTAATATTATGTAGCTCGAGAGGAAAATAATGCTTTGTCGAAGAATGGCCAGATGCTCGACCACCACCTTCATATGCCCGCAGAGGGTATATCCCATTCTTCCCCCACAGACCCAGCTGCCCGGTTCTTCTACCTCAGATGTCTCTGTCTCTGCTGCTGTTTCTCAGTCTACCTTGGCCACTGCACTTCTTGTCCTTTCTCTGTCTTCGCAGTCTTTGGCAACTACGCTGTCAGCATTCTGGCAACACCTACTGCTTCGGCATCCGTTTCCCCAGCTCTCACACCTACGACCCAGGAAGCAGCGACATTAATGCCTACTTCCTCTGTTATCACTCCCACTATTTTCCTCCATTCCCTGACATTGCAGAGTATTGGGACACCAGCATGTGGCCCTGAAGATAGAGACTGGACAAAATTCAAGGGTCGATTAGGGTGAACCTAAAAACGGCTTGGCAGATGGTCCCTGGGGTGAGAAGACTTTATTAAAAGGGCCTCCGTCAGCGGTTAAAAATGACCGGTTATGCGAAGGAGGCACAACAGGTCCCACGCTGGAGCTGACCAGAAATCCTGGCCACCCCTTGCCACTTCAATAGCCTTGGAGTACAAGCAAGCCTAAAAAAGCGTGATCTTGAGAAGGGAATCCCCCCTCTCACAGTTATATACACTTTAGGGCGTGTAGACACATAGACTACACTACACTTACCCTAATTTTAACCTACACATATTTTTATTGTCCTGAAGAAAGCCAGATTAATATAAGGCACTGGCTGAAACATGTTGACACATCTAGGACGTAGGAGGTCGTAACCCGCCTCTAACGTCCCTCAGCCTTATTTTTAACCGCTGACGGAGGCCCTTTTAATAAAGTCTTCTCACCCCAGGGACCATCCGCCAAGCCGTTTTAACCTCACTTCTCTGTACATCTCACACCGCACACACAGTGACATACCTGCTCCGCTGTAATCAGGCGTCGTAGCACACCCGGGACACGCTAGGTGTCACTGGGTGGGCCCGATGATGAAGCATGCCACCAACTAGGTTGGTGGGTGAGGGCTTTCAAAAGATACCCAACAGGTGCCACCGCCAACAACACTGAGTCGCTATGACAATAACAAAATAATGTCAGACTAACCCCCTTTTTCTAGCTAGTCTCCTTTTGATTTGCTTACATATAATCCGGGGATCTGGACTAGCTATCTGGTCCTCTCTCTCCCTCTTGATTCTCGCATGAAAGATTATAAGCCTTTTGTGCAGCAGCATGCCTTTAAATACATATTCGCTGCTTTGATTGGGCTTGGGAGCAGTGTATCAATGGGGCAGCACCACAGGTTATCTATGATATTAAGGATCATGTACCTGTAGCTGATATTGCGCCTGGTCAGGTTTTTGTTTAATGTCGCGAAGTAGGCTGCTTGAGAAGAGCCCGAAGATGGTGTCTCAGTTTCCGATGAGGGAGGTCCACCCCATATATCACCCTGAAATACCAGAGCTCCGGGGTCAACACAATGTTGTTCCTAGACCAGGGGTAGCGGCCCGTTTCCAAAAACAGAACAGTGGGTTTATACCCCATGGGAAAGGTGTGAGGTTTTGTCCCTTAAGACTCAGTTACCGGACCCTAGTTAAAATACTACTGCACATTATAAAGAATTGACTGAGGCCGCTTCATCGACAGTGATGACGCTTGGGATAGCGAAATATTCTTTGGTTTGTTGGTGCCCATTGATATTTGGAAACAGGTGCACGCACAGGACCAGATCATGGAAGCGGGTGGTACCTGGGACCAGATTAAAGAATGGAACCAGGAGAGGAAGCTTGGTGAGAAGCCTAATGCAGAGATAGTAGCTTTGCCTGGCCGAATA
Organism: Lissotriton vulgaris; assembly: GCF_964263255.1. NCBI lineage: Eukaryota > Metazoa > Chordata > Amphibia > Caudata > Salamandridae > Lissotriton > Lissotriton vulgaris. The sequence goes on along the minus strand of NC_141694.1, from coordinate 1,269,973,655 downwards.
ATCACGTATATGCATTCCCTTATCCCGCCCGAAATATTGATTGGGACAATTTATTGGCTTTTCACCAGAAGAAAGATGAGAGTGTGTCTAATTTTTTCACTCGGTTTGAAAGTGCGTTTCCTGATTATAGTGTACAGGACTTGTCATTTGAAGGTGGTGTCCATTTGTTTGTTAGTAGATTTGTTTCTAATTTGCTCAACGAGATTGCAACACGATTACAGGCTTTTAAGAGCACTTTGTCCACATCTTCTCCTTCTGTTTTCTTGATTATGGCACAGTATTAGGAGCACAGGGAAAATGAGGAGAAGGTGGAGAAAAACATAAAGAATTGAAGACGAAGGTGTTGTTGCAGCACGCTCCTCGAGGGAATGGTAGATTACATGGTGGTATGGCCCAGCAGCGTCCTCATACTGGCAGGAATACTACGCCTGTAGGACCAAACTTGTGTGTGTACTGTGCGGAGGAGGGACACTGGTGCAGCAAGTGTCCTGTGCTTTTGCAGAAGGTGGCAGGAATACTACGCCTGTAGGACAGAACCAGTGTGCGTACTGTATGGAGGAGGGACACTGGCACAACGAGTGTCCTGTGCTTTTGCAGAAGGTGGCGGGCCCAAGAGGATGGGGTCTCGTAGATGGGGTCGTGGGTATGGTGGCCATGACAGAACTCAGACAGCAGAGACATCGAAGGGCCAAACTGAGCAAATTTACTTTGATGACCCCGGGGGCAAACAGAATTATCATGATGATGATGAAACGGATTGGGTGAAAGGGATGTCTTACAGTTAGGGCAGCCAGGGACAGAGTTAGGGACTAGTTCTGATACCTGTGGATCACCTTGGTCCGAACGTTAGTGCGGATGTGCATGGTTCAACTAAGGAGTTTTTGGTGGATACAGGTGCAACAAACATCTCTATTTCCTTTTCCTTGGTCCCTGGTGCGGCTCTGTCTGGCCATAATAATGTTTCAGTAGGTTTTTCTGGTGTACCGGCTGTGAGCCCCATTTCCAAACCTCTTGTGTTGACTCTTGGTCCTTTCACTCTGGATTCGCCATTCTTGCTGACGTCCAATTGTGGAGAGAATTTGATGGGTTTGGATCTCTTGAAGAAACTGCATGCCACAATTATTTGCTCTCCGGAGGGTGACTACATGACAGTGGGTCTGAATGTTGTGTGTGCTACGCAGTGCCTGTCCAAAGATGCACCTGCTGAATTTAAGGATATGCCATCCACACTGTGGGCAACGGGCGACACAGATGTGGGTTTGTTGCAGATATCGCCTGTTTCCAATTGTGTAAAGGAAGGTGCTATTTTACCCTGTATTCCTCAGTATAAGATACCGCAGGGAGGTGAACGAGCTTTGATTCACATTGTGCACAATTCAATTGAGAAAGGAGTGGTTGAAGAGACGTCTGCTAATGTTTGTAATAGCCCTATTCTTCCAATCGTCAAACGGATGATTTTGGGTCCCTCTGAGTATCACAAAGATGTTTATCACTTTGTGATTGATTTGCGTGAAGTTAACAAAATAGTGATCCCCCAGATTCCAGTGGTCCCTGACATTACGACTCTATTGACGATGATTCCTTCTTCTGCTAAAAATAATTCTGTCATTGACTGAAAAATGCCTTTTTCAGCATCCCAATTCATCCTGACAGCAGGTATCTGTTCGGGTTCACCCTAGCTGGTAGGAGCTTTAGATTCTGTCGCGCTCCTCAAAGCTATACGGAAAGTCCGAGTATCTATAGTCAGGCCTTGAAAAGTCAGTTGGATTCTTTGTTGCTTCCCACAGGTAATGTTTCACTCCAATATGTTGACGACCTGCTCATTGCCTCAGACACAGAATGGGGTTGCAGAGAAGTACGGTTAAATTGTTGCTCCACTTAGCTGACCATGGTCATAAGGTATCCCTTTCTAAATTTCAGTATTGTCAACTGGAGGTCACCTACTTAGGTCACCTACTGTTGAAGGAGGGTAGGAGATTGACCCCTGAGGCCGTCAGTACCATTGTTAAAATGTCTGTACCGCAAACTCAGAAAGATGGCACACTTTCATAGGTATTACTTCCTATTGCAGGCAGTGGATACCTGGCTACTCACTGCTTATTAAGTCCTTGCTTGCCCTAACACTAAAGATGTGCATGAGCACCTGCCTTGGATGCCAGAGTGTCAGCAGTCTTTTGAGCAATTGAAAACTGCGCTTTGCTCGGCTCCAGTGCTTGGTACCCCAAACTATTCGAAATGCTTTGTGCTGTATGTCCATGAGCTGGGTGGTTGGGGATAAGCAACAACAGTGTGCTTATTTCTCTGCTGTGCTTGACCCTGTCGCCCAATCCCTCCTGAGCTGTCTAAGAGCAATTGCGGCGGTGGCCTCCTCAATAAGACAATCGGCTGGACTCGTACTTGATACTGACCTCATAGTTACGGTACCCCATGCTGTGGATACACTTTTAAATAAGACAAAGACTCAGTACCTCACCAGTGCACATCTGACTGGTTATGAGCTGACGCGCTTTCAAAAGCACATTACGATCAAACGCAGTGCCACTCTGAATCCTGCCATGTTAATACCCCTACAGTCTGAGAATGAGTAGATAGATATACTTGATGGCATTTTTTGGACAGAGGAAGCGACAAAGGGACAGGTAGAGCTGACTGATATTTCCTTATCTGAACCCCAAGGGAAAACATATGTCTTTGGCTCTTGTTTCAAATTTCCAGAGGGAACCACCACTGCAGCATACACAATTACTTTTCTGCACACTGTAGTTGAGACCTCACAAGTTCCCTATCAGTCCGCCCAAGCAGCTGAGCTAGTCCCCCTTTTTCGAGCATGTGAGTTAAGCGAGGGACTGGTTGTTAATATTTATACTGACAGACAGTACGCCTTCGGGGTCGCCCATAATTGCAGGTGGCTCTGGGCAGTGAGGGTTCCTTACTTCCCATGGGACATGCATTCAGCTTTGTCTTCTCATATATAGGCTTCTATCCGCTCTGACACTCCCTAAAAAATTGGCGATTGTGAAGTGCAGCGCTCATAAGAAAGTTACTGACAAGGTGGGTGAGGGGAATGCTTTTTCAGATCAGACAGCTAAGGAGACAGCCCGAACTAAAATGAAAAGAATGTTTGAAGCAGGTCCAGCTAAGTGGGTGCCAGAGTTCTCCATGTTTGAGGATACACTCACGAATGTTAAAGAAATCCAGAGTGAGGCCATGATGGAGTAATTAGCGCTGTGCAAGAGAGTACAGAAAATTTGAATGATGAGGGATGTTGGATTGATAAGTCAAGCAAGCAGCGATGGATGTTGCCAGATGCATATGTTCTTCCTGTAGTGACTATGGCTCATGGCCCAGCTCACATCAGTGCTAAGGGTATTTGCAAGTTGTTTGGCAGAATGACAATATCTCCAAGACAGCTGCCCATTTGGTAAAATACTGCTTGGTGTGCATGATGCACAATCCTGGCAAGGGTACCCCTACACCACCTGGTAATTTGCACCCCCCACTTTCCCATTTGAGGTCCTCCAGATGGATTTTAACGACATGGACAGGGTCAATTCATTTGAAGTATGTGTTGGTGATCATCTGTGCATTCAGTAAATGGGTTGAGGCCAACCCTACTAAGGAAAATACAATCATTGCGACTGCACAGATACTCCTGAAGGAGTTCTTTCCTCGCTTCGGCTTGCCCCGTTTGATCTGGAGTGATAACGGAAGTAATTTCAATGCCAAGGTTATCCAGCTAGTTTGCGAGGGACAACACATCAGACAGATGTTCCATGCTGTGAATCACCCCCAGTCAGCAGATTTGTTTGAGAAGTACAATGATACAAAATTGGCAAACATTCAGGAGACCACAGGTTTGCAGTGGCCAGATACTTTACTATTAGTCCTTTTGTCCACAAGAACAACAGCACATTCTAAGACAGGATTGTCACCATGAAGGTCGTGTTTAGATGCCCGGCGAATGTCTGGGGAGTCCTGCAACCGCGAACATTTTCAGTAATTGAGTATCCTTTGTTGACCGATTACCTATGTGAGTTAACTAAAAGACTGCGTTCTATTCACCAACAGATATATGAGTGTTTCCCAGCTGTACCCGGGGTCCCGGACATGATATTCGGCCTGGTGATTATGTCCTGGTAAAGAATTTCCAGCGCAAAAAGAGTTTGGAGCACTGCTGGAAGGGACCTATCCAGGTCCTCCTCACCAGTCGCACAGCCATAAAGGCCGTTGGCCCGAAGGCACTGAATTCATACGCATCATTGCAGCAGAGTACCCCTGCCTTTACCCTACGACTAGTGGGTGAGGGATGGTATCGGGGACTCAGAGTGTAAGACAGTTCCACGGTTCGTCCCTTTTTCTGATGCCAAGCTCACGTGGACCAAAACGAATGCTGAAAATGATGAAGTACTAAATACGGCAACACCCCAGGCTTGTAATGGTACTGAGCATAAGCCAATACCGGTGTCAGGGGTCAACACAACAGCTAGTTTCTGTGTCCAGGGGACTGGGAATATAAAAGTGGGGGAGAGTAGATGCAATTCCACATATAGGTTAAGAACGGCTGATAGTCCACCCTTAATATCACCCCTTAATGTCTATTTTGTTTGTGGATCCCAAGGTTATGTCTGACTCACGGAGGGATGGGTCGGGCGGGTGTTATCTCTCTTTTCTCCTTCCCCCTGTGTATTATATAGCTCCATCGAATTACCACAAAGACCATCGTCTGCGCGTTGGAGTGTAAATTTGACCGGAGTTAGAAGGGTTATTGACACAGAAGATACAGATCAGACAAATACCACTTTGCAATAGTTTGAAGATGCCATGAAAGGTATTGTACCCTTTTGGGGCCCCATGTCCAAAAGCCTTAACATTTGTCAGCTCACAAGAATTGTTGAAGGGGTTATTAATACAACAGCAGGGATACTGACCACTATCACTGCTGAGCTCCATGCTACGAGGCTCATCACCTTACAAACCAGGCTGGTGTTAGATGTCATTCTTGCTGATCAGCCAGGGGCCTGTAGTATTATTGGCAGTAGCTGCTGTGTGTACATCCCAGACCACACCCCAATATATATGCTGCCATACAGAAGTTGCATAGGCTTTCACCTAACATACACTAAGAAAATGGTACTTGGACTCTCACTGAATGGTTTTGGGGTACGTTCATGTCCTGGGCTTGGAAGATTCTTATCTTTCTGGTTGCAATTGCTTGTATTTTCTTTACATGTTGTCTTTGCATACACTGCCTCCCTGCATGTTGTGCCTAATATGTAAATATTCTGGCGCTTAAGTCAAAGATATCAGTCCATGACAGTAATGCCACGATCATGATGATGAAATATATTAATGACCTTATCTTGTTTTGATGAAGGCATCTTTGAATATTGACAATGCACATATCAGCTTGTAGTGGTAGCCCTTATGTTCTGTAAAATGTTATTTGTTTCTTGGTAGTAATAAAATGGTTTAGCACCTCCTAAAAGAAGGGTCTGAAGGAATTAAAACGTTTTAGCTGAGTTCTCCATGCATTGTATGTCTTAAGTTAGCATTTGCGGCATCATTTTATATTCAGCTGCCATCTTGAGCCATGATCGAAACTAACTTCTGTTTCACTCTCTCTCTCTCTCTGCCCCATCTAAAAGCAGCTGCAATAGTTTTTGCTTCTCCAAGGTTGGGCTTCTCTGTGCTAATTAATACACTGTTCTTGTCAGTACATACCTTTCCCCTTAGATAGTCCTGCTCCCACCCTTAGGACAGCCGGCACAGGCAGAGTGACCTTGGTGCTGAGATAGCATGTACCCATCCTTCTGTATCTCCTTTGTTCACTAGCTACCAACTGGAAATTTCCAGTGAGGGCGGGTCTTTATTGGTTCTGAAATGTAAATTATGTATCGCCATGCCTGTTGAAGTCAGTCTCTCTGCAGCAATCCAAGGAGTCTGGTCAGACCAGACTCCACTCAAGTGTACCTGAAATAAAATGTATTTGGTTTGTATTCTCTACTGTCTGACCAACTCTTTATTTGTATTGAAGGCTGAGAGGTGGTTGCGAGTGACCTGGGTGACCCTGATCGGGTCACTTCCTTCAGGCCCTCAAATTTAAACCCCCATAAAATTGTTGCTGGCTGGTGAGATTTAGCAGCGGTGAGGTTTAATTTCCTATGATCAATTATAACAAGAGAACGAGTAAAGCAAGTGAGATCAAGTCTTCACGGGAGTGGTTTGGGTAGTCTGTGCTCATTGGAAATGTTAAAAAAATAGATAAAAATGTTTTACTTTTTATTGTATATTTGCTCAGGAAATTGGATAAAAAACATAGATGTAAAAGGGAATTCTTGACAGGTACTCTTAAAATGTTCCTGTATGTGATTTTGTTTCCTCCATTTTTGGAGCCAGGAGAAATAACGTGATCACAACCCAATATCACTTTCTAAAAAATAGAAAATTCTATGAATGAAGGGGAAAGCTATGGTTGGACTTTACACTGGAAACAGAGGGCCATGTTTACAAGAAGTAAAGAGAGAAAAATGAGGAGAAATAAAATTATTTATCCTTGTTGCGCTTCCTTAGTCCATAGGATTCTGACACATTCCCAGGTTTACGAAACATAAATCTGAAAATGCGGCAGAGTAAACCTGGGAATGCAGCAGAATCCAGGGGTATTGTGTGGGTTCATCCACGGCAACGCCCATGGAATACCCCTTTCACGCAAAGTGCTGCATGTAAAGGGGCCGTATTTACAAGGACACGAAAAGCTACGCAGAGTGGCTTTACTTGTCCTTGTAAATATGGAGCACCAAACTACACTGACGGTGCTTCACAAAAAGTGATGAACCAGCAGTGCAAGGGACTTGTAAATATGCCTCGGGAATTCTTAGTACTACGCTAGGGAAATGACCACTTGTAGATGACCACTGTGAATCTCCTTTAAAGGTGAGAGGGAGACTTAGCTGGCATTTGCATTGTGAATGACTACCTTACAGGGTTGTTGTTTTCAATGGTGCAGCAGATGAAGTGGCAACCAGACCTACAGGTGTGAGGGGCACAGTAATTAGAGACTGTATTAACTACCAAACTCGAGGATAGCAGGGCCCGATTTCCTCTTTTTCATTAGGGCCCCTGCAGCTCGGCAACATAATCACAATTGTTTTACTTTTTCATTTTCACTTAATATTTTCCCCCAATTAGTTGTCAGAAGCAGCAGCCAGGTGGCAAAGTATGACTGACCCATGTTGACCGCTGCCACTTGAACCGAAGATACAAAGTATGTATGAATAATGTTTGCGTCACACTTCCATTAAAGACTGTGTAACACGTCAGACATCTCAGACTGTTTCTGTGTCACACACGGCATTACAACGAGATGTCTGAATTCCGTGAATGTCTGTTTTCTTTCATAAAGCGCCCCTCTACAGCTTGGGTACCCTCAGCAGTCTGCCTGGGAATACTGACTGCCATGGAGATGTGGTGCGAAATGGGGGATGTTGGGGCAGAAGATATCCAAATGGAGCACTGGCCCCATCTGACCCCAGCCCAAAGGCACTACTACTAGGATGGCAAATTACTGCAAAAGCAGGCATGATATTATTATTAATAATTAGCATTTCTTAAGCGCATAGCTACCCTAAGGCATCCCAGCGATAGCGGCAGGACAGGGGAGGGAAAGAAGCTCACAAGTCAGTGTTCTGGAACAGCCAGGTTTTAAAACACTTTAGGAAGGTGAGATGGTGAGTCTCTGAGCGCAGGTGCAATGTAAAGGTGTTCCAAGCCTATCTGTGATATAAGAGAAGGAACAACCCCCACTTTGCGTCCTTTGGATTTTAGGGATGGCGGCTAAACTCAGGCTCGCCGAACGGAGGAGTTTCCTGGGGCGATAGAAGGTGATAGGGACCTGTTAATGGAAGGGCCTCTTCCCATAAGGGTCTTATAGGCTATGCAGAGGGATTTAAATATAATCCTCTCCAGGATGGACAGCCAGAGTAGGGTCTTCAAGCAAGGCTTGGCCGATTGAGTTCTAGGTGTGCAAAGCATCAACCGAGCGGCACAGTTCTGGACAACTTGAAGTTTCCTTGTAGTGGATTTAGGTGCTCCCAGATACAAGGAGTTACTGTAGTCCAGGCACGAAAGTACCGGGGCCTGGACCATAGTTCTCCTAGCCCCCATAGGGAGGAGGGGGAGAACTTTACGCAGCATTCTAAGGATACCATAACAGGCACCTTTCACTTCCACTGCTTGTTGGTCAAATTTGAGTGACTGTCAAGCCAGACGCCCAATCTTCTAATCTTGGACTTTTGAATTGGGGTGGGTCCCAGACAGGTTGGCCATGGCAGTTTGAGATCTGCATTGGGTATATTACCTAGATACATTATTTCGTTTTTTTCTGCATTGAGTCTGAGACAAGATTGTTGCATCCAGGTTGCCACCTTTTCCAAGCAGGATTCCAGGTTGGATGAAGCATTGTGCGGGTGGTTTAGAGATACTACAAGCTGAGCATTATCCGCATATGTGACAATTTTGATCCCATATGGCAGGATAATATCAGCCAGCGGCCTCATGTACACATTGAACAGCGTAGGACTCAGAGATGATCCCTGAGGTACTCAAGCTGAGAGGTAGACACCTTGAGGTAGAGTTCCCCCGCGAAGACCTTGTTTGTTTTACCATTCAGGCAGGATTGGATCCAGGATATGGCTCCCCCTGACATCCCGGCACTCCTAAGCCTGTTAAGGAGACTGTTGAAATTAACCATGTCAAAAGCGGCGTTCAGCTCAAGGAGGATAATGGCTACTGCTCCTCCCTGATCGATTATCTATTTTGATTCTTCGACAACGGCAATAAGTGCGGGTTCAGTTCCATGATGGGGACGAAAGCCGGTTTGAGAGTGGTTAAAAGATCATGAGTTTCTAAAAAGTCGAAGAGAATTGAATCGACAAGCTTTTCCAGGACCTTACCCACCATGAGCAGCAGAGATATGGGACGATAGTTACTAAGGATGCCAGGGTTAAAGTTTGCTTTTTCAATAGAGCTTTCACCTTGACGTGCTTCCAAGAAGGTGGAACATGGCCATTGGTGATAGAGAGATCTATTACGTCCAGTATAACCGGTAGCACCACCTCATTAACCTTGCACAAAAGGTTTTGAAGGACCGGGTCAAGAGGGGAACCCTACTTTATTTGTCCAAAGACTTCTGATAGGGTGTCCAGGTCCAGGAGAGGAAATTCCTCCAGAGTGTGCTTAATGTGATCTGGAGGCCTGTTCATGATAAGGAGGTCACTGTTTACTGGGACATGGAGGTTACTGGGACATGGAGAGTCTGGGAACGTGTTATATATATTCAGAATGTTTCCCTGGAAATATTGTGCAAGTTCATTGCAGCGATTGGGGGATATTGCAGTGGCAGTATCGGGGGAAGGGAGCTCTAAGAGGGTCTTCGCAATGTGGAAGATTTCTCTTGGAGCATTAGCTGCTGAGTTAATTTTTACTTCGTAATAAAGCACCTGAGCTTTTTTAATTTCAGCTTCATAGCATTTTATGCACTCTGTATTTCATTTTACTGGTCTCGCTATAGTCCTTCCTCCATTTCCTCTCCATCCGTTTACAGACCAGTTTAAGCAGCCTAATCTTGGACGAGTACCACGGAGAGATTATCTCTCTTATCCTACTGTGGCTAGCTTTAGCAGGAAAAACTGTGTCCAGTGAAGACTCTAACCAGTGTGTGAGTTTTTCAGATGATAAAACAGGACTGGAGTCTAGAGTAGGTTTTGAGTTATTGAGCACAGTAGACCAGGACTCAATGGAGAGTTTGGGCCAAGGGCGGACTTTCCTGGTGTTAGGTTCTGTGGGATTACGTTGAATCAGTGATTGTAAGAAAATAGGGATCAGTCAGTGATCCCACCAAGGCAGGGGGATGTGTGCCCCCACCGACCGCTCATTGTTCTTGGTAAACACAGGGTCTAAGGTATGGCCTTTAATGTGTGTGGGGCCTATGACTTTTTGTGTTGATTGAATTGCTGATAAGCAATGGGTGAGCTCAAAGGCATCTATTTTACTTAGGTCATCAAAGTGTAAATTAAAATCTCCTAAAAGCATGAAGTTTGTGAATGAGCTTGTCAATGAGGCTTCCACTTCCGGAAGAGAGTTGAAAAATTGTCCACCCCCCCCCCCCCCCCCCCGAGAAAGTAAGCATTGCGGAGAGTGAGGTAGAAAAGAATAAGCTTTTATAGTCGGAAACAGAATTGGGCTCAATCCGACATTTAAAGGAGTATTTTGAGATTATTGCAAAGCCACCCCCTTTCTTCCCCTCGTGATCTTTGCGCTGGATATTATACCCAAGAGGAAGAGTTTAAACCACACCAGGTGCAGAGTCCTTGTAAAGCCAGGTTTATGTTAAAAATAATACATCTGGTTGTTTATCTGCTAAAAATACATTTAATTCAACCGAGTGTTTAGACAAATACCTAAATTTCAGAGAGAACATTTTATAAGTGGGAGGGGCATGTACATCTGGCTGCGTTTCCAAAGCCGGGCAGAGCCTAAATGGGCAGTAGGCGCATGAAAAATCCCCTTGAGCTAGGTGCATAGAGTGGAGGCATGTTAAAAGCTTTAGGGGCCCAGTGCCTAATTTGTTCAATAATAAGTGGCAGGGCCCAAGGTTTTGCTCTGAGGTCTACAACTAGTGCTGCCCAAAGGAGGGGATCCCGAACAGCAAGGCTGTGTAGTATTGATTCCACCTCATGCCTCTTTAATCACCGCCAGACACTCTCTGCCCCTTTATCTAGATATTGCAAGTCCTTCTTCATCTCTGTTTTCTCCCTTTATACCTATTTTTCTGCCTCTGTCTCCCTTTCTCTTTTTTGCATTTTTGTTTCTGGCTCTGGATCTGAGTCTGATGAGTAAAAATAAGTGCAGGTGCCCAAAAATACGTGCCAGTGGGTGCCACCTGCAACTACCGGCTCAAATTAAGCAGTGATGGCACCTTGCTTCTAAATATATATCAAAAGTCTGCTCCTGGGAAAAGAGAAAATAAAGCCTTGCTAGCATTTGGTGCCATCTAGTGGTGTGGACATGTTTAGCTGTCTCTTTATTAATAAACAGGTAAGCTTATTTAACCCGTTCTATGCTCATGACGGAGCCGCTCCGTCATGAGCATCGGTTGAGCTGTGCTCATGACGGAGCGGTTCCGTCATGGCCTGCTCGGCGCGCCTGCGCGGCGCGAATTTCACGCCTGCGCTGGACGTTCCATTGAGCGGGTGGGGCCATGACGGAACCGCTCCGTCATGAGCACAGCTCAACCGCGGCTCGTGACGGAGCGGCTCCGTCACGAGCATGCGAGCGCCGCTCGGCCCCCCCGCCCCCCCCGCCCCCTTAGCGCTGCGGCGGAATTCCCGCCGCAGCAAAGGGGTTAAAGGAATAGACATTAATTTTCAAAGCAGCTGGGTGGGGCCTTCATAAAATGCAGTTCCTGGGGCTTTGTCGCACTTTCCTGCCCTCCACCTCTGACGGCTATGTGTGGGCGCGGTCCTCCACAATTCTTGCACTCCAAACATTTACCTCAACAGAACACCCACGGATTGATGATTTGGAGACAGTGCTAAACCTCAATTTTATGAGGCATGTGTCCTCGAGTAACGCACCTCCCAATGCATCAAATTTCAGAAATATAATTAAATAAAAGGGCCAACTCAATAACTGAGTTCTAGATCAACGAAATGACTTGAAGGGTTTTGTTACAAAATTCAAAAGTTGGGGTACAGAATAACCGCAATGAAGGCTCTCAGCAAATAGAATATTATAGAGAAGTGAAAAATCAAAAACTATTCTAAGTCCCAAGGGAGCAGCAAAATCATTAGAGAAAAGGACTGCATCCATTGAAGAACTGGAAAGTCTTTGAGCACGTTTTGGCTCATAGAACTGAATAGAAAATACAAATTCATCATGGTGTGAGGAAATGTATCATCTTATTACCAAATCAGAACGCAGATTTATTAAGAGTCATCTTGCCTTAGCACCCAAGCACTATCCGAGTACATAAATATTGATACTGCCCACTCTATGCTAATACCATCTGCAGATAGTAGAACAAACTAGACACGTGATCAACAACAAGCTATTATGAATGAATAAGGCACAGTGAGCTAACAGACGGACCTCGACATAAGTTACAGTTTTGAGACCAAGCTAGGAAGAGTGCTTAAAGAACAACAGGTACAATGCCAGTGGAATCAAACAAACATGACTCTGCTCGACTGTGTGCTGCTGAAATAAACTGTAAAAAATGTGCTGGGGGAAAGAGAGAAAGACCTCCATGTTAGAAAAAATGGTTGGCAGGCCTAAATGAAGGCCTAAAGTTACCAAGAATCAGGAAAACACAGCTCTCTGCATGTCAAAGAAAATGTGTTTGAAAATTAATTGCATAATATTAGTTGTGCAAGTGTAATTGAGAGTAAAACGACATTTTGCTTGTTGTTAATAATAGACAAAAATATACATACACATAAATCCTCAACAACTGTGCAAAATGCCCAGATGGCAATGTCTCTGCTGCGAAAGAATCTACACAAAACCCGTGGGGAAGTGGTACTTTCAAAAACAGGGAACGAAAATATAATGGTCACTGATAACAACATTTGTTCTATGCTCCATAGGAGTTCTGCCTGTCTATGCACTGCTGACAAAGGCAAGGCTTGAAGATGTTTGTAGTAAGCATTAGGCTGTGAAACACTATGGAAAGGGGCTGTGCAAATGCGTGCTCTCAGCCCTTCCCAAGCAATAGTTATGAGTCATGGAGTCAGTTTTGCTTGTCTGCTTTTTATTAAAAAAACAGCTAGATCGACTTTTAGCTCTTAATTTTCCTCATTTCCTGCTGAGAACGCAGAAGTTTATGCTTTTTTTATTAAATTTGTTTCTCTGTTTAGTAACCAGTCTAGGCGCATGTTCCTTAACTCTCAGCAGAATTTTTAAGCGGAAGTGCATTTCACACAGGCATTGTATCTAGATACTAAAGCCCAATGGGTCAACATTTCTAAGGGATTGTTCAAATTTAAGACATTCTCGACTTTCTTAAGCCAGCCCCGAGACGGACTTAAGTCAGCAAGGATGGGCCTTATTTACAAAGGTTTTGGCGCCTTTTGAAGCTTAAGACAGTCATTTTAACGTTTGGATTACTTAAACCATTTCCCACCTGATATATGAAAGTTTTGCAACTGCCTTTTCTGTAGTCTGACAGAGTTACAAAATCTGAAGAAACATGCGGTAAAATAGGTTCAGTATTTCACCGCATGTTTTGTTATGCCTCAGCCTTTAAATATTATGGGCCTCATTTACAATATTTTGATGCAAAGCAGCGCCGCAAGCCTTCCTGCTGTGCTGCCTTGCGTCACAGGAAAAGGGCAGGAGTGTGACATATCTATAAGATACAGCACATTCCTGTCATTCTCCCCTGCGCTGGTGCCCATTGGGCTGTCATACGGCAACACAGGCAACCTTGTGCCATGGTGCAAGGTGTCAAAATTCAATAGGGCGACCCAATATTCCCAAGGAACTGGGTATATTCAATAACAGAAAAACAATGTTCCTTAGGCAAATTATTTCAACTTAACTTCTCAGTTAAGGACTTGTCACGATAGTGAGCATCAGTTATGTTTTTTCAAGAGAACATACAAATAGTATATAATTTGTTTTTATTCAATCATATTCATCTTAAATCATAAGAATATGTATGTACATCATTACAATCCACTTTCGGCAACACAGTAGTGTACTGTTTACTCAGTTTTTTCAAAATATACAGTACCATAAGACACTTTTGTAAAGAATATGGACAGTATTTACATATCTTCCATATATAGAATAATTTTGCACAAATTATATGTACAAAATTATAACTCAATCAATGTTGATGCTATTTACAAAAGAGTGTCGTTGAGTCGACCTTTCGGTCTCATACAATACAATATAGCGAGACCCTCATCAGGACATAGGTTGCACCATGGACAACAGATCAAAAGCAATGACGCTAGTCCTTAAATGGGCGGGAGGGAAGCAACAGGCTCCGAGGCAGTTCACAACGAATCTCAATCTACTCCGGCTAAATTGTGCACAAATAAATCGCCACTCGTACTCCAGCAATAGTCGGCAAAACGCCAAGGTGTCTGCATTGTATGGGTGAATGTTTTTGTGCAAGAAGAAGCAACTTCCTTAACAAAAACAATCATGAGAGGTGTTTTCCTCTTTCCATGTGTGCTTCAGAATGCATCACACATGGAAAATGGAAAAACGAAAAAAAATGAGGAGAAATAAAGGCATTTCTCTTTGTTTGGCTCTTCCTTACACCTCCCCTGGGGAGGATGTAGGAATCTGACGCATTAACAGGTTTACAAAACCTTGTAAATCTGGGAATGCGTCAGGTTCCATAGATGTTATGTGGTAACACCCACAGTGAAACCGATGGAAGGCCCTTTCATGCAGAGTAATGCGTAAAAGGGGGCCATACTTACAAGGCCATGAAAAGCTACGCAGGGTGGCTTTTCGTGGCCTTGTGTATATAGGCAGACACACTGCACCGCTGGGACGTTAAAAGAAGTGACGCACCAGCGGCTCAATGGGCTTGTAAATAAGCCTATTCAGATTTGCATAGCATATGACATGCAGTTACATTATTACCTTTTCCAGTATTGCTTAACTTATCCTAATGTTTCAATTAAGGGATATCTGTTGTTTTGAAATGTCATGTTGTATCTTCATTTAGTTTCTATAATTGTGTAGAATTGTATTGTTTTGACTATTGTATCCCTGATAATAAACAGTAGCCAACACAAAAAATATACATTCATTTTGGGTGACCTGAAACCAGAGGTAATAAGCATTGGCAATGCAATTTGGTCTTGCTATGCCAACACAGAATGCTTTTCATGTGGACCGATCTTAAGTCGAGCCTTTAAGAAGGCTCGACTTAAGATTTAAATTGCAGGCAGTAAAAAATTGGGGACAAAATACCAGCCTGCCATTTTGAAAGTCTATTTTTTATACTTTCAAGATGGCTGCTATGGTGTGTAGCGTTACATCATGCAACATGGTGGCCAACCTGAAAATTTACAAAATGTGATTTCTATGCTATTAAGATGGCTGTCATGTTGCTCCATGTTTGAAGATGGTTGTGTGAAGCATTTGGGTTTTGTAATGCCATCGCAATTTGGAAAGGATCCAGGAATGGCAAAGGCAAAAGTGAAGGGCAGTTGGGGGTGAGTGGCAAGTGGCGGGTGAGGGGCAAAGGAGATCGGTAGGGGGAAGAAAGGCAGGATGGGGAGACAGAAATACGGGGAGAGAAGTGAAGGACGTGACAGAGTGTCTGACAGTGAGCTAAAACCGTGCTCTGTGTTGACGACGGGAAAAACTTTACCATGGTGTGGGAAAGCAAAGAAAGATGGGGTTTGGGACTGAGGGTAAACATGTAAATGTAAATGTAAATTGATACTTGTATAGCGCACAACTCACCCGCAAGGGTCTCAAGGCGCTTGTGCGAATACCGCTGTGGAACCCATCCTGGCTTTCCCTGTGAGGCATCCACTCCTGGGCACCCCCATGGTGGAGACCAGGCATCCTTAGCGTTGTGGGGGCCGTTGAGGAGATTAAGCAAGCTATTGCAGAGAGTTGCAGAGTGGGACTCCATGATTGGAATAGGCACCGAGGAGAGAATTATCAGGTCAGTGGAATTTTGAGCCCAAGACCGGGGAATTGAACCCTGGTCCCGGGCTAGACCTCTGCACCAGGGTCTGCCGCTCTAATCATTGAGCCACACTTCTCCACTTGTTTTGGGCATGCTTATGCATGCCCAAAACAAGAAAAAGAATAAGAAAAAAACTAACTCCGGGTGGAGCAGGCATAGTGCCTCTATGCAGAGTTGTAAAAAAACTCGGTGGAACTCCGCTCCACTCACTCCCCTCTCCCAAAGTAATATAAAGTATGAAAAAAGGCACTGATCTGCCGTGGCTGCCTCCTCCTCGCCATAGCTGCTCTTCTTCCTCGTCCTCGCCGTCCTTCTTTGCTAACCCCTACGTTGTACTTTGTACATCTTGCACATGCACACTCGCAAGACGTACATGTAGGGGTAAGCAACGAAGAAGGACGGTGAGGACGAGGAAGGAAAGCGGCCATGGCAAGGAGGAGGCAGCCACCGCAGATAAGTGCCTTTTTTCTTACTTTACATTAGTTTGGGAGGGTGGAGAGGCCGGCTAACTACGCTCTGCCACAGAGTCATAGTTTTGCCTAAACTCTGCATTTGCAACGGAACCCAGAGTATGCAAAAGTACGTAAACTCCACTGGTGGAGCGTAGTTACCCGCCCGGGCTTAAAAAAACACAGGGAGGAAGAAGTGGGACATATAGTTGGAAAGATGGAGAGAAGAGGGCAGTGGGGAGCAAGGGAAAGAGGGTAATTGTGCTCTATAAGCAGAGAGCGAAAGGAGCATAACGTAAACTCTTGAGGAGTTTCAAATGAGAAGTGAAACCAAAAGAAAAAATAGTTTCATAACATCAGCAGTGGAAAGGTACAATGAAACAGTCAAACATGAAGAAGAAAAGAAGACATTCTTCATGAGTAAGAAAATCAGAGGAATAAGTAGGAAAGTCATAAAATAAAGAGGAGGGAACAAAGATATGCAGCAAAGTCATGCAATAAGTAAAAGCGACTGAACCAAATTCCCCCCTATGTAGTTTGTATGCAATGCTGTCTGTTAGAGAGCTGTAGCTGTCTGTAGTGAGTCTGCATAAACAATGTTCACACAATGACTGCACCCACCTGTAAGGGGATGTCTATATATGTAGCTTACAATTGTAAGTCAGTGTTCTTAAAAACACTTTTTGAAAAATACTTCCTCAGAATTATGTAGCATTATGGGTAATTCAGAATTTGGGAATCTTGGGCGCATTTTAAAAATGCTTAGCTTTCATTAACCCTCAGTTAATGATAATTAGATTATTCATTATCAATTGATGCATGGTAGGTACACATTGGAAAAACAATGTAAATGAGGACATGTTTATTAGCCTTAAATATACTAAACACCACTAAATACTATAATATATATATATACACGCTTTGATTGGTAGAGTCTGATGGACATAATAGATTTGTCAGGATTCTGAAGATTACGTCATACGGCCACTAGGTGACACTCATGTAAGCCCTATGAGTTCCTGCCTTAGACCTACTTATGACAGTATGCTCTCCAGCACACATCACACCTTGCTCCACATTATGTTCCAGTCCTGGTTTTCATCTTGTCATCCTGGTTCATTGTGGAGCACACAGTCCCTTCTTTTGTCAAGCTTGATCTAGCTCTTATCCCAAAGGTGGTGTTCTGTCTAGCATCTTTATTTCCGGCTGCTATAGTTACACTTGTCTTAAAAGATACTTAGGCAACTATACGTTTAAATGTACTAATAAACAAGGGGCACTTCAAACCTTTAACGACCAGAGACGACCCAAATACTAAAATTAATTTGGTATGTTTATTGTATATAAAAAAACAAAATACATATTTATCACTATCTCTAGTGTATAATGTATGTGATTTAAAAGTATCTTATCGTTGCTAATAACCAGTCAAATCCATTCATACATCCTCATTCATACTACATTGAATAATTCATTGTGTAGTATTGAATAATTCATTGTGTAGTATTACAATATTATATCATCATTATAACATGCTATTCCTTCATTAGTTAGCATTTAAACATTTTAATCATTTATTACAAAAAAGGAAAAAAATATAATTTGTCATTCGTTTCAATTAAATCATTGTCAGGGGAAGCCCTATATATGTACATTGGATTTCTCCACAGCCTGTGCGGTGTATTGATGCTTTTTTGTAGGTAGATTATATACCCTAGTTTTAGTTTGGACAGTTACCAGTTCTTATTTTTTTTTCCTTTTTTCCTATTTTTCTAATAAATGACAAAAATGTTGTGACAAACATACAACATTTATTTTAGTATTTGGGTCGTCTCTGGTCATTAAAGGTTTGAGGTCCCCCTTGTTTATTAGTACATTCACACCTATAGTTGCCTAAGTATTTTTTAAGACAATAGCTCTTCTGTCCCTGACTTAGGAACTTAATTAACTGTCAGGGGAACCCCTATATTTGTACATCAGTTTTCTCCACAGCCTGTCTGTGTGGGGTATTGCTGCTTTTTTGGAGGTATGTTATCTACCCAGGTTTTAGTTTGGACTGTTACCAGTTTTTATTACATTGTTTTCCTTTTTATCTAATAAATGACAAAAATGTTTAAATGCTAACATAATAATGAAGGAATAGCATTCTATAATGTGGATATAATATTGTAATACTACACAATGAGTTATTGTATATATGAGAATATATATTGTATATATGAGAATGTAGTATGAATGAGGATGTATGAATGGGTTTGACTGATTATTAGCAATGATAGGATACTTTTAAATCACATGCATTATACACTAAAGATAGGGTGATGAATATGTATTTATTATTTTTTGATACAATAAACAAACTCAATTAATTTTAGTATTTGGGTCGTCTCTGGTCATTAAAGGTTTGAGGTCCCCCTTGTTTATTAGTACATTCACACCTATAGTTGCCGAAGTATTTTTTAAGACAATTGCTCTTTTGTCCCTGACTTAGGAACTTCATTCATTGTCAGGGGAACACCTATATTTGTACATTGCTATAGTTACACTGACATATTCAGTATTGCTTCCTTCACTTGTCACACTCTCTACTCCATTTTGCGTTCTATTTCTGGTTTTCCTGTTCACCTCCTTGTACCAACTGGCTTCCACAATCTTCCCTTCTCCCAGTTTCTGTGTAGTTTTCCTTTCTTTGATAGTTTTTTGATTCCCTGCACCTCCATTATAGCTCACACCTACCTCACTTTCTGCATTTGTGCTTATCCCTGTGCCTCCAACTGCTTAATACCTGTAGGCTTGGTGTGCAGTTGCTTGCAACTATGTATTTCCTTCAGCTCGATTTGTTCCAATTATCTCTTGCTGCTTTTATTCCAGATGTATTCCTCGATTTCTGTGTATCTTGGTTTTCCTTTATTCTCTTGCTTCCTATCCCCTGCCTTGTTTCTGTGCCTTCCCTTGTTCTGTTCCTTGAAGTTGCTACCTCTCTCTCCTTCCTTACCTGTGGCTCTTTTTTTATCTGTCCTGCCTTTGTTGGTAAGCAGATTCTGAGTTTTGCATCCTTGTCCCTTCCTCTGTGTTCCTTTTTAGGTTTCGCCTGGCGAACAGCTGCGCAACTTTTGAGAAGAGTATGTGGCTTGGTCACCGCCTCTCACTTCCATTGGCTAGCTCCATAAATGGAGGCTAGCCATTGGAAGTGAGATCTGTCTGTTATGGTTCGAGGCGATTCGTGGGCGTTCCGGCGATGTTTTTCTCATCCTGCCCCTTTTCTCAAGTCATGCGGCTGTGGGCGTGTGTTTTTTTTTTCTCGTCCTGTTTTGGTCAGTTTTAAAGTGCCCTTTGCAGGAGTGGGCTGCGAGATTGAAGTTGCCAGGATGCGGTGGGCTGCGCGATTTCTTTCCTTGCAGGTAAGCGGCATATTTTAATATTTTTTTTTATCCCGTTTTCGCCCCCCCTCCTGCTGTCCGTGTGCCCGTTCCCCCCCTCCCGCTGTCCGTGTGCCCGTTAACCCGCCCCCTCCCGCTGTCCGTGTGCCCATGCTTCTTGTTAAACAGTGCTTGTTCCAACTTTGGTATCTGAAACGTAACCCTTGACAGCCACTACCTTCCTCCATTTTTTTCTAATACCTTGCTTATTTCAAGAGAATGAGCGGCAAGTATTAGGTTGCTAACTTACATAGGTTCAATTTCAGGAGTGCAACACAGAGGTACAATGTATCACATGGCTCTCTACCACTTGAAATGAAGGAGGGAGAATCATGGCGGCTGCTAAGTGTTAAAAGTTGGAAAAACTGGAAGTCAATGTAAACACTGAATGACTCGGATTTTGTATGATGTCCCATCAATACTCAAGGGAACATGCAGTCCGTGTGCCGTTCCCGCCCCCCTCTCCCCTCCCGCTGAACGTGTGCCGTTCCCGCCCCCCCTCCCGCTGACCGTGTGCCGTTCCCGCCCCCCCCCTCCCGCTGACCGTGTGCCGTTCCCGCCCCCCTCCCACTTGTAAATGCTTGTTTTTTAATTGGAACCTAATCAGCGTCATCACCACGAAGGACATTTCTGCTGGTGGTTTCCTAGTGCAACACATTCCTAAATATCTGTCTGCAACATGCGGGCCAACAGAGGGGACTGGTGCCCGTATTCTGCGATCAGACGGAACCTTTCTCAGGTCTCGGGGCTGATGCCTCGACCCCCTTCTTTGTAGGGGCCCCGACCGGCGCTTTCAGCTGCACTTTAGAAACTTTGGCGAGCGGGCAGTGTCCATTAACCATCTGAGCACCTTATTGCCGGAACACTTGGAGGGCAGCGTGACATCTGTCAACGCGGACATCTGTGTTTTCACTGGGGAAGAGCAGCAAACGCCAGATCTAAAAGTAGACGTTTTAACTGGACACGTTGTCAAAGTGTAGGGGGCACATTCTGCCAGGGGGGTAACAGCTGCCTGGAAGCATCTGCCTACTGCAGCCGGGCTTCTCAAACACTCGTATTTACACAGGATAGGTGCAGCCTGCAACTTCCTGACAAGTAGGTTTGCAAAACACCTCCTTACAGGGGAAGTTCTACACAAAACATGCTTTTTTAGGCATTGGATGGTCCACAATAGAAAATCCCAGCATGATTTTTTTTTTTTGTCGTCCAGGTTTTGGTCATTCTGTGGCCGACCGCCACCGGAAGAAGTCCAGGTGAGTGCTTTGTTTAATTTTCTTGCCTTCCTGCCCCCCCCCTCCCGCTGTCCGTTCCCGCCCCCCCACCCTCCCGCGGTGTCTCTGGCCCCTTTGTTATGTCTTTGTATTGTTGGATTTGTAGTCCTTCAAATCCCAGATTGAAGAAGCAAGACCGTGGAGTGGATGACGTACTCATGCATGGAAGTGGGGAACTGGGGAGCTGTGAATCCGCCGGGTTGACTGGGGACTCCGGGAAAGCAGGGGCTTTGATACTTGAGACGCAGCGCAGCCATTCTCGTGACTTAAGGGCTGGAACGGCCGAGTCTGAAGCTGGGGATCCGCGTTCGAGTCTTGGCAGCCTCGACATCCTGTGTTTCTGGACAAATCACTTTATCTACCCCTGCCTAATAATGAATGTGTCCGTCCGTAATGCAACTGGTGCTCGCGTACAGCGCACTGATACTTTCGGGTCGAGTTTGCGCTATATAAAACGGCAAAATAATCACAATGTGTACTCGTGTGCATAGTACAACCCTGCTCACCGCTTTTGTGGATGTCCATGATGACATGTCCGGCAGGTTTGCTATGTATGCATTTTGCTCAAACATAGATATGCCTCTTTCGTCTGCACCAGCCTATCAATGATGTGTGGTCATTTCTACATCACCTCGAACACCACCCCCGCCAAGTGTCATCTACCACGACCCCCTAAGCCCCTTTCACCCATCCCTTCACTCTTGTCTTGGCTCTATACTTGCCAAACCTTCATTCCAAGACGCCTTCCAGTTACCCCAATCTCTCAGTCCACCTCCCCTTCATTTCCTTCTCCCTGCCTGTGTCTCCTGAGTCTGTCTTCTCCTCCGGTGCCCCTTCTTCCCGCCATCAGTTCACGACCCTTCGCCTCACCTACCCCTCCATCACTCCACACAGACCCCCGCTGCATCCCTCCTGTTATTCAGCTCCAGCCCCTGCCGAGCCTCAGCCGGGCTCCCTTCCAACCCTCTCATCCTATCCTTCTCACATCTCCTTCACTTCGTCCCTCCTTCTCGCCACTACCCGGTTTCACTCAGCCATTCTTCCCTCTGCAGCCAGCTTGTCCGGCCCCCTTCCTTCAGCTCTCCTGACGTTTCTTCTCTTCATCTCCTCCCTCGTCTCACCCCTTCCATTCGGCCCCTTCCCTTCATACCCACTTCTTACGACCCTCCCTATCCCAACACCCAATAACTCTATCCCTCCCTCGTCCTTGTATACCACGGCCACCATCCGTCCTTGGCGCCCCACCCCCCTCCCTACTACCCCCTCATCCCTGCTTCACCCCATCTCTTTTTGCCCGCCATCCCCCATTCACAGCATAATCTGAAAAAGTGTGGGCAGAAGGTGAGGTGGGGAGCTAGAAGGGCGAAGGAAGGGAGAGAATCGGGTGCTAGAAAAGTTTACGCTATATAAAACTGCATTAAGTAAAATAAATACTTGCACCCATTCACAGCATAATCTGAAAAAGTGTGGGCAGAAGGTGAGGTGGGGAGCTAGAAGGGGGAAGGAAGGGAGAGAATCGGGTGCTAGAAAAACTCGAGGAAGATTACTTCATATCATTTTTTACACCTTGTTTTATTTTATTTTAATTGTAACAGATCTTTGTGCAGAGTGCAGAGTGAGTGTGTAGAGTGCAGAGTAGTGAGTGCAGAGTGCAGAGTAGTGAGCGTGCAGAGTAGGGAGTTCACAGTAGTGAGTGTGCAGACTAGTGAGTGCAGAGTGTGAGTGCAGAGTGCAAAGCGAGAGTGCGGAGTAGAGAGTGCAGAGTAGAGAGTGCAGAGTAGAGAGTGCAGAGTAGAGAGTGGTGAGTGCAGAGTGCAGAGTGCAGAGTGTGAGTGCAGAGTGCAAAGTGAGAGTGCAGAGTAGAGAGTGCAGAGTAGAGAGTGGTGAGTGCAGAGTAGTGAGTGCAGAGTGCAGAGTGACTGGGGAGTGCAGAGTGACTAGGGAATGCAGAGTGCTAGGGAGTGCTAGGGATTTCAGAGTGCTAGGGAGTGCTATGGAGTGCAGAGTGACTAGGGAGTACTAGGGAGTGCAGAGTGCTAGGGAGTGCTAGGGAGTGCAGAGTGACTAGGGAGTGCAGAGTGACTAGGGAGTACTAGAGAGTGCAGAGTGACTAGGGAGTGCTAGAGAGTGCAGAGTGACTAGGGAGTGCTAGGGAGTGCTAGAGAGTGCAGAGTGACTGCAGAGTGCTAGGGAGTGCTAGGGGCTGCATAGTGACTGCAGAGTGACTTTTAGGGAGTGCAGAGTGACTGCAGAATGCTAGGGAGTGCAGAGTGACTAGGGAGTGCAGAGTGACTGCAGAGTGACTGCAGAGATTAAGCTAATGGCAATGTAAATGACAATGCCATTTATTTATCTGTTTTCAAAACTAACACATAAATACAAATTTTGTCATTTACAATGCCAATAGCTCTAACTTTTCCAAAGACGAAACCATTGCATTGTAAATGCTTGTTTCAGTCATGTTGCCCTAGTTGGTGTGCAGAATCTCTGGCTTGGTTTCTCGCTTCTTATCATGTGTTCCTTGTGCCTCTGCCCCGGTTTGTTGCTTCCTTTTCTTGGCTGTTAGTATTCATATTTCCACAGACCATGAAGTCCTCTCCTTGTTCATGAATCCGGTCCTGCTATTACCTGAGCTCAGTTCCTGTTTTCAGTGTTCTTTGTAGTGCACCCATGTGCCCAATCTTGTGGTTGTGTTGGTCTTTATTATTATTACACATGGTGCCAAGGATAGTGTGAGGCTTAGTTCCTCTTGCACAGAGACCCGCCCAGCACTCTTTTGCAGGAAGAGCTTCTGGGTGTATTCTGAGGGTCTGTGAGAATAGCTGCCCCGGTGTAGGATCTTTTCTTCTCATGGAGAGATCACTTCCAAAGAAGCTGGCAAACTATCATTTAAGATAGTTTACTATCGTGTTTCTGTTTGCACTCTACTGCCATCTTGCCCTCACATTGTTTATTGTTCTTTATATACCTTGTCTGTATAGTTTCACCTTTGAAACCGTTAAGGTTATTCAGTTCCACGGCCCGATTCCCACCTGGTCCTATCTGCATACTGTGGGGCATATGTACAAGGAAGTGGCAGAGTGAGGCGTTCGCTGTCATGGGTTAATGCTTCCCTTCGTCACTTCAGAAACGCAAGACTGCACCATATTTACAAGCATGTGGTGCAGCCTTGCTCCATATTGCAAGGGTGTCTGCGTGCAGGGGAGGATTATTTATGTGTATGAAGTTGTCCCTTCCTGCACATAAACAATACTGAAATGCCATTATGTCACTTCTATGTGTGCTGTTTAATGCAGCACACGTGGAAGTCACAACATTTCTTTTTTTTAAAGATTGTTTATGTAGAGGAAGGGAGAACTTCCTGTACATAAAAAGTCCAAGGCATTTTGCGTTTTCCCTGTGTACTGCACAAGGCAGCACACATGGAAAGAGCAAAAAGGAAGAGAAATAATGCATTTCTCCTCGTTTCGCCAACTTAAGACCAGGTTTTTCCTGGTCTTAATTTTGGCTCTGCCTACTACTTACGCCGCCCCTGTAAATAGCTGGCAGAGTCAAAATCATTGGGTGTTGCAGTGGAAAGCCCACCACAACACCCACTGCCCACCCCTTTCACGCTAAGCTTAGCGTGAAAGGGGCCCTTATTTACAAGGCGGCATTAGGTCAAGTTAAGTGGCTTAACGCTGCCTTGTAAACAAGGCAATGCCTCTATCGCCACCACATCGTCATAAAAAGTGACATTGTGGTGGCGATAGGAGCTTGTACATATGCCCCTTCGTGTCTTTTCCCTTTCCAATGTTCAGGTGTCTGACTTGTGAATGTTAACCCCTCCTCCAGAATTACCCTGTCTTTACTCGGGTTGGACTGTCCATGCTCGTTAGTTTTGTCCTCATCTAAACTGACTACCTGACAAGTATTCTATTTTTTGGATCACATTTCTGCGCAAACAGTTGCAGATGAAAACCTAGTTATGTAATTCTCTTTTCTGTTTTCTCTCACTAATAGTTGACTGTAAAGATTAGTTTCTTTACGAAATAATTGAGCAATCTACACAAATGAGCCCTTGCTTAATTCAGAATTTTTCTGCTTTACAGAAGAGCATACATTCCGTGATCGCCCATGGTTTTCACAACTACTTTCTCTACAAATTGTGAATAAATATAGAGCTCAAAAATTGTAAATACTGTGGGCTAGTTCGGGTTTAGTGGATTGGGTGAGCTGCTGTAAATCACTGGTTCCCACCTGCCATATATATATTCACTCAGCAAACTTATTTGCCTTCAGTGCAACTACCACACTGGAAGGTGTAAGAAGGGGTTAGTTGGGCAGGTGTAAATCTCTAAATAGAGTGATCAGACCTCCATCAAGGAAACTTTCACTGCCGGGGTGGCAGGCTTCCCACCAGGGTCTCAATGATCCTGTTTGTATGTTTAAAACTAAAAAATGGTTCCTTGCTTGCCACAGGCATACAGATCTTCCCTCTCATATCGCTTCTCACTGAAAGTGGAACTTTGTGGGAGGAAAGGGCTGTGTGCCCCATCGTGGAGCCAAAAGTTGTTTGGGTGTTTTTTTAGACAAACAAACACTCCAAACAGAGCCTGGCTCCTTGCTAGGACATATACACACAGGTGTGTTCATGGGCCACAGCTAAAAACTGGAAAAAATAATCTACATGTTGGACAGGCCACATGAAGGGCTCGCTCCCTCCCCGCATGACAGAGCCCGGACATCGGCTCTCCAGGTACTACCCACAGAAGCAACCCACACTCCGTCCCCTACGGGACTCCTACTCCCGGACATCTCTGTATCACGGGCCCGGGCCACCATCAGCACCATGGCCCAGCCCGGCCGCCATCTTGGACACTGCACCACGCGGCCGCAAGACCTCAGCTCGACCCCAACCCTGGGCCTGGCCAGGCCCCGACATCCCGGCACCACCATCCACCCAGGAGGTGAACGGACCACTTGGCAGGTCAATGGGAGAAAGAAGTGTCGATGGCTCTCCCCCGCCAGGTGCCGATCGCCCCCAGCCTCCCAGGGCGCTGGCTCCACCCCCCTGCTGGGTGTCTGGACTCCCTCATCCCGGACCTTCCAACCTCCAAGTGCGAGGGTCCGGACATCAAAGACCGCCAGACCTATAACTGGGGCAGCTCCAGAGCAGGAAGGCAGTTGTATCCTGGAGTCGAGAGACACCGTGAAGAACTCATCCTTGACGGACTGCTGGCGCTGCCGCAGCCCTGCCTTGTGAACTATCGTCCTGCCTGCTGGCGCTGCCGCAACCTTCTGCATCCTTCAACCTCGTCGGGACCTGCTGGCGCTGCCGCGGACCGTTGTAACCACCACCTTCATCGGGACCTGCTGGCGCTGCCGCGGACCGTCGCTACCTACGATCATCTCGGGACCTGCTGGCGCCGCCGCGGCCCGTCCTTCAAGAACGCCGAGCTCGAGGATTGTGAGCTACCCATCATCTCAACACAACTACCAGATTGGTAATAAGACTGTCCCGCTACCCCCTTACCCATCCAAGAGACTAGAATCGAGGGGACCCCTGAGTCCAGACCTCCTTGTACCATCCTACCGTACCTCAAGATTGCTTATAAAGAACGTTGAATCTTATCTTTGTGTGGTGTCTATCTGTGGGGGGGAAGTTACTTGTCTGTACGATCGCTGGAGACGGCTCTCCCCGGAGACCTCTCCCCTTGTCCTCGGCCGACCCTCCAGGTCCCGTCTAACACTACACATCTGTTCCAGAGGTAAAGGCATTTCTCCAACCAATGGTTCTCATTGAGAGAGAAACATTGTATGAGAAGCAGCTGTGTGTCTGCTCAACAGCTAGGAGCCAGCATTTTTCGTCAGACTAAGAAAAAAAGCAAAAGGTGTCAAGCATCTTTCTGAGCCTTAGGCCCACAACTCCTTCCTCTTACCAGGAGCGGCTGTGCAGGTAAGAGTGGTGTAATGGGGTTGGGAGGGAGGACTCGACAGACGGCTATGAGGTAAAAATATTTATTTATTTAATTTTCCCTTAGTGTTGTCTGTCGAGTTACCCCCCCCCCCCCCCAACCCACTCCCCCCGCTCCTCCTACCTGCAAGGGCCGCTCCTGCCTCTTCCCATGGTTCTTTGCATTTAAAAAGCCAATTGTGTGTACTTTCCACCTGGCAGCACCCGAATGGGTAAATGATCATACCCTTTCTTCTTGAATATAAATATCCACGTAAGCCAATTTTACCCTTTTGATCATTGATCCACTTCCATGTGAAAAAGTCACCAACGTGGTTTACAAAGCTTATGCATTGTGTCATGAATGTATTAGATACTCACATGTTTTAATGTTCTATATTTCTGAATTATATTGTAAGCAAATGCAAAATTTTACTTTTAGGACAGAAATTGGAAAATATTCAGCCTTTAAATTAACCAGAGCGTTTAAATGTGTATTAGTGGAACAAAATCTAAAAGCTGTTTAAAGTTTCTGCTTTAAGAAATATTAATATTAATATTGTGGTCTTTCTTTCGCATAAGGGCACAGCCTTCAAATAACAGCTGTGTTGCCAGGACTCTGTGGCAATTTGAAAATAAAGAAATTAACAGAGGCTTTATTTTTTCCCACTTGACACGCTCTTTTAAAATGTCAAATTCTCACTGGGATTCAAATTCTACGTTTTTATCTTCTCACACTGTCATTTCATTGTTGAACTACACACTTTTATATACAATCCCACTATACTAGTGCATGTATGTACTAATTACAGAAGGGTCTATGCAATTAAGCCCATGAGTGACATCATTTTCCATAAGCGCCTGCTTCACCCCTGCTCTCGACAGATGGCACAGGCCACACCTCCTGTTATATGAACTGCAGAGGATCAGACATCTGTGCATGATTTTGTTCCAATTGTGGTCCTGCTGCTTATTGTTCCTCCTCATTCCAGTCACTCTCCTCCTGTTGAAGAGTGCTTTCAAACCAAAGGATTCCTGGGCAGGAATTTTGGATAACAAGAAAGGAATGAGAGGTGAAGGGCAATACAGCAAAAAGCATAGGACAGAAACAGAATGTAGGAACATAGTTAATATGAAAGTCCACTGCATGCTAAAAATAAGGGGGTGGAGTTTGGCAACAGGATTTGGAGACATGGTATAAACAAACTGTGGCTGTGAAACATTAGCAATACAATAGCCCGCTATTTAACTACTCCCTTTTACAATTGAAAGTGGCAAAATTGATAATATAAAGCCTGATCAGTGAAAAAAGTTTCTTTTCAGGGTCCAAAAACCCTGCTATAGTGTGTGCATTCAGCCGGCTACCAAATGAGAAGACGTGTAGCTTGTAGAGTTTGGCAATTTTTTCTAGGAATTGATAATATAAAGCCTGATCACCACAATGGTAGTATGCTTGTGTATCCACGCCTAGCGAAGTATGATGATTGACCGATGCATTGTTGTGTATGGTGATCATCATGGTCTTATATCTGAAGAAGACACACAGATTGGTCCGGCTGTTAGGGTTACATTGATTTTGGCACATGATACACAGTAATTGGGGAGGACACGGTACAGGTATACTAAGGTGAAAACTTGAAAATAATCAGACATCAAGCTAATGGCTTATGGAAGGAAAACAATAGGTGTAATTGGTTACTTTGAAGCAGAAATCCGGTATTTGGCTCATCAAATGCTGTACAACAACATATATGTTGCCAAAAAAGGAGGATAGTTGATCGGGTGTCCCCAGCAACATGAGTTAGGAATAACTTTGGATCCCCACCACCCTTACTAGCCTCTAAATATGAGAGGCTATTAGATATCGAGAATGGTTTACTGACACAACGTTGACCTAAAAAATATTGATGTAAAAATATAGATTACAAAAATATCTACTCCCTGTATTTAAACAGATAAATACAAAACTATAGATGGAAATAACATAGCAGTACACAATATCCATTTTTATATATCTATATGATAAAATGATAAATATTTAAAACTATTCAATAATTAAACAAATTTTAACAAAATAAATTAGATTTAATATACATTGTAACAAATATAACAAACAAAGGACATTAAAAAAAAGTTTAACACACATACATAATAATTAATATATGCCCAGAACTTCGTTGTCAGCCCCAAGGAAACAGGAACCAGAATAACGAAACGGACCCAGTCAGGTAGATTTCAGCGCTTATTTATTTTTGTGCACCCTCTTGTCCGCCATGACGCGTTTTGGGCCCTGGAGCCCTTGATCACATGACCTTAGATATGTATATATATATTTACTTTGAGACAATTCATAAACTATTAATCTTAATTTATTGTATAATTTTAAAATGATATAAAAATGTACATATATATATTTTTTATTTTTTTTAATCCAACAAACGCCGAAGCTTCTCAAGATGCACTCGACAGTGCATCTGCCATTCGGCATCACGGTTCAGCCCGCCCCTGCCATCCAAGTTTGTTGTATGGCCTGACGCATTTCTGTGGCCAACGTACCACTTCATCAGAGGCATTTCTCCTGTACGCATTGGAGCGCTCTTTATACTACATACTGATTGGTTGAAAACCCCCTCATGGGTTCAACTACGTATTTGATTTCTTCATACAGCATGCTGGTATGTGTAGTCACATCGAGCTTTCATTGAACACCTATGGTAGGTTCCAGTGCGTACAGATTTTAGAGAGTCAGTTTGAATCCTAGGTAGGATCTGGATGTGATGAAAGCAGGCACTTTTCATCTTTTCATAAAGTGGAGTCTAGCATAGGTTTTGTACTGGAAAATATCCCATCCAGTACAAAACACTATGCTTAAACTAACTTTAAAACTTGTCCTTCTTCAGATGTGTGCTGTACAGTGCGTCACACATGTGAAGTGGGAAAAAGTTAGGAGAAATAAAAGCATTTCTCCTTTTTAACATTTGCTTCAAAACCCTGTCTTCTATTATTAATGCTAGTAGATAGGGCTTTGCGTCAAAAACCATGGATGATTGCATGGGAACGCCCAAGTACCACCCACAGAACACCCCCTTTATGAAAAGTAACACAAAGCTGCACTGCTTTGCGATTACTTTGAGGGAACTTTCCAGCGCAAAACAAGTTTTGCACTGGAAAGTAAATTAAAAAATCATTTTGTGCAGGTTTGTGTCACTTTTGTGATGCAAACCCAGGGCAAAATGCTTGTTAATCTGGGCCTTTATTGCAAGGGCTCCTGGGATACAATGAGGGCATGTGATGAATGTATATCTCCTACGTGAAGGGGCGTTGGGTGTGCTACGTCATCAGGAAATGCCTTGGGCCGTCATCCTTTCTTCAGGGATATGCGGAGTTCTCGCCTTCATAATGCTATACACCACGTTTTACATCTACACAGGGCAGTTGTGTTTATCTCAAAGAGGCAATTTTGCAATAGACAGCTACCCTCCATGCTTGGAAATTAAAATATGGAGTCACCATAATGGATGAGGAAAATAAAAGTGAGAATCCTGAGCAATTCTCTAAACCAGAAACTGTTGAAAATAGGCAGATTCAATTTCACCATGAACTCTGTTGAACCAATATCTTTGTACTTTTGAGAATACTACCATACTATGAATTTAAGTTGAATGTTTATATTGACGTGTGAGTGTTTGTGTTGTTTAGATTGTAATACCATGCAAATTCACATCTCAACATATTCACGTGAGCAGCGGTGTAACACAAAATGACAAGGCCACCCTGCGAAATGTATTGGGGGTACTGAGTTTCCCATATCTCACACATAAATATTGGTCTTGCGCTAAATGGGGGGCTACCTCCAGGGATCTTTCTCTGCTTAATTGGCTAAATGGGGGCCCCTGAGGATTTGGTGGCTCCTTGAAGGATTTTGGGCCCCACTGCGCGGATGTATGTCGTTACTACGTATGCTTTTACAACGCATGCCTTTACCACGCAGGTTTTACAACACAAGTCGTTACAACGACTTGCGTTGGGGGGTGCTGGATAGTGAATAGTTTAATTTACTATTCCAACTCCAGTCCCCGTGATAAGTAGCGAAGGTTTTGGATAGTAAATTAAACTATTCCCTATCCTACAGCGCCCCCCAGTGCAAGTCGTTGTAACGACTTGTGTTGTAAAAGTTGCGTGGTAAAGGTACTGCGTAGTAAAAGTTGAGTTGTAAACGCTGTTCTCCCCACTGCGCACAGGGGCTACATGGTCCTGCATAACTCACCAGTGCATAAGCCTTTTACATGTCTTATCATTTGAGATGAATGTAATGACATAAGATGGAAATGCTCCTATACTCCAAGCCTGCCTTCTGGTGAAAAGCTCTACAATATGTCTGAAGCTCTGTAGCTGGGGGATGCAACTCCACCTCCTAGTGCACATAAACTGCTCAGGTGACCATTTGGAGCCACAAATGTGGTGGTAACAATGTAGAGTCTTCCTATTACACTGTGGCATCAATATGGGCCACATCTTTGCTAGTCCAACAGATACTGCAGCCCGGATGCCCTCTGGGTTGTAATTTGCTCTGCATAGCCAGGGCAGACTATATATTTAGATACCCTCAACAGTCCAGATTCCATTGGGAATTGAGCAGAACTCATGATTTCTGGTGGTAAATTGAAACATAATTAGCATATTTGTATCATGTAACTGAGCCCATTCATAATGCATCCAAACAAATGTGTTCCTATGTAATGAACCATAACTGGTGTTATGTACACTAATGTTCCTACATAAAGCACTCTGAGACCCATCAAGCTGGTCTGTGACATTTAAAACTGCAAAGGAGGCAGTAAATATGTATGGGTCAAACTATATTAGAGTTTTATCAAAGACATATCCTCCCCTACAGCCACTGCACGAGCTGTAAATAAAACAAATACATCTAGACCATTTATCACATACCTCTCCCTCTTTCTGAAGCTTCATCAGGAATCGCATTTCATCCAGCCTCATTCCCTAAACGCAGCATTGTTATATAGTGCACCCCATGACTTCTAACACTCACATAGAATGCTCTCCAAGTCTGGGGCTGCTGTGAAAGATCTGAAAAGATGCTTTCCAGGACCCCAAGGTATTTTAGAGATGGGAGTCTCCTGCAAGGTCAAGCAGCATGTATGCCACAGTACATTTCCTTTATCCATCTTTTGTAAGGAGCCATTTCTCAAGTGTGGTCAAATTCGTTACGTCTAAAAGTTTAACTGTTAAGTGCACAGGCATGTGACATTGCTGATGTTCATGTTTTTTCTCTATTTCAGGCAGGCTGCATTCCTTTTAAGGGTCTCAAATAGTTTGAGGCCTGACTCACCAAATAGGTCAATGAAAGGAGCACACGGTGGAGAAAGAAAGAGGCATGGGATGAAATCAAGACTAGGCAACCTTGGAATTTGGCAATCCTGGTATATGGCACCCTTGGTGGGGGGCTCCTGAGAAAAACTTTGGGCCCATCCACTAATACAAACCAAGCACTGGCTGGCTGGAGGAGTGAAGCGGTCGTAAAATACAATTTTGCGTTTGACACAACAGGAATATGGCTGCTCTCTTTGAAAAGTTACCCACCCCAGCTGACTTTTGCCACCACCCACTACGAGCCCGCCCTCCCCCCTGCCCCATGCTGAAACGTGTGGGGCATGACGTGACCAGTGCCACTTTTAGGTTTACCAGCAGTCTCCTCAGTGACTTGTTGCCTTCCTCTTAAGCAATCCTGGGGTTACGACGACGCAGTGGCTTGCGAGTTTCCTGTCACGGCGGCACGCGCGCGGGTGGTGGCTGTACAGCCTGGGTGCCCTGGATCCAGGGCCGGCTCTAGGCTCATGGTGGCCCTGGGCAGGGAGCGTAGGTAGGGGGCCCGGAAGAGGGGGTCCGGGCGGGGCGGAGCGCGCAGGCCAGTAAAGAGGGGAGGGGGTCAGGGTGTTTGGAAGTGGAACAGAGCCGGAGGCCGCCAAATCCCTGCCAGGGGCCACCACACAAATATGTATCCATCCTCAGAGGATTAATATATTAAGGATATATATTGGCGTGGTGGCCCCTGGGGTTTGGTGGCCCTGTGCAGGTGCACAGCTTGCACATGCCTAGAGCCGGCCCTGCTGGATCCCTCCTGGCTCTTGAGGGTATGTCATTTCTGCACCTTTCAACCTCAATTACGCTCTCTTGTACCACTGACACTTTCTGATTACAGGCTTTCTTGCTCCCCGCGTTCAATTTATCTCAAATTGCACGCTGCGCCCGGGGTAGGCTCCGACAAGAAAGGAAGTTGCTCACGTGAGCTCGTGTTTGGAAGGGTTTTTTTGAGCAGCGGTTTTGAAAGGGACATGTTCTACTTCCTTTTTGTGAGAGCTTATGTAGATTCTTGGGTGGTGGGGGCAGGGGGGAGGAGATTAGCAAAGATTCCATTATGGTCTATCTTTATCTCCGGAATAGGCTTGCCTGTTAGCTCCAGCATGTGTGAGATTATAACAATGGTAACTGCGCGGTCCTGATGCGGCAGAATGGAGACAACCGTGAGGGTGGGCAACGGAGAACCGTTGAGGTAGCCAATCACCAGCTCATCTGCGTCAGAGGAAACGAATGTAAACATACGACTGCCCGGCTGCACAACTGAAAAGACCGGTAAGTGCACGAGGAAGAAATGTCAGTGTGTTTTTCGACAGTAAAATAAAGGAGGAAGGGAGAAATAAAGATGCAGAAAAAGGTGAAGAAAGAACGAAAGAGAAAGAACGAAAATGAGTTTTAGTGAGAGGACAAGTCAAAACAAAATTTGAATGGAAAGGAAGAAAGAATATATGAAAGATAAACGACAGGAAGGAATTACGTGAGAGTAAGAAGCGAAGTGAAAAATAACGAATACAACAAAACAGAAAATGTGGAAGCGAGACACAGAAAAGAAAGAAAATGAAAAAGTAGAAAATCGGGGGGTGTTGTAAAATGATGACATCTGAGTGTGTTCGAGAGAAATAAAGTGTTTTTCTGGTTAGAGAATGATTTGAGGAAGAAAGGCTGGGTTTTGTTTTAGGCTCAGAAGGCCTGGTTTTGAGTGCTGTTTTGCTGGAGATGTGCATTTTGTAGATGTTCACAGATCTTTCTCAAAGTTCTCTGCACACTTAAGTATATGTTTTAAAAGTAAATGTGGGTGGGACAGGAGGGAGGGAGTGGGAAAAGGGTCAGACGTACTAAACAAGGAGTTTCCAAGAGCATATGACACGAATGCCAGGAGTCCTTTGTCCTGTTCAGTAAGATTTGCAGTTCACCTGATACGCCTTAGAGATGCTGGTGTGCAAAATGTATTCACTGATTAACTAAAGTGCATTATAAAGATTTAGCAGGAATCACAAGAATGCTTTAGGCGTCTCCAGGTATTCTTCAGTGCAAGTTTTTAAAAATAAGTCTTGCATTTGCCAAGACCTTTTGATTTTATTAATATTTTATGCATAATATACTTACCTATATGGGCTTTCCATCAGCTCTCTCCATCCATTGATCTGTCACATTTTTGTTCTGGCAACCACAGCGTGCAGCATGGAACCCATGGTTAGTCCACTTCAGCCATTGGCTTAAGTCTCTGCGATTGATGGTGTTCTGCTCCTGCATGGAGTGCACTTACACAGTAAAAGTCGTTTACTTGTAAATTTTTCACAGAAAACCTTCCCAAACATTGTCAAAGACAAACGTTGGTTGCCAATGCCAGGCCTATTGACTTTGACAATGTTTGTTTAGTTAGTTATGAAGTTTATATCACACATTAAAGACCCCGTAGACAAACACAGTGCTTTAAATGAAAGGCACAGTATTATAAGTATAAAGTGTAAGAAAAAAAGCAAATGATGCATAAAGAGGACCAATGTGTAGTGAGCGACATAAATAGAATTTAACTAAATACAGTATAAACAATGAGATTGGTGTTGAAAAATGAGTATGTGCACAAAATAACAATGAGATAGGGCAAACATATTAACCCCTTCACTGCGGCAGCTATTCCGCCGCAGTGCTAAGGGGGCGGGGCGGCCGCGCGGCAGGCTGGTGACGGAACCGCTCCGTTCACCAGCCGCGGTTGAGCTGTGCTCATGACGGAGCGGTTCCGTCATGACCCCGCCCGCTCAATAGAACGCGCCGCGCAGGCGTGAAATCAGCGCCGCAAAATCAGCGCCGCGCAGGCGCGGCGGCCGGGCCTTAACGGAACCGCTCCATCATCAGCACAGCGTCACCGCGGCTGATGACGGAGCGGTTCCGTCATCAGCATGTATAGGGTTAATGGAGGTTATATATCCAAGTTTAAAGAGACTGAGCTAAAGGATGGAGTTTTCATCTTGAAGTTGTGTGCAGAAGAGATGTGGCCACAGAAAGTGTGCATGGGAAAAAGAGAAGAGAGAGGTTGAGCTAAAAAGAGAAGAGTTAGAGTTTGGAAAAATGAAGAAGCCTTGTTATTGGGATGAGACTGTTCCCTGCATAGTAAACAATAGTATACCGTTGCCATGAGGGCCCGATTGCATTTAAAATTGGAATTCTGACGTTTTGTGTGGCCCTAATGACACGTTGTTCCAGTGTGTGCACCGAGGCCTAGGTCAGTGCTTAATCTGTGAAAAAATAAGTGCCAGGCCCAGCATTTTTCTCAGAAGCCTGTAGTCGATGCATTCCAAGTCGTGGGTACCAAATACCAAGGCTGTGTACTCTTGATTCCATCTCATGCCTCTTTCATCCACAGTCCCCTTTATCTCTCCTTGCATTGTTTATTCTCACTGTTTCTCCGCCTTTCACTTACTCCTTCTTTTCCCCTTTTGTGGTTTCTATCTTGCTATGGGTCAAAATCTGGTGAGGAAAAATGGATGCCAGTCTCCAAAAATAAGTGCTCAAAAAATTAAGCACTGCTTTGGACTGTCCCTGATAATGTGAGCTCCAGAACCTGTTCTGTTACCTAGAGGGGTGCACCAAGCGTGCCCTCAGAGTGGACACAGGGCTACTGTTCATGCCTTGGGTCAGACAAATTAAGGGGTGGTGGCAGCTTACCATGTTTTGTGAATTTGTAGTGTGACCAGACCTTTTTCTCTGTTTCAGAGGGAGCAAGGCGTACTGACCCTTCCCATGTAAAGTTAAACTGTTATGTGAACCCCAAAACCTTGCGCTGGTGTCTCCACCCAGATTGACTGAGATGTTACACCTGGTTAGTGCTAATTTTGTAACATAAAGCCAGCACATAGTGTTGTGGTGGCATTGACTTTTCAGGACATTTGGAAAGTTGGTCAAAGTAACACAAAGTATCGCCTTGTTTGTGCTACTATTTGCTACTTTGCTTCAAGGGAGCATTCCATGAGTGGTACATGGGTGTTACCATGCAGCCACCACCACCAATGGGTGTTCAGGCAAATCTCTATCTACTAACTATTGTAGGCAGAGATTTATGCAAAACATTACGCCTCCTCGGGAACAGGCATAATGGAGAAGAAATGTTTTAATTTCTCCATACTTTAAAAGTGGAGAAAAGCATTAAAGTGCTGTGCAAGACTGTTAGACCCGGGGTCTCTAGTTGGCAAGGGTATGCACCCTAGTCCAAGTAGGGACCACCGCTTCCGACCTGGTAGCTTGGCGCAGAGCAGCAAAGGCGTAACTCCAGAGGCAATGTGTAAAGCACTTGTGTAACACACCAACAGTTCCCAGTAAAACACGCACAAAAGAAAAAGACACTACACCAATTTGTATATAAAAAATATAAAGATCTTTATCTAAGAATTATGCAAGATCCAAGAATGACACACTCAATAATGTGGGGACTCCAGATGCATATAAAGCATGTCAAGCATCAAATAAATCCCACTTCCGGGCAAAGTCAATAATTAATAGAAACAAATCCACTTCCCAGGCAAGATCAATCATTAAGAATCACGATTCCTGTTCCCCGGCAAGGTCAATCACTAATCCAAATGCACCCAAAAGCTCATGTGTGCCAAGTGCTCCTACTGGTACTGTCTTTCTCCCAGTGTCCTCAGTGTGGGGAACAATATGGCACTCTCGGGCAGGTCTTTGTGTGGGCCAACAGTCATTAAAAAGAAACCGATGAAAGGGCCCCCACTCAGTCTCGTGCCAACCCGCAATCTCCCCAGATGACTGGCACGAATAGAATGCTCCCGTGAATAGGTTGAGGCAGTCCGTTCTTAAACACGGCAGTGCGGCGTCCTCACGTAGTGTATCCCAGTCCTGCCTAAAGAGATGGCCCGCAATTGAGGATAACCAGCCTCCCACAACCCGCTCACTCGCAGTAACTAAGCCCTGAAGTGTTACCTGCGAGGGCGGTCGCGGCACAGGCCCTTCTCACTCGATCTCCGAGGAAGGCTCCTTCTTCCTGCCCCGGCCGCTGCGTGGGGAAGCCCTTGGAGCAGGACCAATAGGCGCGCGGTACACCGATGACGCCACGGGACTCCTGGGCCGCGGGAACCAATCACAGCACGGCTCTCGCTGGGGACGCTCCCTCGTTGCTGGGCAACGCCCCGGGGGTACCCAATCCCAGCGCGGCGTCTCCTGATGCTGGGGATGACGCGCCCAGGGCTACCGAAGCTCCCGGGCCACGGCGGTGATTTCAGGAGGCAAATTTAAACATCCCCGCAATCCCGGTCAGCACCAAGACAGAGCCTCCTTCGACGGCACCCGGGTCACGGCCACACAGTGCTCTTGGCCACAGCGCTACTCAGTACAAATGAGGCCCTCCCAGCACAATCAGGTCCCAGAGCTGCGGCGGTCCAGTCAGCGATGCACCCGCGCACACGGCTCCAGGGGGCGGGTGATTTGAAGAGCAGCTTCACAGGATTCCCTCAGTTCCGGCCGCCGGCGGCGAGTTGGCATAAACAGCGCTGCTTCCAACCACGTGCAGATGACAGGCACACAGCGCTTCTGTAGTTCCTCAAGAGCCCCAGGCGGCAATGATAATCACAGGGGCATAGCGCTTCAAGTCCCCACAGCGCTATGCAACACAGTCAGTGTCTTCCAACAGCTGCAATGGTTTAGGGGTGTAAGAGGTGGTCTCCCACACCGAGTGCTGCAGAGACAGGGTTCAGGGTGCAGAGGTTGTTCAGAAGTGCAGAGGGAGTCCGTCTGGATGTTGTGGAGACAGTCCTGGGATGTTATTTCCAGTCTCTTCTTGGCAGGGCCAGATCAGCAGGCAGGAGGGCAGCTCAAGCACCACAGGGCAGCAGTTCCTAGGAACAGTCAGCTCAGCAGAGTGGCAATCCTCTCAGCGCAGCAGTCTGTACTCCAGCAGAGTTTCTTCTTAGTCCAGGGTGTAACAAAGAAGTGAGGCCAGGACCCTCCCTTATATATCTTTCAGTCTAAGGGCTAGAAAGTGGTAGAAGTCTCTGGAAGGGTCTGGGGGCAGGGGTTTCTGGAAGAGTCCAGGGAGTTCTGGTATGTTCCCTTCCCTGCCTTCCCTGACCTAGCTGTCACAGTGACGAGAGACAGGCCGTTAAGGCTACAGTGGGCAGCCCATCACAGCTCATCCCAGGGAAGAAGGTGTGAATCACCACTCCCACCTCCCAACCCAGGTAGGCTATCAGTATGCAGAGGGGAGGGGGGAGTCTGCAGCCTAATCTAAGTGTAGGCAGGAAAAGGTCCACTTTATAAAAAAGGGATCCCTAGCGTAGTAATGCCCAAACCCTATATATCATTGGAAAGGGTTCCCCGCCCCGAGTCCAACAAGACCAAACATGACAGACTTATTAGGTCCCTGTCAGAAGTTATCCCATAAGGAGAGGTTCCCAATGTTAGCCTATGGAGGATTAGCCTTACTGCAGTAGCAGTGGCTTGTGGCAGATATGCCAGCCTCACAAGGTTTTTAGGGGAGAGCACCCGCACCTCAGCACTGTTTAGCAGTGGTGAGGCTCCCAGAGTCCTAAGTCCAACAAAATGTAAGGTCAAAATGGGAGGCAAAAAGGGCAAAAATGTAGGGGAGACCACCCTAAGGCTGACAGGTCTAACACGTGTCCCCCCCAGCTGAAAGTGGGGAGAACTACCCAACCTCCAGGGAGTTCTCATCACTAAGGCGGAAAAACCGAGAGAGACCGTCAGCATTGGCGTGGTCTACTCCGGGTCTGTGTTCCACCCTGAAGTCCATCCCCTGTAGGGAAATGGACCACCTCAACAATTTGGGATTCTCGCCCCTCATTTGCATGAGCCACCTGAGGGGCCGGTGGTCAGTCTGAATCAGGAAGTGGGAGCCAAACAAATATGGCCTCAGCTTCTTTACAGCCCAGACCACTGCAAAGGCTTCCCTCTCTATCGCGCTCCACCTCTGTTCTCGGGGAGCAGCCTCCTGGAGATGAAGGCTACTGGTTGGTCCCGTCCCTCCTCATTGAGTTGCAAAAGTACTGCCCCTATGCCATGCTCTGAGGCGTCCGTTTGGACAATGAACTCTTTGGAGAAGTCAGGGGCCCTGAGCACAGGAGCGGTGCACATGGGCTGCTTTAGAGAGTCAAAGGCTTTTTGGCAAGCCTCTGTCCAGATCACTTTTCTAGGTTGTTTCTTAGAAGTTAGCTCCGTCAAAGGGGCCACAATGGTGCCATAGCCCTTGACAAACCTGCGGTAGTAACCTGTGAGGCCCAGGAATGCCCTGACCTCAGTCTGTGTTTTGGGAGGCTCCCAGGCCAGGATAGTTTCTATCTTGGCCTGTAGGGGCTGCACCTTGCCCCCGCCTACCAAGTGTCCTAGGTAGACTACCGACCCCTGCCCTATCTGGCATTTGCTAGCTTTGATAGTCAGGCCTGCCTGCTGCAGAGCCTGAAGCACTTCCTGGAGGTGACCCAAATGGTCCTCCCAGCTGCTGCTGAAGACAGCTATGTCGTCCAGGTAGGCAGCAGAGAAGGCCTCTAAACCAGAGAGGACCCGGTTCCTCAGCCGCTGGAAGGTGGCAGGAGCGTTTTTCAGTCCAAAGGGCATCACTCTAAACTGGTAGTGGCCCTCTGGGGTGGAAAAGGCGGACCTTTCTTTAGCTTCATCTGTTAGGGCGATCTGCCAGTACCCTGACGTGAGGTCAAAGGTACTCAGGTATCGGGCAGCCCCCAGCCGGTCAATGAGCTCATCCGCCCTCGGGATAGGATGAGCGTCAGTCTTGGTCACAGAGTTCAGACCCCTGTAATCCACACAGAACCTAAGTTCTGGTGTGGTGCCCGGTGGGGCAGCTTTTGGTACCAGAACCACCGGACTGGACCAAGGGCTGATGGAGGGCTCTATCACTCCCAACTCCAGCATCTTAGTGACCTCACTCTGGATGCTGGCCTTTACCTTATCTGACAGCCTGTAAGACTTGGACTTGACAGGGGGGCTGTCTCCTGTGTCCACATCATGGGTACACAGGTGGGTGATCCCAGGGATAAGGGAAAACACTGAGGCGAACTGCCCCAGGACCTGGCGACAGTCCCTCTGTTGCTCAGGAGTCAAGGATGGGGAGAGGACCACTCCCTCCACCGATCCATCCTTCTCTTTGGAAGCGAAGAGGTCCGGGAGAGGTTCACTTTCCTCTTCCTCGGCCCCATCAGTCACCATCAGTAAGGTGAGCTCAGACCTCTCATGGTGGGGTTTGAGGCGGTTGGCGTGTAGCACCCTGTGGGGCTGCCTGGGGGTCTTAAGGTCCACTAGGTAAGTGGCCTTACCCTTCTTTTCACTACCTCATAAGGGCCAGTCCAGCGATCCTGGAGGGCACTAAGCTCTCCAGGCTCCATGACCCACACCTTCTGTCCAGGTTCTAGCTCCACGGGGTGAGAATTCTGGTCGTACCATTCCTTCATCACCGCCTGGCTGGCCTCTAAGTTGTCAGAAGCTTGCTTCCACAACTTAGCCATTTGGCTGCGGAAGGCCAGCATGTAGCTCACTACATCTTGGGGAAGCCTCCTGGGAGTCTTCTCCCACCCATCCTTCACTAAACTGAGAGGTCCCCTAACAGGGTGACCATACAAAAGCTCAAAGGGGCTGAAGCCCACTCCCTTTTGCGGTACCTCCCTGTAGGAAAACAACAAACAGGGCAAGAGGATGTCCCACTTTTTCCTCAGGCCCTCAGGCAGACTCCTGATCATGCCCTTTAGGGTCTTGTTAAATCTCTCCACGAGACCATTGGTCTGTGGGTGGTAAGGGGTGGAGAACTTATAAGTAACCCCACACTCCTTCCACATGGCTTTCATGTAGGCAGACATAAAATTTGTACCCCTGTCGGACACCACCTCTTTGGGGAAACCCACTCTGGTAAAAATCCTCATCAGGGCCCGTGCCACTGCAGGTGCAGTGATGGTTCTCAGAGGAATAGCCTCTGGGTACCGGGTGGCATGGTCCACCAGGACCAGGATAAACCTGTGACCAGAAGAAGTCGGTGGATCCATAGGCCCAACAATGTCGATACCCACCCTCTCAAAGGGGGTGCTAACGACAGGTAGTGGTTCCAGGGGAGCCTTCAGCTTACCCCCTGTTTTCCCACTAGCTTGGCAGGTCAGACAGGTCCTGCAGAATGTATCTGAGGAGATCCTCATCTGCGGCCAATAAAAATGTGGGACAAGCCTAGCAAAGGTCTTGTCTTGGCCCAAGTGTCCCGCTAATGGGATCTCATGAGCCAATTCCAAAAGAAAGGCCCTGTAGCACTGGGGGACCACTAAGGCCCTTGATGACCCATGCACAGGAGCCTTGGGCTCACTGTAAAGGAGCCCATCCTCCCAGTAAATATGATACTTTGCGGAGGCATTGCCTGCTGCTTGGGCCTCGGCCTGTCGCCTCATGCCCTCAAGGGTAGGACACTCCTTCTGTGCCTGACAAAACTCCTCCCTGGTGGGCCCTCCTTCCACCTGCCACTCTGCAGGGGTAGGTAAGTCCCCCAAGGGAGCAACGTCTCCCTCCGTGGACTCCGGCGCAACCTCCTCAGGTGCCCCATCCATCTCACGGGGTGACTGCCCCGGGGCGGGCTTCCCTCGCCCTCGGGTTCCTCCCTTCCTAGCAGCTGACTGGGCCATTTTCCCAGGCTCCAGCCCTGGTTGACTCCCTTTCCGGGCAGCCATAGACCGTGTGGTAGCACAAATCCACTCTGGTAACCCCAGCATCTCCACATGCGCCTTGAGCTCTACCTCCTTCCAGGCAGTATGCTCCAGGTCATTCCCTAACAGACAGTCCACTGGCATGGCAGGGCTCACAGCAACTCTTAAAAGGCCTGAAACCCCTCCCCACTCAAATGGAACCTGCGCTATGGGATAGTGACCCCCCCTGTTGTCAGCCATCACAACTGGGTGGAACGCCTCGGGAATTATTTGCTCAGGGGACACCAGCTGACTCCTTACCATAGTCATGCTGGCACCTGTGTCCCTCAGGGCCTCCACCCCCCGACCATTGAGGGTGACCCACTGCCTATACTTGGTAGTATTTGAGGGCACGTGGACCTTAGGGACCATCTCACTGTCTCCCAGAGACACTAGGACAAGCCCTGCCCCCTCACTCCCATCATCTAGGGACAGCTCCTCCCCAAGCGCTGCACTAGCCACCCCGGAGTTTTTACCTCCAGTGGCCTGTGGTGCTCTCTTGCGACACTTGGGATCCCCCTTGTAGTGTCCAAGTTCACCACACTCATAGCACCGGACAGTTCTGGGCTGCTGACCTTTGTCAGGATAAGTGGGCTTCTGGTGGCCAGATTGGGGCTGGGACCCAGACCCTTTCCCTTGTGAATTATTTTGGGGGCCTTTGGAGAACTCTTTATTTTTGTCTCCCCCCTCTTTCTTCTGGTGGGAACCCTGACCACCCCTTTGGGAGTCCCCCCCAGAACCCTTGTTGGACACTCTGGTACTGACCCAGGTGTCCGCCTCCTCCGCAAGCTTCCTAGGATTGGTCAACTTGCGGTCAACCAGGTGTTGGCGCAGCTCTGGAAAACATTTCTCTAGAAGGTGCTCTCTTAAAAACAAGTTATACAATCCTTCATAGTCATGCACATTGCTGCCCCGCACCCAGCCCTCTAAAGCTTTACTAGCGTAGTCCAGGAAATCTACCCAGTTCTGTGTGGGAAGTTTGTGGCTATTCCTAAACCTCTGCCTATACCTCTCAGGGGTAAGACCGAACCTCTTAAGCAATGCTTCTTTCATAACAGAATAGTTGGTCTGGTCTTCCTTTTCTAGGCTAAGGAGTGTGTCCCTAACTTCCGGAGGTATGTACTTGTACAGACCACCCCCCCAGTGACTCTCTGGGACCCCATGGGCTCTTAGTGACACCTCATAGGCAGCTAACCACTTATCAATATTATCCCCCACCTTAAAACTGGCCATCACATCTTTAGGCATAAAGACCCTGGACTCACGTGAAGCTTCCGTAGGTATGCTGCCACCACTCTTGATGCTGTTCGTCCCTGCTTGTAGGGCTCGAACTTCCAGTTCCTTCATGTTGAACTCATGGGTAAGTTTCCTCTCCTCCATGGCCCACCTTTCTTTCTCCCGCTCCCTTTCCAATTTGGCGAGTTCCAATTTAAACTGTCTCTCCTCTCTCCTGTCCTCCAATTCCTCTGAGGACAGGGTCCTTACTGACACACTACTGC
Source organism: Lissotriton vulgaris (assembly GCF_964263255.1). Taxonomy (NCBI): domain Eukaryota; kingdom Metazoa; phylum Chordata; class Amphibia; order Caudata; family Salamandridae; genus Lissotriton; species Lissotriton vulgaris. The sequence goes on along the minus strand of NC_141694.1, from coordinate 1,269,930,287 downwards.
CTGCCCTGGAAGGTACCCTTGTACCTGGTAACAAGTTGCCATTTTCCACCAAGGGCAGTAGGTCAAGTTCTCCTGTGGCCCCTTGCTCCACTCCCTGCCCGTCCCCTTCTCCATCTCCTTCTGGGTGGGCCGTTACCCATGCCCTCAAGGCTTTCTGAAGCTCTGTCTTCTTAGCGCCTCGCTTAAAGGGCACCCTTTTCTTTCCGCAGAATTCCTTGAGCTGCGTTGCCGTGTAAGTTTCCAGGTTGGCCAGCTCGAATTCCATCTTGCTAGGTAGGGCCTCAGACGTTTGTAGAGAAAACCAAATGGGACTTAGGCAAAAGGACTTTTAAAAAGAGCAGCCAGTCAGGGAGAATTTAAACAAAAATTAAAAATGCCAATTGGAGAGGGTAGACAAAAATTCAGTAGAGTTAGGTGTAGGGTTGTGGTGTACACTGCGTCGCTGCGTGGTGTTACACAAGCACAAGTCCTATCCCACCGCTCGATCACCAATGTTAGAACCGGGGTCTCTAGTTGGCAGGGGTATGCACCCTAGTCCAAGTAGGGACCACCGCTTCCGACCCGGTAGCTTGGCGCAGAGCAGCGAAGGCGTAACTCCAGAGGCAATGTGTAAAGCACTTGTGTAACACACCAACAGTTCCCAGTAAAACACGCACAAAAGAAAAAGACACTACACCAATTTGTATATAAAAAATATAAAGATCTTTATCTAAGAATTATGCAAGATCCAAGAATGACACACTCAATAATGTGGGGACTCCAGATGCATATAAAGCATGCCAAGCATCAAATAAATCCCACTTCCGGGCAAAGTCAATAATTAATAGAAACAAATCCACTTCCCAGGCAAGATCAATCATTAAGAATCACGATTCCTGTTCCCCGGCAAGGTCAATCACTAATCCAAATGCACCCAAAAGCTCATGTGTGCCAAGTGCTCCTACTGGTACTGTCTTTCTCCCAGTGTCCTCAGTGTGGGGAACAATATGGCACTCTCGGGCAGGTCTTTGTGTGGGCCAACAGTCATTAAAAAGAAACCGATGAAAGGGCCCCCACTCAGTCTCGTGCCAACCCGCAATCTCCCCAGATGACTGGCACGAATAGAATGCTCCCGTGAATAGGTTGAGTCAGTCCGTTCTTAAACACGGCAGTGCGGCGTCCTCACGTAGTGTATCCCAGTCCTGCCTAAAGAGATGGCCCGCAATTGAGGATAACCAGCCTCCCACAACCCGCTCACTCGCAGTAACTAAGCCCTGAAGTGTTACCTGCGAGGGCGGTCGCGGCACAGGCCCTTCTCACTCGATCTCCGAGGAAGGCTCCTTCTTCCTGCCCCGGCCGCTGCGTGGGGAAGCCCTTGGAGCAGGACCAATAGGCGCGCGGTACACCGATGACGCCACGGGACTCCTGGGCCACGGGAACCAATCACAGCACGGCTCTCGCTGGGGACGCTCCCTCGTTGCTGGGCAACGCCCCGGGGGTACCCAATCCCAGCGCGGCGTCTCCTGATGCTGGGGATGACGCGCCCAGGGCTACCGAAGCTCCCGGGCCACGGCGGTGATTTCAGGAGGCAAATTTAAATATCCCCGCAATCCCGGTCAGCACCAAGACAGAGCCTCCTTCGACGGCACCCGGGTCACGGCCACACAGTGCTCTTGGCCACAGCGCTACTCAGTACAAATGAGGCCCTCCCAGCACAATCAGGTCCCAGAGCTGCGGCGGTCCAGTCAGCGATGCACCCGCGCACACGGCTCCAGGGGGCGGGTGATTTGTAGAGCAGCTTCACAGGATTCCCTCAGTTCCGGCCGCCGGCGGCGAGTTGGCATAAACAGCGCTGCTTCCAACCACGTGCAGATGACAGGCACACAGCGCTTCTGTAGTTCCTCAAGAGCCCCAGGCGGCAATGATAATCACAGGGGCATAGCGCTTCAAGTCCCCACAGCGCTATGCAACACAGTCAGTGTCTTCCAACAGCTGCAATGGTTTAGGGGTGTAAGAGGTGGTCTCCCACACCGAGTGCTGCAGAGACAGGGTTCAGGGTGCAGAGGTTGTTCAGAAGTGCAGAGGGAGTCCGTCTGGATGTTGTGGAGACACTCCTGGGATGTTATTTCCAGTCTCCTCTTGGCAGGGCCAGATCAGCAGGCAGGAGGGCAGCTCAAGCACCACAGGGCAGCAGTTCCTAGGAACAGTCAGCTCAGCAGAGTGGCAATCCTCTCAGCGCAGCAGTCTGTACTCCAGCAGAGTTTCTTCTTAGTCCAGGGTGTAACAAAGAAGTGAGGCCAGGACCCTCCCTTATATATCTTTCAGTCTAAGGGCTAGAAAGTGGTAGAAGTCTCTGGAAGGGTCTGGGGGCAGGGGTTTCTGGAAGAGTCCAGGGAGTTCTGGTATGTTCCCTGCCTTCCCTGACCTAGCTGTCACAGTGACGAGAGACAGGCCGTTAAGGCTACAGTGGGCAGCCCATCACAGCTCATCCCAGGGAAGAAGGTGTGAATCACCACTCCCACCTCCCAACCCAGGCAGGCTATCAGTATGCAGAGGGGAGGGGGGAGTCTGCAGCCTAATCTAAGTGTAGGCAGGAAAAGGTCCACTTTATAAAAAAGGGATCCCTAGCGTAGTAATGCCCAAACCCTATATATCATTGGAAAGGGTTCCCCGCCCCGAGTCCAACAAGACCAAACATGACAGACTTGTTAGGTCCCTGTCAGAAGTTATCCCATAAGGAGAGGTTCTCAATGTTAGCCTATTGAGGATTAGCCTTACTGCAGTAGCAGTGGCTTGTGGCAGATATGCCAGCCTCACAAGGTTTTTAGGGGAGAGCACCCGCACCTCAGCACTGTTTAGCAGTGGTGAGGCGCCCAGAGTCCTAAGTCCAACAAAATGTAAGGTCAAAATGGGAGGCAAAAAGGGCAAAAATGTAGGGGAGACCACCCTAAAGCTGACAGGTCTAACAATGACTTTGTAGGGAACGTGCCATACATGTATGGCAGTTGGACTCTGCATATGGTTTGAGCCTGAGTATTGGGACAATGGGGTCTGTTTTGGATGCCCCTGGTTTTAGCATTGTATTAAAAACAAGGTTGAGCCCAAGGAGAGAATCAAGAAAATATGGCAGTAACTATATAGAGACAACAATGGTTCCTGTTAAGGCACAAGAAGTCATTACTAAGTAAAAATTTGATATTAACTTTCAGAAATTATCCAGGAGAAGATACCGTAAAATTATGGAAAAATTCACAATTAATTTCATAGGTACAGCATGCTGAACGACATAAATACGTTTATTACAAAAATTATTTAATGGCGATTAGTGAAAAATGCAGTAAAGTGCTTGGAGCTGACAGGTGATTTACATGTGAAATTATTGATATCAATATGTGTGAAAAAAGGGGAGAACAAAACATATGACCTTGTATGGTTCTTGTAAGGTAGTAGAACATTTTGTGGATTGCAGAAAATGAATAAATCATTTGTAGGGCACAGATGTGATTTTTGCAATGTTTCAACAATGAAGGATAGGTGGGTCTTCATCAGGACAGTGACGTGAGACTGTTGATCTGCTGTACTGTTGGATCAAATTTCATGAAGCCATCACAAGTTGTGTGCAATGTGCAGGCCCACAACTCCACAAAGAGAACCTGCACATTGCGAGGCAGGTGAGTGCACAGGCTATCATGGCCCCCCTAATGAATAAGTAAAAAGTAGCCAGCTCATTCATAGTTGGTGATCTGCGTGGCACGGAAACAGTGGCCTTCTGGAGATAATCTTCCATCATTGAGAGGGTAGAGTGCAGATTCAGCCATACCGTCCTAAACAAGCCTATCGTGCTAATTTACATGGGCGTCCGCAAGAGGAGGCAAGGGGGGGCGCTTGTCCCCCCTGGGTTTTTCACTTGCCCAATAATAGTGACATTTTATCACTACAATTCGAGGATTATCCAAAAGATACTCAACTGATTGATCGAGCGCAGAATAGGAGAGAGCGCCAAAGACAAGTCCTCCTTGTCAGACTGCGATATCTCCCTTAATGCCATGCTGCATCCTCACTTCCAGTTCGTCAGTGTTTCATTCACTTGCGAGGAGCCGCGCCTACTCAATCATAGCCCTGACCCCTCCTTTATATTAAAAACAACATGAAGATACTAAGTCGCCTGGCCCTGCCCATCACAACTCTGCCTCTCCTGAATAATGAATATGCTCGCGCCGTCGAGCTTTGACGCTTGCCCAGAGGGCTGCTTCAGGTAGTAAGTGACAGCCTGGGCACGCACTTGGGTTTGGAGTGCGGGGTATGTGCGGACAGTGAGAGAGACTGAGAGCGGCGGGAGGTTGTGCAAGGGGGAGGCGACAGTCATGATCAAGCATTGGCGTAGCCAGTAGGTCTTGTCTTTGGGACCTTATAAGTGTTTAGCCATGCAACAGTTGATGTTGTTGCACCAAGGATATTGTGCTGCATAACTAAAAACTTATAAGGTCCAAAAGGCGAGACCTATTGGCTATGCCAGTGCTTGTTTCTATTCTGTTTTAGGTTCATGGCACTTCTATTCTAATTGAAGTACGTGCATGGTCCCTTCAAATGAGAAAGGTTTGAAGCTCAATTTTGTGTGTTAAGCAAAGGTGGTAACCCGCCTTGTATTAATTGTTTTAAACCTCCAATTATATTTTCGATATTTTATATGTTCTTTCCTTCCACGTTTTTCTTTTACTTGCAAATAAGAATTCTACAGTGCTGTCCTCCTCTTTGCAGAAACTGGGAAAGCCAGTTTGCACAGGCAAAATATCTTGGAGCTCAGAGTTCAGTTAAACATTCCCTGAGAAAGGCTGAGTTTTCTAATATGAGTAAGGTTGATGGGCACAGCTGTATTTGTAATTTAATAAGGAAAGTCGATTTTGGAACTTTGGTTATGCAATTTTATTTTTGGTCTCTGAGATAAGCCCTCCAACAGCAATGCGTGTTAACAATGTTTGCAAGCAAAGCGCTCTCGGATAGTATAGATGCCTTAGACTCAGCAGACCGGATCTTAAATCTAAGCACACTGACGCCCTTTCTCAATGCTCTTTCGTGGGTTGAAAATGTTGCTTAACTTGCTTATTATAAATTAACCCCACACCCTGTCTATGCTCTGTAGGGGTTTTTCAGCGGCAAGCTGTATTTTTTCCTCATTTGGTTCAGGCGTTCTTGGTTTATTGTTTCTAATGTCCCGATGTTACCTCGGAAATTCTAAAACATTTCCTGGTGAAAAGCGTTTTTCCACACCAAAACAAATGTTACTGAAATCTGATGTATTTAAGATGTGTTAGGAACTTTATAAGCTTCAATATGCAAGCTGTGCAAAATATTTGCATAAATGTATTTGGGAAAAAATTGATTCTTTGAGATCATTTTAGACGAGTAATACTTCCAGTACAAACAACAATCATGTACTGCACAGGTCAGTTCAAATCTTGTTAATAGGGCCGTGGCCCTGTAACCTACACTGTGAAATGCCCAGCTTCCACCTACTGTGCCATGATGGTTATGTTTCCACCTGACTTATGTTTTCCAAACCAGCTTCTGCTTAGTCCTTTTTATTATCTTTCAGGGAAAAAAAACTGTACCAGAATCCAAGTTAGGTGGAAAAAACGTAATGTCTCATGAAATAAGTACAAAGCAATGCAAAGCGGGCATGTTTTTGGGCGAAAAAGCGAATCGATTCCTAAAGGTCTCCTCATATTCAGCGCATGCGTGCTGCGCAGGCGAGACCTAAAAATGGCGCTAGTCACATCCCAGACAGCTGGACATGTGTCTAGTGGGGCAGTTCAGGACTTATGACAGGGGCCGGCCGTGGGGAGGGGGATATGCCCCTCTCTGGGACCAGCACTGCCTGCGACCACCGGACTTAGACGTACTGAGAGTGGAGGGGGCTCTAGGCAGGGGAAGTAGGAAGCATAATCCTCCACACCTTCCACACCCCCGGGAACAAGAGGACGAAACCCACTCCCCAAGGGTCAGATGGACATTGCCACCTCCCAGTAGGATATTGTACAGGTCCTCTCGTGGGATAGGAGAACAAGCAGCTGCCTTGCCACTAACAGTGCGAAGTTCTGCTGAACTGCAGTTAAGACACAGAGCCCGCCTTCCCCACCCACCAGAGAGCAGAAACCAAGTGACAGTAAATACTGAGAACCAGCCATTCCCATACACCTGGCTGTGTGATGTGATACGGAATGGGGTAGCAGTAGGGCCTTGAAGACAGTAGCAGGGGTTGGGATTGGGTGCCCATGCTGCTGGGTATGGGAGGCGAGTGGAGGGGACTGGCATGCACCTTTGGGTAGAGTCTGTGAAATACTGGGGAAAGGGCACGGAACAATGAGACTAGCACCTTACACCTGCAGCATAATGTCTTACATTGGGAACTTTCATACAATCAGGGGCGGCTAGGGAAAATTTAATTCAAAGGAAGAAAGGCCTGCAATATAGATTTGGTAGGAGATATTGTACACCTGGGGTTGCATACATGGAGGAAGTGTCCACACTGTTGAAAACAATGAATTTAAGCGGGGTACAGATAAAAAATTATGCCCCCCTCCCTGAAAAAATTTCTGCGGACGCCCATGCTCATTTAAGCAACATTTGTTTTCAGGTTGGAAATTATTGTACCCCTAAAATTACAACTATTAAATAATAAACAAATATATAGTGTGCGACCCCACTTACAAATGCAGCTTCATCACAACACAAAGGGGTCAATATCCGGCCTGTTTATAATTTCTGTTGTAACAAGTGGGACTTAGCACACATGAAAGCCATCAGCCAGGATATCCCTGCCGTGACAGCGCATCCCTTTGAGAAAGAGGGATGTGTATGTGTGTCCCTAGGCCCAAACCATGCCTACAGCACCATCATGTTGTGTGTTGTGTGCCACAATGCTATAGCAGGCAGTCTGCACACTTGAGTGTCGGCATACCCTGATAGGATTCTGCTCAAAATCTTAAATGTGGACATTTTGAAGACCGCTTGCCTTTCCTGAATACACAAAACAAATGGGACAGTTGCACATTTGGTCACTGGGGTGCTGTAGGGGGCTCTGGGTATCTCCACGTCTAATCAAGAGCAAATCAGTGGGCAAGATGTACATAAACTTCCCTCCCAGTGCTCTTGTTTGGAAGTTTACCTTTGGCTGTTCCAGGATGAGGTGAGTTAATTTAAAGGACTTTCATGGTATTAATAGGCTGGGAATCTTTCACCCATAACAACAATTGAGGCTATTCCAGCTGTAATGGATGTTCTTGGAACATATCATTTTATTCCTGATTAATCGAGGCCACTTGTTAGCATATTGAGGTGAACAAATTCTGTGTAAACTCATTGGGGCATATTAACAAGGCCCATATCTCCACTTTTTTGGCTTTTAAAGCCAAAAAAACGGAGATAAAAATATCTCCCTATTTACAAGCGGGTGATAACATGCATTAGTGCATGTTAACACCCTTTTACCCGATGCCTCCCTTTGCATCTCTAATGATATGCAAAGTGGGCGTCACTGGGCAGTAAAACCTTGTGCACATCGTGATTTATACAAGGCTGCCCATGCATTTCAGCAGAGGTTAGTTTTGGAGAAAACCGCTGTTTTTGTCAAAAACTAAGGTCTGCTAAAATGCAGACTTAGCTATACTCATCATTGTGGGTGGGTTATGCTGATATGACCACAGGGTCGTATCAGCAAGGTTATCGCCGTTTTCCATGGAACATCGCTGGAAAACCAGCGATGTTCCATTGAAAATATTGCTATCACTGGTATTATTATCGCCATTGCGATATGAGTTGTTAATACATCGCTAGCATGGCGATCATTATCAGAGATAGCCGGCTATAAATATTTCCACACTGGGGGCGGCCAGCAATAATTATCGCTGCCGCTTGGTAATATGCCACATAGTTCGCATCCATCTTTACTCCTCTGGAGTGGCGCAATTTTGCCTCATACAGAAATTAAGAAGGAGTAAAAGGAACACAGGGGCATATTACCAAGCAATAGCGATAATTATCGCTATTGCTTGGTTAGAGACAAAAATTTACTGCTGAGCTGCGACAATTTTTATCGCAGATAAACCTTGGTATTACCAAGGTTTATCGCAAATGCGATAAAAATCGGCCGCAATGCATGAATATCGCTGAAAAGTCAGCGATATTCATGCATTACCGAGCTAATGCTCTTAGCAATGTTATCCACCTCCCATTGGATAACATGGCTAAGAACTGCTCAGGGCAGATGTTAGCTTTTGGAGATATTCGCGCTTACCGCGAATATCTCCAAAGGTTGGTAATAGGAGATAGCGATGTTAGCGACTGTTTCCAGTCGCTAACATCTTGGCACGCCCACTTTGCATGTCATTAGCGATAAATATCACTGACATGCAAAGTGGGGGCCAAGATGGTCGCTATCTCCTACTAGCTGTCGCTAACTGGTGTTAGCGACAGCTAGGTAATAGGGAGATAATTTTATCTCCGCTTTCTTGGCTTTTAAAGCCAAAAAAGCAGAGATAAACACCTTTGATAATATGCCCCACAGTTTGTATAGACTGCACCCAAGGCCACTGTACACATACTGCAGGGGAGGACCAAATTGCGTAGCAGGGTAGACTAAGGTATGTGGCAGGAAAAGGCAAATTAAGAAGCATAATGCAGCACATTTTGGGTATTACTACTTCATTGTTTTGGCATTTTTTGGTGGGGGGGTCAAAATCTGTTTATTGAAATGTGTCCATGGGTTACAAACATTTTGCAAAGATCATAGTATGTTCAGTCATTTTTCATGGGTGCAAAATCCATGCAGAAGTAAGCTATAGTATCGGTACAGTTTTGTAACAAGGGTCGGATTTCCCCCGTGAGCATCTCTGAAAAGCCAAGTTCTACAATTTACGAACATTTACATTTATAGTGAAGCAAACTACCAGTGAATAAGTAAGAAGACAAGAAGGAAAGGAATTAGAAGGAAAAGAAAAGAATAAAGAACCCAACCATACCTAATCATTTTATCGACTCCAGATGGATGAAAGGCTGAGTGGACCCGCTGGGATTTAAACTCGTGACGATGAGGTCGAACACAGGCCCCTGCAGTGGAAACATTAGTCCACTGAGCCACCAGACCCAGCTATAGACTGCTCTTTAGCAGAGCTAACAACCTTTTTCACAGGATCTCCTGCAGGCCCCCCATCAACACCACCAACCGAAAACCCAAAGTGGCTGAGCGAACTCCTAATCACTGAGGGGCATATTACCAACAACTAGTGATAATTATCGCTATGTTGGTTTAGCGGCGATATTTGCATCGCAATGCTGCGGCGATTTTTATCGCTTAGGAACCTTGCTATTATCAAGGTATATCTCCTAAGCGATAAAAATCGGCCGCAATGCATGAATATCGCTGAAAAGTCAGCGATATTCATGCATTACCGAGCTAATGCTCTTAGCCATGTTATCCACCTACCATTGGATAACATGGCTAAGAACTGCTCAGGGGCAGGTGTTAGCTTTTGGAGATATTCACGCTTAGCACGAATATCTCTAAAAGTTGGTAATAGGCGATAGCGATGTTAGCGACTGTTTCCAGCCGCTAACATCTTGGCACGCCCACTTTGCATGTCATTAGTGATAAATATCACTGACATGCAAAGCGGGGCCCAAGATGGTCGCTATCTCCTACTAGCTGTCGCTAACTGGTGTTAGCGACAGCTAGGTAATAGGGAGATAATTTTATCTCCGCTTTCTTGGCTTTTAAAGCCAAAATAGCAGAGATAAACCCCTTGATAATATGCCCCTATATTGCTTTCCTAGCTTGCACAGGTTAAGACCTCTTGATGGTTCCTATCCACAGGCCCACTAGAATTATATGACAGGGGAGGACCAAATAATGTGGAAAGAAAATGCTAATTATATGGGGTTATCTGGCACATGTTTTGATAGTATTACCTCATTATTTTGCCATTTTTACCCATGTTAACACTGTCTTAACGTCTAATTAATACCACTTTAACACCCAAATACAGCAATAAACTGGTGAATGGTCAACCTCTGAGAAAGGTATTTGACTCACATGTTGCTGCTTTATTTAGACGCGTTTGATCCATTTACATTAGAAAAAATTGTTTTTGTTAAAATTTGCAAATTATGCAGCAGATGATGGATTATGAGGCATGGGCGACAAATCATAACTATGCAGAAAACACATAGCTGTAGAATTGCATAATTCCAACGGCCATTTGTATACGTTAAGGTTCCCTTTGGTAACAGATATGAAGCTGCTGCATTACAAAACAATTGATGAACTTACTTACTACATTTTTTAATTTACAGCTTCAAAAAACTCAAGTTGTTTAAAGCTGAGAGCTTCTACTGATCGATTAACAAATTTGGTCTAAAAACCTGGTCTAGAGTGACCAAATTTTCCAGATTTCTATGGACAGTCCTGGTTTTCATTCGTCTGTCCGTCATCACGACAATTTTAAATTGAACCAATACGTGTCCCGGTTTTGGGGAGCGAGTTGGGGTGCATGCACATTTGATTTTAAATAGAGTGCATGCTCACATTTCCTCCAGCCTTTGCCTGTTTTATCACTGCAGGACTGAAGTACATTTTTAAACCTTATTTAAAAGACTCCTGTTGACTACTCTACTGTACGGCGGCATCACAGCGGCATGCAATCAGCGTCTTCTGAGACCCTCCGCAGACCCCCAAACTCATGAGCCCTATCCTTTTTCACTACAGCACATCTTGAGGGAGAGAAGGGGAAGGAGCATGGGGCGACCCAAGACCTCTTTAACAGTGCCATCATAATGCATGGGCACGCTGGGCAGTTGCCCGGCAGTCCCACAAGCCTGGGGGCTCCAGGCAGACCAGAATTTAACACAAATTTTCCATTAAACATTTTAACTCCTGTAAGTTGTTGTGTAGGCAGGGCCACTGGCGTAACGAAAACTGAGGTGGCCTCCCTGCACGGTACGTAGAGGGGCCCCCTCTGAAGAACCGGGTTTTAGAACCCAGCGGCACCAGGGGCACGCCCAAAGTCTTCGAGTTCACCTGTCTTAGAATATAGAGACATGGGATACTTCTCGGTGACGTCAAAGATCAAATTTATTGGCTGCAACCAATTTTCGTATTGCGAGACATCGTCTTTTATGCTAAAAATCACATTCCTGACAAACACCCATTATTTACGAACTGTCCAATCATAGGTAACATTGCAAAAGGTATCGCATGAAGACAAACCCACTTTTCAGTTGTCCAGCCCACCATCAATTACACGGGAAAACCCAACATTCTTGCTCAGACAGGCCGGACAAACCCATAATAAAAGACCACAACCCAAACCATAAACAGACCATAAAAGAATGAACAGAAACAGATGAGAAGTAAGATAAGGGGTGTGTGCGTGTGCAATAAACTCAACAATGTCCTGTTCTTTGATCCTAATCTCGATCAACTACCGGACAAGGAACTGGCTTAGCAAGGTTAGCTTCAGGCAACGGGTTCAGTTCGCTTAGGTCACCTAGGAGTCAGCTAAAGTGTACGTGTACCAAAGACTCGTTCGGCCGCAGTCATCGGCCTATGTGAGGGCAACCACAAAATGGCTGCCGTATACAAAATGAAACCTAAGGGTTCAGAACGAAATCCTTAAATATGTAGTGAATCCATCGGTCTAACATGGCGAAATCACTCGTACTTGCCGCACTTACTAGTTACGGTCAGCTACTATCAAATTCGTAACGAAACCATGACCTTTATGAAACGGGTTCAGAATTCACGGAACCTCACCTCTGGGCTCAATCATGAGCTCTCTGGCCAGAGGGCAGTGCTGAGGGAGCCCCTTGGAGCTTGGGGCCCCCTCTCACCGCGTGGGCTGCGGGGGCCTGTGTTACGCCCCTGGGCAGGGCCCAGTGAAATGCTTTGCTCAAGGACCTATAATGCTGTTAAGAGGGCCCTGCTCTGTAATGTCTTCCTTTGGCTCGGCTTCCTGAAATAGAACCAAGGCCGCAAACTCTAAAACACTGATCTTGTTTGCCTTTCTAATACATACTCTGCCTCATAGGTTTGTGGGATGTTACATTGTAGCACTGCCATTACAGTAAGTACGGTTAATATAGTTGGGGTGACCAGGCATCCCGGATTTGCAGGATAGTCCTCCTTCATGCCATAATGTCTGTTTTCTCTTTGTTGGTCAGCGCATTTAGTTAAATCATTTCGTACCTCATGGTTGATGCAAAATGGTAGTCCTACCTTTATGTTTATAGAGTGTCCCTGGTTCTACCACACTCTTGTCTCCCTACCCTGGGCTTCAACTGTAAAAGCAACAGGGTTGGCCTAACAGTAGTGAGGTTGCACTGCAAGAGCAAAATGATTGGTGCAGTAGCAGAAGGCATAGAGGAATGCTCTATCAAAAGTCCACCGCAGTACCTCCCTGAGACACAAAGAAATAATCCAGCCTTGCATGTGTCTGATGTGGTGCTAAAAAAAAGGTAAAGGCATAATCATTGGGCTCTTGTGAGGCCCAAGCATCAATTAGTCCATGAGTCAAGCATAAATTCAGCAAAGCTTTAAAGACTTTAGGTTTCCGGCCCCTATATAAGCTAGTCCCGAGCTTCATTGTATTAGCTCTCAGATTTAAATTACAGTCGCCACAGATAATTAAAGGCAATGGCCACCCAACAAGTTCCATATTAAACCAGTTAAAAAGAGCTGGATCATCGAGCACTGACCCATAAATAGAGCAGAGCGTAAAAGAGTGATTATCCGCATTACATAGAGTAAGGACCCATCTGCCCAGGTGATCTGCCTTAGAGTGTAAGAAATTAAACCTTTTTCTGCGAGCTGTATTGGCTACCCCTTTTGTGCGTGTGCCTTGAGTTGTGAAGGAAACTAGCTGATACCCTGCTTATTCTGCCACCTTTTGTCTCCCTGCTTCAATATGTGTCTCTTGTAGAATACTATATCAGCATTCAAATGCTGGATATCTTCATTGACCCTGTGTTATTTTTGCGGACAGTTCAACCCACATATGTTAACCGATGCAATTCTTAGCTTACCCCTTGTCATTTTCTACAGTCTCACTTGTCCTAGATGAAAATGTGCTCATAATTCCATATAATCTCCATGCCTATACATATACTTCAACCCAATGGACCAGCCGTACCCCCAGAGGAGTCCCTACCCCTAACCCTCCCCCACCCTACCTAGCGGCAAAAAAGGTCCGAAGACCCTTGTGATGCCTCCAGCATGATGCTACTTTCCACCACCACCCATCAAGCTCCCCTATATACACAATGTAGGAGAGTAGGGTCTGCTATCCTATGGTCACCCCATTTTTTTGCTTTTTGCTTCACTGGTTTTCGACTTACTGAGGCTGTGGGCCTGCTAATCAGACCCCCAGCCTGCTGTTCTCTCTCTAAATTCATAATGCATGTGCTATAGGTACATACCACAATTGGAAATTGACTCCTTGTCAGCCCCTGTACCATGCACTATAGGTGCTCAGGGCATAGGTGCCACCAAGGCCTACCAGGGGCTGCAGTATATCTTTTGCCACCCCTGGCTGGTTCTTAAATTGACACAACTGGCTGATCACTCAGCTGGGGCAAGTTGGTGTAATTACCCCTTGCTTAGATATAGTATACCTATATCTAAACCTATATCTGGACACATATAAACCTGTGAGCCACTCCTATGGAAGGCCTTATCAATCCTGGAGGCAGAGTGCGTGGTTTAATGTGAGATGGAGCTCTGGCATGAGCTGAGCCTGTCTGCAGCTGTCGGGAACAACTCCCTAAGCTGATCCGGGATAATGCCATACCATATACTATTAAGTGCCTTATAATCCTCGCTGTTATATAGCAACTTTGGTTTGGCTTTATCAAAACATGTCGTGTAAGGTGTCATACGAATTGGAATACTACCCCCTCGCAAGTTCTGGCGACTGGGGTAGCATTCCACCACTCTAGAGGGAGAAGACATGTTACTTTACTTAAACACGGTTGATTTTAAAAGAGCCTCAGATCCACAAAATGGATGCCTCTGCCACAGACACGGGTCTGGCCTCCTGCTGCTGACCAAAACTCAGCAGATGGTGGCCTGGACAAAGGGTTTCCTGTCGCAGGGCGGTGTCACACCACCCCAGACAGGAGATAGTGGATTGTAGCAGGGAGGTTTCAAAGAAACCAGACACTACTTGGGGAGCACAAGGCTGCCCCTTGCATAATCCGGCCAAACCGGTTCTGGGGCACACCAGCCCTTGTCCCAGCGCGGCCAGGATCAAAGGAAAGGGGTGTATCCACCCCCTTCCCGGGTCCCACCCATAGGAGGGGACCTAGCAGGTAATCCAGCCCACCAGATACGAATAAGAGTGGGAGCAGTGCCAATGCAACTGAGATTATCCTGAAGAAACATAAGAAATGAAACTCTGGACCCTTCGACATCCTACTCAACGTAGAAGACTGAAGAATCTCCCTTGTGGTCAAAGAGTGACCACCCTGTGCAAACAGGCACCATCCAGCACCTCGACCCTTGCTTTGTTGCAGTTCCCGCCAGAACTCGAGCAACAGAGATCAACGAGATTAAGCTTGCCTACCTTCCTCCAGCCCGATCCACGGTCCCTGCAGAGCTGAGATCCGTGGAGGTGACCGGAAGCGTGGGGCACGCCATCTTGAAAAGACCACGAGACGCTGACTGCGCAGCCCATGAGTGACCCTCGAAGCTGTGCACCGGGGTTTGAAAAGCCCCAACCCTGAGCTACTCTTGCACCGAAGCTCACCTTTCCACACTCGATGAGTGCTGCGTGGGGCCCTTCTGCTTGTGTTGGCTCGACGCGTTGGCCCGGTCACTTGCCAGTTGGCTTGTGGCCCCTGTGCTGACGAAAACCTTAAACCGACTTGCTTTTCTGGTTGCTCCAGATTTGCACCAGCTCCTGTGAAAAGGAGCACCCGCTCTGACCCTCCTGGTCTGAGTGAGAAGCAATCTCCCGGTTCCGCGTGGATTGCTTTTGCCAAGTCTTGTTTACTCCAATCTTGAAGCCGACGGCGCTGACAGCGAGAGCCTGCGTGGGACAGATCGTGACCTGCTCCTGGACGTCGCAGATGCCCCAGAGCCTACGTGACAGCGGAGAGAAGCTCCTCAACAACCATCTGATTTCGCCCGACATTGCCTGGTTCCGTCCTGGTTCCACCCTGGTCACTGCTGAGTGACCCAGACTCTGTCCCCTCTGCTTTCAGATACTTTTCGACTTCGATCCACCCTTGGATCACACCGGACACTTCTGCTTCCCATCGCCTGCAGCATCTTCAGCTCCAAGCACCAAGAGCCTGCGTGTCAAAACCCGACGCCACTTCGACCCTGTGCACCCGCTTCCTGTGGGTGAGGTAACATTGCAACGCCGGTGTTCCTACCCTGGTACACTTCTCTAGGGTCTGTGTCTTAAGTTTTGTTCCTCTAGGTTCAGCGGAAGTATCCTTAAACTAACTTTGTGTAACTTTTACGCACCATTGACTTTGCATTGGTGCAAGCCGCACTTTACGAGATACCAATCGAACAGTGGTTAGGCCTAGGGCCTAGGGAATCGCTGGGAGCAGTCTGGACTAGCAATGCTGAAGTCGGGAAAAGCCCGCGGGATTCGGGTGCAGCACGTAAAGTGCGGCTTGCACCAATGCAAAGTCAATGGTGCGTAAAAGTTACACAAAGTTAGTTTAAGGATACTTCCGCTGAACCTAGAGGAACAAAACTTAAGACACAGACCCTAGAGAAGTGTACCAGGGTAGGAACACCGGCGTTGCAATGTTACCTCACCCACAGGAAGCGGGTGCACAGGGTCGAAGTGGCGTCGGGTTTTGACACGCAGGCTCTTGGTGCTTGGAGCTGAAGATGCTGCAGGCGATGGGAAGCAGAAGTGTCCGGTGTGATCCAAGGGTGGATCGAAGTCGAAAAGTATCTGAAAGCAGAGGGGACAGAGTCTGGGTCACTCAGCAGTGACCAGGGTGGAACCAGGACGGAACCAGGCAATGTCGGGCGAAATCAGATGGTTGTTGAGGAGCTTCTCTCCGCTGTCACGTAGGCTCTGGGGCATCTGCGACGTCCAGGAGCAGGTCACGATCTGTCCCACGCAGGCTCTCGCTGTCAGCGCCGTCGGCTTCAAGATTGGAGTAAACAAGACTTGGCAAAAGCAATCCACGCGGAACCGGGAGATTGCTTCTCACTCAGACCAGGAGGGTCAGAGCGGGTGCTCCTTTTCACAGGAGCTGGTGCAAATCTGGAGCAACCAGAAAAGCAAGTCGGTTTAAGGTTTTCGTCAGCACAGGGGCCACAAGCCAACTGGCAAGTGACCGGGCCAACGCGTCGAGCCAACACAAGCAGAAGGGCCCCACGCAGCACTCATCGAGTGTGGAAAGGTGAGCTTCGGTGCAAGAGTAGCTCAGGGTTGGGGCTTTTCAAACCCCGGTGCACAGCTTCGAGGGTCACTCATGGGCTGCGCAGTCAGCGTCTCGTGGTCTTTTCAAGATGGCGTGCCCCACGCTTCCGGTCACCTCCACGGATCTCAGCTCTGCAGGGACCGTGGATCGGGCTGGAGGAAGGTAGGCAAGCTTAATCTCGTTGATCTCTGTTGCTCGAGTTCTGGCGGGAACTGCAACAAAGCAAGGGTCGAGGTGCTGGATGGTGCCTGTTTGCACAGGGTGGTCACTCTTTGACCACAAGGGAGATTCTTCAGTCTTCTACGTTGAGTAGGATGTCGAAGGGTCCAGAGTTTCATTTCTTATGTTTCTTCAGGATAATCTCAGTTGCATTGGCACTGCTCCCACTCTTATTCGTATCTGGTGGGCTGGATTACCTGCTAGGTCCCCTCCTATGGGTGGGACCCGGGAAGGGGGTGGATACACCCCTTTCCTTTGATCCTGGCCGCGCTGGGACAAGGGCTGGTGTGCCCCAGAACCGGTTTGGCCGGATTATGCAAGGGGCAGCCTTGTGCTCCCCAAGTAGTGTCTGGTTTCTTTGAAACCTCCCTGCTACAATCCACTATCTCCTGTCTGGGGTGGTGTGACACCGCCCTGCGACAGGAAACCCTTTGTCCAGGCCACCATCTGCTGAGTTTTGGTCAGCAGCAGGAGGCCAGACCCGTGTCTGTGGCAGAGGCATCCATTTTGTGGATCTGAGGCTCTTTTAAAATCAACCGTGTTTAAGTAAAGTAACATGTCTTCTCCCTCTAGAGTGGTGGAATGCTACCCCAGTCGCCAGAACTTGCGAGGGGGTAGTATTCCAATTCGTATGACACCTTACACGACATGTTTTGATAAAGCCAAACCAAAGTTGCTATATAACAGCGAGGATTATAAGGCACTTAATAGTATATGGTATGGCATTATCCCGGATCAGCTTAGGGAGTTGTTCCCGACAGCTGCAGACAGGCTCAGCTCATGCCAGAGCTCCATCTCACATTAAACCACGCACTCTGCCTCCAGGATTGATAAGGCCTTCCATAGGAGTGGCTCACAGGTTTATATGTGTCCAGATATAGGTTTAGATATAGGTATACTATATCTAAGCAAGGGGTAATTACACCAACTTGCCCCAGCTGAGTGATCAGCCAGTTGTGTCAATTTAAGAACCAGCCAGGGGTGGCAAAAGATATACTGCAGCCCCTGGTAGGCCTTGGTGGCACCTATGCCCTGAGCACCTATAGTGCATGGTACAGGGGCTGACAAGGAGTCAATTTCCAATTGTGGTATGTACCTATAGCACATGCATTATGAATTTAGAGAGAGAACAGCAGGCTGGGGGTCTGATTAGCAGGCCCACAGCCTCAGTAAGTCGAAAACCAGTGAAGCAAAAAGCAAAAAAATGGGGTGACCATAGGATAGCAGACCCTACTCTCCTACATTGTGTATATAGGGGAGCTTGATGGGTGGTGGTGGAAAGTAGCATCATGCTGGAGGCATCACAAGGGTCTTCGGACCTTTTTTGCCGCTAGGTAGGGTGGGGGAGGGTTAGGGGTAGGGACTCCTCTGGGGGTACGGCTGGTCCATTGGGTTGAAGTATATGTATAGGCATGGAGATTATATGGAATTATGAGCACATTTTCATCTAGGACAAGTGAGACTGTAGAAAATGACAAGGGGTAAGCTAAGAATTGCATCGGTTAACATATGTGGGTTGAACTGTCCGCAAAAATAACACAGGGTCAATGAAGATATCCAGCATTTGAATGCTGATATAGTATTCTACAAGAGACACATATTGAAGCAGGGAGACAAAAGGTGGCAGAATAAGCAGGGTATCAGCTAGTTTCCTTCACAACTCAAGGCACACGCACAAAAGGGGTAGCCAATACAGCTCGCAGAAAAAGGTTTAATTTCTTACACTCTAAGGCAGATCACCTGGGCAGATGGGTCCTTACTCTATGTAATGCGGATAATCACTCTTTTACGCTCTGCTCTATTTATGGGTCAGTGCTCGATGATCCAGCTCTTTTTAACTGGTTTAATATGGAACTTGTTGGGTGGCCATTGCCTTTAATTATCTGTGGCGACTGTAATTTAAATCTGAGAGCTAATACAATGAAGCTCGGGACTAGCTTATATAGGGGCCGGAAACCTAAAGTCTTTAAAGCTTTGCTGAATTTATGCTTGACTCATGGACTAATTGATGCTTGGGCCTCACAAGAGCCCAATGATTATGCCTTTACCTTTTTTTTAGCACCACATCAGACACATGCAAGGCTGGATTATTTCTTTGTGTCTCAGGGAGGTACTGCGGTGGACTTTTGATAGAGCATTCCTCTATGACCAAGAGTACTTAACACATATGATAGCATGGATTCCTAGATTTATATCCGAGAACAGGGGTAGCACCCGGGTGGATATTGCATGGGATGCTCTGAAAGTTGGGATAAGGGGGAAACTTCAAGGTACGGCTGGCGGTCTCAGAAAGCGGGTAAAATCTACAGACAGGAACTCTATGATAAATTAGGCGATGCAGAGACGCAATTGGCTGAAGCTATTATGAACGGGGGTGATGTGGGCCAGGTAAAAAACTCAGGTCGCATTAGCCAAATCCTTGAAGTCTCAACAAAAAAAGCGGCAGGGAAATACGCAGCATGGAGATCCAAAATGTATGAATGCTGTGAGAAAGTGGGGCATTTGCTTGCGGTATGTACTAGACAAAGGTTGACACAGGGAGCAATCCTCGCAATCAACGACCCTCAAGCTGGGCTAGTCTCTGAGGCCAAAGACATTAGGGCTGCTTTCCAGCATTTTTACCAACTACTCTATACTGAGGAAACTATGGGAAGTAAGGAGGAAATTTGGGATTATCTAGCAGAGCTTCCAGGAGAAAGGCTAACTAGGGAGCAAAGAGAAACCTTAGAGGTACCCATTACGGCTGAAGAGGTAGCCGATGTCATCAGCTCCTTAGCTAACGTGAAGGCAGTGGGCACTGATTTTATCCCAGGGGAATTCTAAAACAAATGTGCTCCCTGCTTACTGGAAATTATGGTTCAAGTTTTTTTAAAAGCCCAGTCTGGTCAGAGGGCGCCTGAGTCATGGGGATCGGCCAACATTGTGGTTTTCCCCAAAAAAAAGAAGTCGGTCAAGGAGCTCGGGTCTTATCGGCCTATAACACAAATTAATAGCGATGAAAAGGTTTATGCCAAGATTCTGGCAAATCGGTTAGCCACAGTGATCCAAAAATTGGGTTCCCCAACCCAACATGGGTTTGTTCCGGTTAGGAGCACAATCGATCATATTCAGAGAGCGATTGCTCTCTTTAATGCGGCAGAGATCACTGGAGACCCTATAGGGCTAATCCTGCTAGATGCAAAGAAAGCCTTTGATAGGGTCTCCTGGCCGTTTTTATGGGCCACTCTTGAGAGCAGAGGTTTTAGTACTGGTTTCATAAAGGCTATCTCAATAATGTATAAAAACCCGGTGGCTAGAATTGCTATAATGGGGGAACTGTCAGATCCTGTGTCGGTTAGAAGGGGTACACGTCAGGGCTGCCCATGCTCCCCTCTGTTATTTGCCCTGTATATCGACTCTCTGGTCCGAAAAATTATAGATAATGATCAGATTTTAGCTATACATAGTAATGGGGGGAGCTTCAAAATCCTGGCATACGCTGACGATGTAGCTATCACTACCCCCAACCCTTTTGGTGCACTAGCCGAAATTGAAAAGGGGGCAGAGACTTTCGGACATATCTCGGGATATCGACTCAATTCCAACAAAACTCTTGTGGTAGTCGGCAAGGGACTCCAGTTTAATGACCCATGGGTTGTACGAAAGGCAACATATCTTGGGGTCGTGGTAATGGCAGATGTGTCTAAGATTGTAGAAACTAATTTAGAACCACTACTTCCAAAATTCAGAACAGAGTTAAATCGCATAGACAATCTTAAGTTAAGCTTTGTGGGGAGGTGTAATGTTATGAAGATGTTGTTTCTGCCCAAAAAATTATATTTTTTTCGGGCAATTCCGCTGGCCATTGATAATACTTGGTTTAAAGCTATGAACCAGTTGTATACTAAATTTCTTGGGCCAATCACCGCCCCCGGAGAGCGCTAACGTTTTTGACGCTAAATAGGGACAGAGGAGGATAGGCCGTCCCTAATCTTCAGTTATACCACTGGGTGGCCATATTGTTAAAAACAGGAAGTCTAATTAGGGATGAACCTGATCAAGGGCAGGAGGTGGCTCCCACATCAATTTATGATTTACTGTTGGAGTCAGGGGTTAGGGGGTGTCTTCTGCATTAGACTGATTTTAAGTATTACAAAAGAGTGAAGCTCAAGACGCTAATGTGTGCTTTCAAAATTTGATTTGCAGCTCGAAAAAAGCTTGGTCTGGGCCTCATCCATGCTTACACCCCATTGTATGGTAAACAAATCGTTCCCTAGTATTTTTAATGATGGCCTTATGAAAATTTGGCATGGTAAAAGTGTTAGGATGGTTGGGAACATTATAGACGATACTGGGGTGATCTTCTTTATCAGGATCAAGGAAACCTTTGGGGTCAGCAATAGTCAATTCTTTAAATATCTCCAGATAAGAGATTTTTTAGGGAGAAAATCTGGGGGGAGCAGTGGTTTTGCCCGGGTGATGTTGGTCGAGATGCTGCTTAAAGGATCAGTTACACTAGGTGGGATCTATAAAAAACTAAATGAGATGATGATTGATGATTTACACAAACACTGTGAACTTTGGCAAGAGCAGTTACAGATTGAAGCGGGAGAGGTTGAAGACTCACTCAATATGACCCAAACTTCTTGTATTGCTACTAACCTCCAACTGTAATGTTTCAAGACCTGGTTCAATATTTATATAACACCGGAGAAGATTTCCAAATGGACATGTCCAACGCTGTAGGTTTACAGCAGCAGACATCGTACATATGTTTGCATCCTGCCCCAATTTAGATTTAATTAAAATGGAGGTTGGAACCATTCTTGAATCCCATCTGGGACAGCATATATAAATGACATCACAGTTGATAGTATTGGGAGTTTGCAGTTCTCAACTACCAGCTCGGGTACAGACCATTCTCTTTATTGCAGTGATAGTATTTCAACTCTGCTTAGCCACCTATTGGCTTGATGCTGTTCCTCCTACAGGACAACAGTATATGCGAGAAGGGGGCAGAGAGCTAGAGCCAAGGGGATGGACATTTGGGCCCCTTTGATTAGATGGTCTGAAAACAGCAAAGCGGAGGGGATTGGGTGATAAAGTATATGTATATTGTGTATGGCCCAGCTTGTTTGTTAATATGGGCAAAGCTACGTTTTATTTCTGGATAGCGCCTCTTCCTTTAATTTTCTCTTCTCTGTTTCTTTTCTTTTTTTTCCTCTTTCTCCATGCCAGTACACGAATATATATCTTTTGTTTTTCTTTTTTCTTCTCTCTCTCTTTCTTTCTTTCTTGCCTTTCAAGGACCAGCCAGGATGGGGGGGTTGGATGATTCTTGGGAGAAAGCGGGTGGGAATATGATGCATTCTTACGTCTTTATATGCTGTATACTCTTGGTTAATAAAATTAATAAAGACCCTTAAAAAAAAAAAAAAAAAAAAAGAGGTGAGGGCAAAAATGCAGAGCCTGACAGGGACCCGTCTCAGCACCTGCTTTATAGAACTGCTGGTGCTGAGCACCGGCAGGACCCGGCCCACTTAAAGCCCTGAGATTAACATCACTTTTTTCACACCCCAATACTGTCTTTTGTGAAAAGTATGGCTGGATGAATCTCCCCTCCGAATATCAAAATCCAATGCAAATGTATGCAGTTGTCATGGAAAACCTGATGGGTTTTTACTATTAAGTGGTGTGATCAGCTCAGCATCAGCAGTTTCCTTCCTAATGGCGCTGTTACCGTATGTGTTGTTGTGTTTCCCTGGTATTGAAGAGAAATTAGCCAGACTGCTTTTGTTTTGCAGTTTTATATAGCTCATACTCCAGTTGCATTACAGATGGACACATCATTTTTTTTTAAGCCACCAGGATATTAAGGGGATGATTAGGATGTTGGTCAGAGTTTTCCCGACTGACATTTCTTTGGTTTCAAGACTGACCGATCTCGGGTCGGCGGTCCAAAACCGCAATTACGATGCGGCTGCACATGGTGCTGTCGCAGACTCCCATTTCCCAATGGGAGCTTACGCAGCAGACATAAACTGGCCACACAAGGAGAAATGAGAGTCACTGTAAATCCCTGCACTGTGTGGCAGGCATCTCACGTTGCCTGACACATGGTGCAGGGATTTACAGGGGTGCACCATAGGTATTTTCCTCGGTCTCCAACTGGAAGCCGCTGAGAAAGGGGGGCCGTGCTAGGGCCCCAAAAGTCCCTTTCCGACAGGCTTTCAATGTCCAATGCCCCAAAAAAAAAGCCTGTCGGAGACCGATATCATACACCCGACGGCGGAATTGCCGTCTGGATAGGATTATGGTGGCTGTTCCGAATGGTCCAACGGGCTCCTTGAGCCTGTCAGAAGCCAGTCGGAATTACTGGCTGATTTGAATTTTGACCACTGTAATCGTAATACGGTGGACGAAATTTCAAACCAAGGATGTTGGTCGGAAAGCCTCCGACCTGCGATTGGAGGCTTTCCGGCCAACATCCTAATTAGGCCCTAAGTGATTTGACCAGAATCACAGGATGTTTATATATATATTTCACTGTTGTCTTAAGTATTTTGGGGGCCCCGGGCAAAAATATTTTGGGGTCCCTATTTAGAATAACTTTGAATTTTATTACCATTTTCTGCTAATTCAAGCTCCATTTTTTTAGGGCTCGACCTCTGCCAATGCGCTTGCGCATTGCAGATGTCGAGACATATTGGGGCTTTACGAGAGCTTAACCAAACGGGCGATTTGATGCTGTGCCCTTGAAAAAAGCGCATGCATGCATCAAAGCCACCAGCCTCCCTCCCACAAGCTTCCCCCAGCGTGCGCTCTGGCATTTCTCCTCCCTTAATTATTCACTGCCCACGGCAGGCCGGCACATCAAAGGCTGCTGCTCCCTGTGCATCTCGTCACCCTTACTCTCCCCTATTCTTCCCTTCTTGCCTCTCCCCGTCCCCCCTCCCCACCACAGCGATGCCAAGGGCTTGTTTCACTTGTTGGCTTTGGTTGCACATCCTATTTTACATTTGTACAGTGTTGACTTAGCTGTCTATAGATTTAGCATTGCTTTGTGTAGTTGTTTGGCTCCATACACATGGAGATTCTCCGTTGTCGTGGATTTTGCTTAGCCTACGGACGGATGTGCTTACATAAGTCTTGAATAGCTCAGTCTTGTTATCGGGCTGTGTTTATAGATTTTGTTTGGCTTAATATGCATGTGTAGTTCCTTCTGACTGTAAAAGTTTTACGTATTTCTCCTTGTCCTAGGTGGATTTTGACCTTTTCCCAATGCCTGCACAAATAGTATAGCTTTAATGTGTGATTCGACTTTGTGCGTTAGAAGTGTCAGTTAAGCCTAGACGGCGATTGCAAAATCTCACTGTTACGAGAAAAAACAATCTTAAAGGGGTTAGAGCCCTGGCATTACTTACCTTTACTTACTACTAGTTGTTTCCCATGGTACTCGTGTTTCCTTTCTTCCTGTTGGTCAGTGTCTCCTCCCTCCAGCTTCCTGCATGGCTTCAAGTCTTTGTTCTTGCTGTGGCGCCTGGCTCAAGTAATGTTTTCGGCATCCAGTGTCCTTCCACTGGCCTTGCACTTGTAATATCCATGTTTTTTTTTTTACTGTCCAACGTCCACATTCTATTTTGTTGCTTGCCTGTCCCTACCACGACCTCACGCCTGTCGCTGCATGCTTCTTCCCCTTCGCTGCTGGCCTGTCTCTCACTACCTAGATCCTGTCACTGCATGCCCCTTCCCCACACCATTGCTAATTGCCTCCCTCAATCATAGCTTGTTTTATATAGCGCAGAGTCCACTGGAAGGACTTGGAGTGATTTCGATGAGCACCAGTTAAATCAGGCTCCATTTACTGAATTCTAGACTCCCTCTGCCATCGCCTGCTCTTTACACTCGCCATGACTCATGAGCACGCTGTGCCTCTAATTCGAGGGGAGGAGGCTGACACCCTGTCCCCAGCAGGCCGCCTCCTCACCAGACTGCACTGTTTACTGTAGCTGCCGCTTGTTTTCACTTTTTAGAAACGCTGAAAACAAACAGGACGTGTTTATCCGATATCTTACTTCCTGAGGCGTAAAATCTTCTGTGCAGAAACGCTTCTAATATTCTCACCAAACAATATTGAGTAAAGATACTCCACTGCCCACAACAGAAGAACTGAAATGAGGGATGAGTGGCCCCTCTTATCTCTCCGCTCGCCTTACTCTCACCACTCTCCCCTCCCTCTCTCACCTCCCTCTCACCTCAATCTCCCCTCTCCTCACTATCCTCGCTATCCCCACTCTCCCCTCTCACCACTCTCCTCTCACCACTATTCCCTCTCACCACTCTCCTCTCTCTCCCCCTCACTCCCCTCTCCCCTCCCTCTCCCCGCTCCTCACTCTCCCCTCTCCTCACTCTCCAACCCCTCTCTCCCCTCCCTCTCTTTCCCCTCTCTCCCCACTCCCCTCTCTCCTCACTACCCAATCTCTTCACTCCCCTTTCTCCGCCCTCCCCTCTCTCCTCTCCATCTCCCCTCTCCTCACTCTCTCCTCTCCTCACTCAACCCTGTCCTCACTCAACCCTCTCCTCACTCTCCCCTCTCCTTACTCTCCTCTCTCCCCTCTCTTATTCTCTCTCACCTCTCTTCTCCTATCTACTCTCTACCCTCTTACCTCTCTCCTCTCGTCCCGCTCCTCTCAGCACCACCACAGCATCACTCAGGGGCACCACAACATCACTATGCGCCACTACAGCATCACTGAACGCCACAGCATTAGTCATCGTCGCCACAGCATCACTCAGCACCACCCCAGCATCACTCAGCACCACTCACCATCACCACATCATCACTCAGCATCACCCCAGCATCACTCAGCACCACCACAGCACCACTCATCATCACCACATCATCACTCAGCGCTACCCCAGCATCACTCAGCAACACCACATTATCACTCAGCACCACCACATCATCACTCAGCACCACCACAGCACCACTCAGCACCACCCCAGCATCACTCAGCGCCACTCCAGCATCACTCAGCGCCACAACAGCATCACTCAGCGCAACCACAGCATCACTCAGCGCAACCACAGCATCACTCAGCGCAACCACAGCATCACTCAGCGCAACCACAGCATCACTCAGCACCACCACATCATCACTCAGCACCACCACAGCACCACCCCAGCATCACTCAGCACCACCCCAGCATCACTCAGCACCACCCCAGTATCACTCAGCACCACCACAGCATCACTCAGCACCACCACAGCACCACTCAGCACCACCACAGCACCACTCAGCACCACCACAGCATCACTCAGCGCAACCACAGCATCACACAGCGCAAGCACAGCATCACTCAGCGCAACCACAGCATCACTCAGCGCAACAACAGCATCACTCAGCGCAACCACAGCATCACTCAGCACTACCACAGCATCACTCAGCACCACCACATCATCACTCAGCACCACCACAGCACCACTCAGCACCACCCCAGCATCATTCAGCACCACCCCAGCATCACTCAGCACCACCCCAGTATCACTCAGCACCACCACAGCATCACTCAGCACCACCACAGCACCACTCAGCACCACCACAGCATCACTCAGCGCAACCACAGCATCACACAGAACAACCACAGCATCACTCAGCGCAACCACAGCATCACTCAGCGCAACCACAGCATCACTCAGCGCAACCACAGCATCACTCAGCGCAATCACAGCATCACTGGTTCAAATATGTTCTTTCAATGTTTCAAGCTGTTTGCAAGCTTTCACGCTTTATTACAAATCACAAAAAGATGTTAATATTTCACTTCTGTTCTTGGATTTTCGTCACGATAAAAAAACACTGAACATAATCTTCACAAAATGTATTTACAAAAGTTTATGGTATTGCCATTACAAATTAAATAAATTATTTAAGTATTAATTATTTTAAAAAATTAAAAGCCATTGTTATTTGTAATATCAATACATCTAAGTCACGTAAATACAAAACATGTTCCATTACAAATGCTATAGGTGTGACATTTGCGAAAGTTATAACTATTGGCATTGTAAATGACAAAGCTATTAATTTAGCTATTTTAAAAAATAACACATAAATAAAAAAAAATTAATTTATAAGACCAATAGCTCAAGCTTTCCTAATGCGTGCCCTATTGCATTTCCAATGCTTGTTTTTAATATGTTTTATTGATTTTCAAACTCCCAATATCTTCGAGAATCATTACAGTAACAAGCAGGTAAGTGACAGTTGCTAAATTACAATTCGCTTCTCGCAGTGTCCCCCCACTCACCTCCCTGCTCCCTCCACCGGTGCACCTCAAGAGAATGGTCGCTAAACAATTAGGGTGCATCAGAATCCAATACAATAGTAATCATGAACAACAGTAGTACAGTACAGGGCTGATATATACCTGAAAGATCACCATTTATCCCATTGATCGCACACTGGGTCCTTCTCCCTGTGCTAGAGTGCCAACTGGTTCCTGTCGGTCCTCCAAATCCGATCCCTCCTCTGAACCCGGCTCTGGAGCCTGTAATATTGCAAC
Source organism: Lissotriton vulgaris (assembly GCF_964263255.1). NCBI lineage: Eukaryota > Metazoa > Chordata > Amphibia > Caudata > Salamandridae > Lissotriton > Lissotriton vulgaris. The sequence goes on along the minus strand of NC_141694.1, from coordinate 1,269,903,102 downwards.
TAAGGCCTCCCACGCCCTTGCTGTCTCGTGTGCCTTGTCGTTATTAGCACGTAGGGCCTGCTGTAGCCTAAGTGTACCTTTGCTCTGAGCCTTCTAAGCAGTTCTGCCCTATATTTGTCCACACCCTGCCCTCTCGCTGACTTCCAATGCATAGTGATTTCCCTCTTAGCTAATACAAGACCCAGATCTATACATTTACTTGTCACTTTCGTTTTAGCTGTATGAGGGAACCAATGCAACAAACAAGCGCCCTGGTCCAGATCTATCTTACGATCAGTTATATTGCACAGTAGTTCCAGCAACTCTTTCCAGTATGTATCCAAAGTCATAATCCCCACATCATATGTTGGAAGTCAGCTCCCTCCAGTCTACATCTCGGGCATTGAGCGGACGCTGCATTGAAATATTGATTAAGCTTGGCCGGTGTCAGCTACGCCCTGTGCAGGACATATAACTGTACCAATTGAAATCTAGCATTCCTCGTGCTCTTCCAAGCCCTTCTGACCAATTGAGCCCACGTTTTTTCTGGGATTCCCCTGTCAAGGTCCATTTCCCACCTCCCTCGCAACGCACTCAATGGCTCCAGAGCCTCCGTCATCATGCGTCTGTAAAGGCACGTAATAGCTTTAACAGTTCCCGCTGCCATTACCACATACTGGCATACCGTTGAAGTCAGCGGTTCCGACAGACCCACCCCCCAATAGCGCTGTACTGCTGAGGTAAGCGCTGAATGCAGAACATAATCCCCACACGGGAGGTCATATTTCTGCTCTAAGGCCTGAAATGTCAACAGGGTTTCGCTCTCATATAGGTCTCCTAGCATTTGTATCCCCATGTTTTCCCAACAAGCTCCATGATGGCAAACAAAATGTAATCATATGTGGAAGGCTGAGCTAGAGAAATAGAGAAATGTAAAATAGAGAAAAAGTTTACTTTCCTAGGGGCCCCTTGGAAGGTGGGCGCACTGGGGCATTTGACAAATTCGCCCATGGCTTAAAACGTCTCTGATATATTTCTTTTTATATTTTTGCGCACAATCTTTTTCAAGTACTTCCCATAGTTTTGATTCCAATGAGCAGGTTGTGTACCTAGGGATCTGGTATGTATGGTGGTCGGTGAATGACAGATTTGAATGTTTTCTGAAATGTAGGCTGTCTCTTTCAGTTTGGAGGTTTGGTGGGAAGGCTGATGTCTCTTTCATTCTTGAGGTTTAGGTGTAAGGCTTTCTATAACTGAGAACTGCCTCCCTGTTGTGTGTATTACATTCTGTTGCCAACCTAAAATGGATGGACTACACACACTAATAATCAGTTTTGAGGGTACAGACCTGCTTGGTTCTGGTTATTCTGTGGACATTCAGCCAGTTTTAATTATTGCATACCTTGAATAGGTGGTGTTTTGCTGCATGAAAATGGCACATGGGGTTTCCCATTTAGACTTTGCATTTGTAACCAGGTTTATTTTAGGGAGGGAGGCATCAGTCGGTTGGTTTAGTGTCATAATTTACTCCTATGGCTACAATGTTTTCTTGCATTCAGAATTCAGTGACCAGATGAAGTAGTTACTCTCCTTAGTAACCGAGCAGTGCAGTGGGATATCCCACGGCACCCGGTCATGTAACCTTTGAGGCTGAACTATTTATAATAAGTAAAGCGCACAATCACCTGCAAAAGTCTCTAGGCGCTGGGGGCCGTCGGGAAGATGTCAGAGTCACATGGTGCTGGGCTAATCTGCCGCCAGTGCCGGGGATCGAACCGTGATCCCCAAATTCCGGAGTCAGTCGCCCTAGCCGCGGGGCCACACCTCTTCCTCTGGAATCCATATTTTTTTACTCAAAGTGAGATGTGGCTATTTACGGCCATTAAATCTAGAATTTGATCTCTGCTCATTTTGAAAACAAAAAGTACATCACAAACGTTTGGGAAAACATATTGAAGCTTTTGAGCCGGTCACAAGGGGGTCCATGTAGACATCAGGAATACTTCCAACCCTTGTGATACTCTATAGTTGATGGTGATAATCAATATTTTATACTTATAGAATTGTGGCTTGTGGAGGTTCAATTTAGATGCAGGATCCTCAAATTAGTGCATGGGATTGCTTTCTCATACATCTCATGGGCTAGAGATACCTCCCAGATTCCAAGTATGGAAGGCCAGCAAGCAGTACGACCACTTGGGCCAACATGTTGGCTCCCAGCAATGCATTTATTTAATCACTTTACCTATTATTTTCAGCCCTCCGAGTCACCAGCAAAGCATTGCCCGTGTGGCTAAGGGAGTGTTTGTGCGGTTTATGTCTGAAGAAAGTCCCCTGCTAGGTCTGCTATGCAAACAAGTTATGCTCCAGATGGAAGGTTGGGCTGTTCCTATGGCTGCATGGCCATTCATTCACTATCATGATATAAACTGCTAATATTATAAAATTCATATCACTGTATATAATAGCATTAAAGGCATCAGATAATAGTGCATCTCTGGGCAGTGTTTTAATGTGCAGCTTACACTGTGATGGTAGTGTCATCTTTCTTTACCAGTGTGTGGGAGGGAGTAAACACTTTAATTCAGTTTCCATGGGTTCTCTGAAGGGCCCCTGAAACTACAAAATATCTCTCTTGCTTGTCTATGGGGTCAACAAAAAGGGAATCATTTTTTTAGAAGAATGGCCATACCCCTTGAACTTCTGCTGAAGGCCATGAGTACAACACTGATGTAACTGTGTCTTGCCAGGAAACCATAGTTAGACCCCAGGAAGTGTGTCTCCTCTAAGAGAATCACTTCAGGGTCCAGCCTCTTTATAAATTGCACTGGAAAATACAAGAGAGTGATGGGTGGAATGCTTGAATTAAACTCAGCCACCTTTAATTACTTCAGGCATGGCCGGCACAGGTAAGAGCGGTGGGCTGTGGCAGGTGAAGTCGACAGACGACAGCATAGGAAAAATTAAATAAAAAAAGAACGACAACCACTTACCTTGTGCTCGCTGCATCGCCACTATGTGGCGAGGGCAAGGTAAGTGGTTTTATTATTTGTTTTATTTAATTTTACCTATCTCGTCATCTGTTGACTTCCCCCCACCCCGCCCACTGCTCTTACCTGTGTCTGAATTACTTAGGTGGCATTCCAGTTCTTCTTATTTTTGTCCACCTCAGACAGGACCCAGCTACATACAAATTAATCTTTGTCATGCTCCAATCGGGGCAGTCGGGCCAGAACGGCCAGGCCCATTCTGAACCAGTACACAATCAGATCCAGGCCGGTTTTGGCCTAGTTGGCCTCTTTAGTAGGGTGAAATGTGGCTCCAGAGGCACAGTGAGCACAGGACTCGAGCATGGACATACCTGCAACACTTAGGTAATTGCACTGAAGACATACAAAAAGGTGATCGGTGGAATGCTTGATTTCATCTCAGCATGTGGCAATTACACAGGCAGCATTCCATTCCATTATTTTTTATAAATTGCAGCCGTGTCCTTTGCTTGATTTTCTCTTGTTAAATCATTGAAATTACATGTCAACACACAAAATCTATGTGACTCCCCATAATACCAGCATAAAGTCGGTATCAAACCTCTAATGTCATACTCCAAATCACCACTCAACAAAAATCTTTTCCACAAACTTCCCCATGCCCCCCAACCCATTCTTTCATCCCAGAAGCATCTGTCGCTCATGGACATTTGGATGCATCAAGGCATCAACCTTAATAGACTGCCCACAATCCCTAAAAGTAGCATAACAATAACCTCATTTTGTAATATTTTTAGTTTTAGTTTTATATAGCGCAAACTAGACCCGAGACATTGGGTATCAGAGCACCTTACATGAGCACCAGTTTTGTTACAGAAGGACAAATTCATTTTTTGTTAGGCACGGGGAGATTAAGTGATTTGCCCAGAATCACAGGATGTTTAGCGTCGTTGCCGAGACTCGAACCCTGTTCCCTAGCTTCGAGGTCGACCGCTCTAGCTGTAAGGCTACATCCTCTGCCCCTAATTAACAATGGGCAGAGTCTTGCCACTGAGTCCAATATCTTACCTTCCACAATTATCAAGATTATCACATGCAAAAATTTTAAGAAAGTCATCAATCTACTGATCCACCACACTAGGCCTCTGCAGATCAGCAGGGCATCAGACATCAGGAGTTATGTATTGGACATTAGTCATTAGCTAGTACTGGGCTGATTGCCTGGTCGTTTGTCCTCCATCACATAATTGTTAGCTGACCACCTCAGTAGGTTCCCTTTTTTGATGGGGGTGTTGTTTTATATAGCGCAAACTAGACCCAAAGGTATCAGACCGCTTTTCACAAGCACCAGTCGCGTTATAGATGGGCAAATTCATTACGTGATTTGCCCAGAATCACAGGATGCTGAGCATCCCTGCCGTAACGTGAACCTGGTTCCCATTCTCTTGCTCTTCATCTGGGTGTTGCTTCAGGAACGTCTCTTGGAGTGCACACGTATCAGGCTGAGCGAGGTCCCTTTGAGGATCCATCTCGATTGGTGCCCCTCTAGAGAATTTTGGGGTGCCAGAGATCATCCATGAGAAGTGCCTTCTCTCACTTCTTCTGCCTCAAACCATCTGATGCATCATCATAGCTACGGTATGTTGACGTGTATTTTTGTACAGTAGGTGATTGTGTTCCCAGGATAGGTTGTTCCTCCGTTCAATCCTACGCAATAGCGATAATTATCGCTATTGCTTGGTTAGTGAGAAAAAATTATTGCCGAGCTGCTCCTGGGCAGGTGTTAGCTTTTGGAGATATTCGCGCTTAGCGCGAATATCTCCAACAGTTGGTAATAGGAGATAGCGATGTTAGCGACTGTTTCCAGTCGCTGACATCTTGGCACGCCCACTTTGCATGTCATTAGTGATAAATTTTTCTGACATGCAAAGCGGGGCCCAAGATGGTCGCTATCTCCTACTAGCTGTCGCTAACTGGTGTTAGCGACAGCTAGGTAATAGGGAGATAATTTTATCTCCGCTTTCCTGGCTTTTGAAGCCAAAAAAGCAGAGATAAAGCCCTTGATAATATGCCCCCTAGTATTTCAAGCAAAAAGTATTTGATTGGACTAGGACCTTGACCTTTGCAGAATAGAGGAGCATACAGTGCAGGTGTATTGCATGTAGTTTTTGTTTGACCGCCCCCAAGCAATTTCCGCACATGTTTTGAGTGGTTAGGAAATATCATGAAGCATTTGGATCCAAACTTAACACTCTCAATTTTGCAGGCAGTTCAAAGGATTTCGTATTTATTTTTGCACTTGGGAAATATTGCCTATCTTAGGCCTGGGAAAACAATCCAAGGGGAGGTTTTTTTGTAAAGGCTGTGTGCGAATGCCCACCTTGAAAAAGGAGGAATATTTTCTCTGCTAGAACAAGCTCCTTCTCCTCTTTTCCAGGAATCTTTTAGGAAGCCTGTAGTCTGCTCCCTCTCGGAAGAAAGTGACCTGGAGGTGGTTGTGCAGGCTCTACATCTTCCATCGTATTTTTTTATGCCCCTGAATGCTGTTGACCAATTGTTTGCATTTCCTTTCCAGTGCAGATCACAATTATTGGTTCACCCTCAGAATTGTTGCAGTGGATGATGAGGTGTTTGCCTGGAAGCAGTCCCCTCCCTGGGGTCTGATTTTATGTGTAGGGTTGTTTTTTCAATGTATCCATCTTTCGTTGGTTGGGGATAGTGCCTACTTCATCTTTGCCCATCTTTACGTCATGAAACAGATATATAGGTCTATCATATGAATTGGGCCCCGGTCTCTGGCCGGGTTGGTCAAATGAAGATAAGTGATTGTGGTCTCCGGTTTCTGTTCAGTCACTACTGGCATGTGGTGGCCTACTTAAGGGACCCCCGGCTTCAACGTAGGTTATTTGTTTGATGGCCAGAAAACCACCCGAAGTGGGGTAGAGGAGAAGAACACCAGCAGCCAGCCCACGTTTAATGTTACTCATGTGCCACATACGCTGAGAGAGCCACAGCTGGGCCCAAGGTGGGGCATGTGGGCACCAGCCACAGCATCTGTTCCTGGGTGGATCTTCCATCTGGTTGACGCCTGGTGCACTACAGCACCAACAATTCAATTGTAGAATATGTCTTGTCTGTGTTTTTATCAGCCTGCTTTCTCCCCCACCTTCAAACCAACCACCACGTGGCAATAGGAATGGGAACATAAGCAGCTGGTTCAACATTTATGTGGTTTTTGAGTGTGACCTCGCCTTTCTTACCACCTAACCTCATGCAAATCAGTTCAGACACTCCGATGGGATTCTACTACCCAGGTTTACACCTCTAGGCCAGTCTTCAGCCTCAACTCTCACCCAGGAGCTAGCGCCTCACCAAGAGCAGTGTCTTCCGGCCAGTGGCGGCTGGCATGATTTATGGGTGGCAGGGCTGGTGCAGGGGGTTGGGGATGCGGGGTGAGCTCTAAAAAAAAATATGATTACCTTGCCGCCGGGTCCTGCTTCTCTGCTCCTGCTCTCCTCGTGGGACTCGAGGAACAGGAAACCAGGAAGAACAGCCAGTCTCCGCTGGCCAATTGGTAAGCACCCAGGCTCCTCTGACCAACCACAACACTGTAGTGCAGTATTGTGATTGATTTCTAGCATCCGGGTTCAAGGCTCAACCAGGGAATGGGGGCCTGGGCATTGTTTCAGCACAGACTGTAATGCAGCCTGCATGGAGAACAGGTAAAGTGTGCATGACTGGTTTCGGCGGCTCGAGAGGGCCGACCAAACAGTCATTGCGCACTTAGGGGTGGGCAAAACACTCCGCCCATGCTCCGAGAGCAGAGTTACCCTGCCTACCCGCCTGCCCGCAAAGGAAACTGTCCTACCAAAGACGTAACAAAACTTGAGGGGGCCCCCCTGCAAGGTACATGGAGTGGCCCCCTCCAGACTCAATCAGGAGCTCTCAGGTCATGGTACTGTGCTGAGGGGTTCCATGGAGCTTGGGGCCCCACCACTGCAGGGGCTGCGGGGGCCTATCTTACGCCACTGTGTCCCACAACTTACAATACATGGTTCCAAAAGGGTCAACTCACATACACAGGTGGTACTAAAAGTTGTCTTGCCCGCTACCACCCTTCACAGCTGCTGCTTCTTAGATTGGGGGGGAAGAGCGCAAGCGGCCAGCCTAACTATTGTCTCTGTCAGGCGCAATTCTCTAGGAGGTACTTGACTGTTGGTGGAGAGGATCTAACTGGGCTCCACTTCGATCATGTCTATCCAAGGCATCATCCCCTACTGAAGCAGAAGGCATAGTAGGTTTCACTACCCTGCAGGGCTGGTCATCTCGTGACCAGCGCTTAATTTGAACCAGCGGTTTCGGTGCTCCGGCACCTAATCATCAACAGCGGCGCTTTGCATTAGCACCAGTTAAGGATACATTCCTTTATGGGGAAATTAAGTGACTAAGCGATTTGCCTAGAATTACAGGATGCTGAGCTGACGCAGAGACTTCAACCTGGTTCCCCAGCTCTGGCCATTGAGCCACATCGTCTCATGACTTTCATGGGTAGTAGTTGGATCTGTTTTAGGCGGCGCTAACAGGAGACAAGGGCAAGCTGCCTCCTGACGACAGCCCAAGTACTTATTCTTATACAAATTAACCACTGGTTGTGACATGAGTCCAGACGAGTTAGTGGGAACACAAGATTCAGCAGGGCCACTCAGCACCGAGCAGGAGCTCTTATATAAAGTGTCCGCCATCTTAGCCACTTAGGTCATGCTCCCTGAAAAGTGTCAAATTTGTAAGGGGGTGTAGTTGACAGGGCGTTTCCCTGGTAGGCCGCTAGGGTGGGGCCGGTTTTGGCCCCCTGGGGGGCCTTTGTTACCGGGGTTCAGCAATATCGGCCCCCGGTAACAAAATCGGCTCTAACCGGCACTCGCAAACTGCTCGGCTGCACTCCCCCGCACCCCAGGGGGGGCAGCTGAGCAATTTGTCAGGGCCGGTTTCTGTTCCCAGTCCGGTCCTGGTAGTTGAATGAAAGTGAAGTGGTCACACAGCAAACCTACCATGATACTGTCATGGCGATTTACTTGGAGATATGAAAATGCCTATGAACTTATTCTACAATTACGTTGAAATTGATTTGACGCAAGATATGAGCATAGTCCTCTCCCTTGTTTAAAGCTATGTACATTGCCAGCTTAGGCTATTTTTAACAACCTCTTTCAATGAAGGTACTTATTTTTAACTTAACTGAAGAGCACATTTCGCCACGGTGCGGGAGTTCTATTGAGTGGGCGGGCCGAGTCGGCCAACGGACGTGCGCAGCACTACTGAGGTAGTGCTTGCAACGGCTGTTGGCCGACGCACGCACACAACTGGTCAATAATCCAAATAAAAAATAAACACCTGTAGTGTAGTTTAAAGATAACACCAATAATCCTGCAGAAAAGCATCTAGCTTCAGGATAAACACTCTAGTGATATGGTTCTGATCCATAGCGCAGCCAGCGTGCCATGGGCCACAGGTAAGAAAGGAAATGCCCCCTGGCTGTGGTTTGAATGATAAAATACAGCACTAACCAGGATTCAGTGCCACCCCTTGGCTCTGGGGCCCCGGTTCCATGCACCTGCTGCACCAATGGAAGCCACGCCCTCCGCTCCGATGCTCATTCATACATTTGCTCACTTTCAAACTGCTGACTGGTGCGATTGCTCAACAGTGAGTGAGTACTTTCTTCCTGAGCATATTATTAACACAGTGTTCTTTGAGGCGCGTGTGGTGAAACTGTGGTGCACAGCCACCACCCAAACAAACTAGAGAACAGAAGCAGCTGCGTCATAAAACAGGTCACGTGTTCGGCAAAAAGCGGAAGTTGGAAGCCTCCCTCTCACTATAAATCATTTCCTGCACTCCTGCCCGACAATCAGAGGTTGGGTCTGAAAAGAATTGTGGGTTGGCCTAATTTCTGTTCCGGGCCATGCATACTTCAACGTCCTGTCTCAGTGTGCCCCGATAAGATTCTTAAAATAGTTTTATTGATGGATGAATAAAACAATAAAAATGACATAAAGACATGTTACAATCATCTCAGTTTACACACTATAAATAAAATATCCTATCACTATCTACATATGCAAAATTCATGACACATTTTTCAAGAAATTATCTACTATTCATTCAATGCATCATGCAAATGAAATATCACAGTTCCAAATATCACAAGTTCCAAATCCCCAAAAATCACAAAGCTTGTGCTGTGTTAAACGCATTCTGTACTTTACATTTATTTAAGCTACCTAAATTTAAATTTTGGAGGAAATTAAAATTCATTCAACAACAATTTTTGTTAGGCTTCTAAACAGCTGCTCTGCAAGTTCGTATAAAGCTGCAGACCTCTAATGGCTGCATAATACTAGCCTGTAAGCTGGAGATTTCTTGTTCCGCTTAACATCTGGGGATTATTCGCAGACTTTCACCATCATATTTGACTGTGACTGTGAAACAAGATCCACAAGAATTTTCCTCCTCACACTTCTGGAAATGTGTTTTCTGTAAATGGATTTCTTGATGGCTAAGGGTTATAAAGACTTTGGGCCTTATTACGAATACTGCGGTCCTCAGGACTGCCTTACTCGTGGTGGCGGTCCAACCACAGCCACACTGCGGGTCCGCCCTCAGTATTCTGTGTGCGGTGGTCAGACCACCACAAGACCGCTGGCTTTGCTGGGATCAAGAATCCCGTTGGGCCAGCAGCACCGCCGAGCATATTACGAATTTATTTTTCTGAGCCTGCCATGAAAAGGGTGGCGGAGAGGCAGCTAGGATCTAGGCCTCGGGGTACAAGCGGGGATTGGGGGCCGGGGACGACGACTGACGTTGCGCCCCCTGTAATTGCACCCTTGTTCCTACACGGTGAGACATGCATGCGCTGTCATGGCAGCGGGCTGTATGTTAGGCTCTCTTATAAGCCTAACAGCCCATCACTGTGGGACCGCCACAGCAATGCCCGCCCTGCATTCAACTTTGAATCTAGTGGGCAGGAGCACCACAGCCTTGGATGTCCTCCAGCAGACGGAGCGGTCGATGCCACAGGAGGACCATCAAAGTCGTAATTAGGCCCTTTGTGTTTATGGCAACTTAGTAAACCATTCAATTGTATGGTAATAGGGTTTAACAATTCCTTCTTTAGTCAACCCAGTATGGGAAAGAACTGTTGCCTTGATAGACTTCATCAGAAAATGAAAGAACTATGCATCTAAGAGGTTTTTGACATTTTCCCAAGACCCTACTTCTACAGTTCACCCCCAATGCCTCACCAACCTACCCGATCCAATACTGGATGATCACCCCTTCCCTACCCTGAGTTGTGAGGTTGCACTGACAGGCAATTTTGCCCCACACTAGTTGAAAGAAAATTAACACAACCCTTAGAAAACAAGTAAATTAACTTACTTAGGCAGAGTATGGTTTAGATAAGGCTCTGGGGGAATTAGGGGCAGATTGCCCGAGGATAGGCAATAGAGAAATACCGGTCCTGTTGTACACGGATGACGCGGTGCTGTTGTCTCACACCGCGCGGGGCTTTGAGCTTTTGATTGATGGTTTTGTTAACTTTATGGAGAATCTGGAATTGTCCGCAAATCTTTCCAAATCCTATATCATGGTGATGGGAAAAAGACCAGGTAGAAATTTCAACTTCAAGATTGGCTCCCACTCTCTAGAAAAAGTACAGGCATTTTCTTATTTAGGTATCGTGTTTGACCCCCGGACTAGGTTCAACAAACTGCTGGAGAGGAAATGCAGCTCCCTCTCTAGTTCTACGGGGGCAATCATGAAATTTGAACAAAGGCTGGGACGTTGGGCCCCAGAACAAATTACAAACCTGTACAGGGTCGTTTGCAAGGCAAAAATTCTGTATGGAAGTGAGGTATGGGGGTTCACCGACCCTACAAAGATACAGGTTGAAAAAAATAAATTCCTGCTTAGGTTACTGAGTCCCACAGAGTACACCATCTAACTCCATTCACGAAGAGCTAGGTCTCTCTTATATCAGAGATGAGATCCAATTAAAACCCCTCTTTTGCAGGATAAATACATGGTCCAACCCCGAAGCGACTCTAGGAAGACAGATTATATCTGATTGCATCAAAAGGGACCAAGGGCATAACATCCCCTAGCTGAAATACGTAAAGGAAACTCTGGCTGGTTTGGGCTATGCTGACTATTATGAAAACCGGAATTCGCTGGCGGCACAGGCTAAGAAGGCTGTCAAGATGGCATTTTTAAAGCAGAGGGCCTCCGCCAGGGACGACACTGAGTTGATCAAACCATCTGTAAGAGCCCACCTACTTGCTAAATCTAGTCCTGGAATGGAACCATACTTGGCCTACTTCTATAATGCCCAGGACAGATTTCTGATGACGAGATTTAGGTTGAACCAACTTCACCACATCTTGGGGTGCCCAGAGGGGTTTTTTCCAACGACTGAGTTAAGGGGCCCCTGCGGCTGCGACTTTAAGTCTCCGCAGGACACGCTCCATTTTGTTTTATTGGGCCCTCTTTATGCCCACCCAGGAGGTTGTTTTTAAAAAGAATTTTAAAGTCTGCTAGGTTCAAACAAGAAAGGGTGGCGCTACTATTTCTGAAACTGTCTGCTGAGGCCTTTACACTCTTTTGTACAGTAATTTTTTTAGGATGCCGCAAGACTGAGGAAAACCATAGACTCTGGATGTTGACTCTTATCATGTGACTGTTATTTCTTCCCCCCAGGGCTATCCCGTATGAGGTTCTTGAATGGACTTTTTTAAACCCAGACGTTTTTAAGGTGTCCTGTTTGGGGGTAATTCTCTGTCCCGCCAAGCCGGCACCAAGCCCTCTGCTATAGACATCTTTTCTATGGTTCCATGTTCAAATATCGTTAACATAAATATCGTCTGATAAAAATATCGTCACTAAAACATCGTTTACATAAATATCGTCTTCCTATACTTAAACTACAATTCACACAAATATCGATATTTTTTTATCGACAACCCTAATATCGTTCACACTAATATCGACTACTTAAATATCGACTACTACATTATCGACTTTATTTTAAATAACATTACCTTTGACATATATATCGACTACACTAACATCGACGACCTATATGCTCTAAAAATATACAAAAAATATCGTTGTTTTGTTTATAACTCGAAATGCACTATTCTTGATTTTACTCATTTTTTTGGATATTTTTTTACACAACTATGAACACATATTATTTATTTGTTTTCCTATTACTTATGTGTAACATAAAATATTAATATAGTGATTTTTTTTTTTCGTTTACTGATACTATATTACACTCCGATGGCCTAAATATGATAAACATTTCTTTATTTTCTACATATAAACGATTTAAATATTACACAAAAATGTAACTTATAACACATTTTAAAATATTCTTTTACAAACAAACAGTGAAACAACATAGAAAATAACGGTTTTCCCATTCAAAATAACGTTCTCAACCAATGAATTTGATTTTTCACTAATTGAACCAATCAAAAAGTACCATTAATTAACTCACTAATATAAATACAATGACACACTTAACGTAATTTACCATTTTTGGCCCAACCTTGGAGAAAAACGGTTACCTTGCTGAGAGAAGAGAATACAAACCAACGACTACAACTACAATACATCACACTACACTTCAAGTAAGTTAAATACAATTTTTTCTTCGAAGTTACTATAAGTAGATAAAGTCCCTATTTTTAAAACTGTTGATCTTTAGAGTGAAAACTAAACATGTTGAACTTATCAACAACGACAATACAGTTAGATGTAAAAACATTTATAAACTACCTTATCCATGTCTATTTAGATAGCTGATAAAAATTATTTAAACTTGCTAAGTAAATGTACAATGTAAATAATATGTATCCAACTATTATCATCCAAATACTACAAGTAACACAATGATAATTTTTTTCCACAGACTCTACAAAATTATTTGCCTATCTACAACTACACTACCAACATCCTCTACTACATCAAGTGAGTATAGTCAGTCTATCTATAACAATTCAGAAAGTAAAATGATACACCTATTACACTAAAGTATTTCTTTCTATTATTCTGGATAGTAAACCATAATAATTTACTATTCTAACTCCAATCCAACATAAGTCAGGGAAAGTGCTGGATAGTAAACCATAATAAATTACTATTCTAACTCCAATCCAACATAAGTCAGGGAAAGTGCTGGATAATAAAGTATAATAATTTACTATTCTAACTCCAATCCTACATAAATCAGGGAAAGTGCTGGATAGTAAACCATAATAAATTACTATTCTAACTCCAATCCAACATAAGTCAGGGAAAGTGCTGGATAATAAACCATAATAATTTACTATTCTAACTCCAATCCAACATAAGTCAGGGAAAGTGCTGGATAATAAACCATAATAATTTACTATTCTAACTCCAATCCAACATAAGTCAGGGAAAGTGCTGGATAGTAAACCATAATAATTTACTATTCTAACTCCAATCAAACATAACTCAGGGAAAGTGCAGGATAGTAAACAATATACATATTACAAATAAAATTTCGTGACAATTTCAAATTTTGATTTGTAAATTTCGAATTCTGATTAAATTTCTAATTTGTTCTTAATTTTCGATTATTTTAATACATATTATCTAATTTACTACCCACCCTTATCCCCTATTATACCAATAACCCGCTACTAAAATATTATTATGAACATTTTCACTATCATTACAAAAATAATTTCGTTAAAATTTCTAATTTTTATTGTTAAATTTCTATTTCTGATTTATTTTCGATATTTTTATTTTTTATCTTTATTTTTTATTAATTTTCAAATTAATACCCACCCTTAGCCCCTAAAATACCAATGAACAACTACTAAAATTTAAATATTATTTATTAATTAATGATTACAAATAAAATTTCGTGAAAAAATCTATTTAGAAATTTTAAATTTCGAATTCTGATTAAATTCCTAATTTGTTCATTTTTTATATTTAATTTTAAATTACTACCCACCCTTATCCCCTATAATACCAATAACCCGCTACTAAAATTTTAACAAATCTTTTGTAAAAAATATTTTTTTATAATTATTATTACTAAAAGTATTTTTCTAAATTTTTATTAAAAATAATAATAATTTTTTTTTTTTTAAAACATTATATTTTTTTGTCGATATTATATACAACGATTTTTTAGTCAACGATATTCTATTCATCGATATTTTTGTTTGACGATATTTATGTCATTCTAACAAAACGATATTTTTTACAACGATATTTACTAAGACGATATTTTTTTCTTTCGATATTCTTACCACGATATTAATGCTAGTCGATATTTTCCCGTCGATATTCTATCTTAATACCCTTTTCTATTGATCAGAATGCCCTTTAGGTATAGCATTAATTATAATTGTCAGTCTACTTTTAGTAGTATGTGTTAGTAGCTCTGTATCTTATTTTTATTGTAGTACCTTGTGTTTTTTTTATCTCCGGTGTTTTTTAACATGTTTGCTGTATACTTTTTATGGTTTTCATGGATACCGAATAAAGTAATCTAGTCTGTCTACTTAGGCAGAGTAAAGAAATGGAAGAAAATTAAAAAAGAGAATTAAAAAAGAATCTAGAGTACATGTAACAGGGGCCCACAACAAGTGTGTGGCAAGGAGGTGTCTCAGTGGTGCACCAACACATTTACAAGCACCGCCTGCCACCCCCCATCTAAGCCCACATCACTCGGCAATTGAACTGGTGCTAAATCAGCGGTATCAGTTCCCAACGACGTGGTGTTTTTTTTCTCAAAACTCACGTCAGAATAAATCCTCAACATAAACCCAGAGAGGATGTATCCTTACGGCTAGAGCAGTTGACCTTGAAGCTGGAGAACAGGATTCAAGTCTCAGCAATGACTCTTAACATCTTGTGATTCTGGGCAAATCACTTCATCTCCCTGTTCCTCAGAAAAATGAATGTGTTCATCTGTAATGAAACAGGTGCTCTTATAAAGTGCTCTGATACCTTTGGGTCAAGTTTGCACTATAAGAAACAGTTCGAAACGTGTTACCTTCTATGCCTTATCCAAAATTCTTTCTTTAATTTATTGATGCAAAAACTGACGGGGACAGTTCAAAGCTTTGTATTGCATTTTGGAGGAGAGGCGGGTGCATGGTGAGTCTGACAAATATACACGCCCCCTTAGATACTGGGGAGGACATGGGGTTTGATGTACTATTCTTAGTTGCAAACCAGGGATGTGCAATTTACACCCCACCTGGTTTGCGAAAGAGAAGTCAACTTGCGATGTGACGTATCTACTAAAAGGTCACATTCCAGATTGGATAAACGCAGGGGGTCACGCAGGGGGGTCGCAAAATGACCTGTCTAATGAAAATTATTTAGACTCCTGTGATTGTCTGCAAATGCAGGGATGTGGCCTGCAAAGAACAGCAGACTTCCAACCCTGCGTTTCCATCCCAAACGGGATTTTTTTTTAAAAAGCAGCCAGCATCCATTAAAGTGACCGGTGCTACTTTAAAAAAAAAATCTCATTTATAAAAGTATTGATGAGAGTAGGCAATGGTCCTTTCGACCACTGCTTGTTCCCGCACATGGGCACGGTTATGATTCCCAAATAGAAAGCAGTTCCATGGGTACATTGTCTACTTTGGAAATCAGATACCACCCCCTTTGATGTGTTGGTATCTCTTCAACAGTTTGCAACCTCTTTGAGGTGCAGAAAAGAAGGGGAATACCACTTGCACACCCCCTCCTACTTGAGATTCCTACAAGGTAGCAAAATCCTTTCTACACTTTTGTATATAATAAAATATATTTTGCTGTTGCAAACCTAGTGATTTTGTGAATCACAGGCTTTGCGACCGCAAAATACATTTGTACATCAGTCCCATAGTCTTTAATAAATTGGTCCACCACTTGAAATTAGTCCTCCGCCTTTCCCTTGATGCTCTCTTATCTCAGGAATTCTCACAAGTCATGGATGGCAGTGGCAGGATCTGTATTCAAGATCTTCCTGCTTGGAATATAAAGCCAAAATCTCTCTTGAGGCCTTGTACTTCTGATAATATATGTCAGAGGACACTGTTGTTGCAGACTGCAAGTCCCAGCTGTCGCTACCAAGGAGCGGGGGCTCAAGAGGAGGGCCCAAGATGCTCCAGTGCTACAAATAGCCTGCTCCTTCTCTGCTGTGTGGGACGCTTTTGTTGGGGGGTGGAAGTCCCAACTGCCACTACCAAGAAGATGGGGCTGATGAGGAGGTGACCTATAAGATTTCTAACGGGGAAATGCAAGACCGCATCTACCCAGACTCCTGCCCCAAGGAGCTCTACTATTGACGGTTTCCTGGGTCGAGCGGTAGGGGTTTTGTAGAAGGAAATAGAGCTGGGTCAGAGGAGTCTCTCCTGATCCGGAGACATTACTGTACCAATGCACGGGCCACCATGTCTCTTCCCAGCATGCCACAGATGTGGATGATCTTGATGACTCCCCAGAACCATTGGTGTCACTCCGTCTCCTTGTGAAGAAATACCACCTGTTAATGGTTCTGCCCACGATGAGGTGCCATCTCCTTGGGCTAGTCCTCTCACTAAGCACAGGAAGAGACTAAGAGGTGTGCCACTTGGGCCTGTGTCTCAGTACACACGAGTGCATCCTTGGGAATGGAATCACACACTGCAGCAGATGGGACTGAGACCCTTTGTGCCAAGTTCAGTTCACTTCTTTTCAGTAAACGTATTAAACCATTCACGGTCAGACTCAAGACTATTGAATTTAAATTGAAACAAGCCTTTACAATGCAACGGCTTCACTTTTGCCAAAGTTAGAGCTATTGGCATTGTAAATGACAACATTTTTATTTATGTGTTGGTTTTGAAAACAGATAAATAAATGGCATTGTCATTTACAATGCCAATAGCTTAATCTCTCGCAAATGCGAGACCTATTGCATTTGCACCCACACACAGAGACTCACACACACATAGACCCACACACACAGACTCACACACACACACACAGCCCCCCACACAGAGCCACACACACACACAGAGCCCCCCACACACATAGCCCCCCACACACACACAGAGCCCCCCCACACATACACAGAGCCCCCCCACACACAGAGCCCCCCCACACACACACAGAGCCACAAACACACACACACACAGAGCCCCCCCCACACACACACACACACAGAGCCCCACACACACACAGAGACCCACACACACACACACAGAGCCTCACACACACACAGAGAGCCCCCCCCACACACACACACACACACTGAGACTACTCCATCACACCAATAAAAGTAAATTCAAAGCATTATGCATTCACGCTATCTACACTGCTGTTTTGCAGTATAAGGCGTTTCAACATGGTAATGCTCTTCATTCCTCTGTGGGAAACAACAAACACAGGATGTAAACAATGTCCATGTTCAAACAAACCCATTTCAGGTTCCTGTGTCCTATAAAATATGGTTTTGCAAAGTTCCTTTCCAGGAACTTGGATGCGAAAGATCTCCACAGCACCCCTCAAGACATTAGTATTTAAGAGATCTGGCAATCTTTCTTTCATGTTCTCGGGCCCTCCAACCCTGTGGTCTCCACAACTCCTCTGCATGGACCTCCGTACTCTAGATCTACAAAGATCTGCTACGGTCGTCGAGCAGAACACTGGCCAACACAATTCAACTCCAGGCTGCAATGCTTCAACACCCCCAGCACTAACTAGTTCCTGCACAGTTTCCAACCAGGCCTCTGCACAATCCAATGTCTGCTCACAAATTCCCCATTCAACCCCAGAAGTTTATACTTTTGCCTTCAGCCTTCCATGACGCACCAGAGCCTATACTTAGGTCACTTACTCAGGAAGATATGTGGAGGAGAATAAGCTCCAGCGGTGTACGGTGTACCCCAGTACTCTGCTCTCTGACACCGCCGCCATCTTACCAGCAGCAGCACCCCTGCCAGACTATCGAGGCAGAGAAAGGACTAAGGTCCAACGCGCAACGCAGCGCTACGGGTGAAAAATGTTTCGTAGGCGGCCATCTTGAAAATAAGACATTAATCAGCTAGTGACCAACATCTGTAATACAACAGCAACCGATTCAGAATCTATGTTTTTCTCGATTGAGTAATTTATTGAGTTTTTACTTATTGATACAAAAATGTATTGTTTTACCAATAATGTAACTATGGAGTAAATGTTTCCCCTTACTAATAAGTTACTTTTAAGTGTGTTTAAAGTATATAGAAATGCATCGAATTTCAAAAACATCAAATGTTCGCTTATGTAGTGGAAAACAAATCAACGCGTTTGCGTGTGCTTTACTAAAAGATGACTGTTTCCGGAATTAAGAGGTACAAATACCCACACCCACGATTTACTCTTTGAATCCCAACTGACACCTTTTCCTGTAATCGTCTCAAAAACTATAGAGCGGATTATCAGCAAACAAAAAAAGATCTGTTCATAGCAAATTTCTAACTTCATACCAAGCTTAGTGTAAACCTGTTCAATGCTCTACTTACGTATCAAAGAATTAAAATCCATATTAGGCTTAAAAAATGGGCAGTGCTTAATTTTGGGGACCAGCACTTATTTCTCTGTGTCAGCTATTTTCCTGGAGTATTCAGATATTTCCCTGGAGTAACAGAGCGAACAGTATACAAAGGAGAAATAAACAGGAAGAGCAAAACAGAAAAACAGTCGCCAAATGAGACAGCTGGCATCAACCTGCAAGAGTGAGGTAATGGGCTGGGAGTGTCTGGCAACGGAAAAAATGCGGAGGTGGATTCCGGACTTCGCAGCTTTGCTATTCGTCACTGGCACATTTTATAACGCCGACAACGGATCTGTGAGTAGAGTTTTGGGCACAAGCACTTATTATTTTACAAAGAAAGCACTGGTATTAGGAACCATTTGGATCGATCACATGTGGCCTAACGGCTAGAGCGAGGGGAAAACAGGTTCGAGTCCGGCAGAGACGCTTAACGTCTTGTGATTCTGGGCAAATCACGTAATTTCCCCGCACCTAACTAAAAGGAGCGTGTCTGTCTGTAACGCAACTGGTGCCCCTGTAAAGCGATCTTCTACCCTCGGGTCATGTTCGCGCTATAAATTAAATCTCCAAAAAGCACCTATACTTTAACCAAGTACATGACATTTAATCAAAACAGTTGGAGGTGGATGGGATAAACATTTACTGAATTGTATGCAGATTCTTTGTATGCAGGGCCCCGAAGCGGCGACTGTGGTGATCCACGAGGGGGGGGGGGGGCGGGAACGAGGGGGGGCGGGAACAAAGACACCTCTTGCCCAAGCGGCAACTGTAGTGATCTGCGAGGGGGGGGCGGGAACAAAGACAAGTACAGCGAGAGGGGGGACGGACAGCGGGAAGGTGGTCAGGATACAACCATGTGGGACAGGGACGAGGTTAACAATGAAGAAAAACATCGGTGTAAAAAAAAATAAAAAAAGTAAAACTTCATGACGGAAAAAAGGGGCGGGCTTAAAAAGACAGGAAAGCCCACGAATCTGCTCTGAGAAGGATTGCCACATCTCTCTTCCAATGGCTAGCCTCCATTTATGGAGCTAGCCAATGGAAGAGAGAGGCGGGTTAAAGCCCCATACTGGAGATCAAAAGATTTCGCCTGCACGACACTGCTGCACAGTGAACGCCAGGCGAAACCTAAAAACTGATTGGGATCGAAGTTGAGCTGGCTAGCGGGTCAGCCCATATGACTGCCCGGGAGACTAGCTGGTGATTCCACTGTTGAGACCATTCTCCCAATCAAAAAGTGGCCATGCCAGTGTGAGATTCCATCAAACATGGTTAATAACTGAGTAGGACAGACATTCACGGCTGTAGAAAGTGGGTGTGTTGGGGGAGGTAGTGTTCACAATGCACCTGTGTGTGAAGTGTACATCTACCCCAGTCTCCTGCCCATATGTTGTCATTTAGCTGATGTTCCTGATCTCTGAATCAGTTGAGACTTCAGAGCAGCTCACAAATATGGACACTCATTGGTTTAGCAGGAATCTAACCTTGATGTTTACAAGGATATTATCCTGGTATTAAGAGCTGCTCGGGTGGGCGGGCCCGGGTGGGTAGGCCCTCACCCCAAGAGCTACAAGGGTGACTGTATTATTGACAACTTCAATCAACGTGGGTGTTGGATGATTTGGCTATTGGTGCGAATCTGGGACTGGGCAGGTCACATAGGATCAAACCTTTTGAAGTTATCATTCTTTTACAATCATCTCAACCCAATGAATTTACACTCCCCAAAAAAAGTAAAGTGCTTTCATTCTTGAGGTGAAAGATAGAAAAAGTGGGTCAACAGTTTTGTTTGGTGATGGGAATGTATTAGGAAGTGAAGAGGGGCCCATAGTGAATTATGTGGCAGCTGGACTAATGTTCAGAGAGGATCAATTGTGGTTATTGGCTTGGTTTTGGGATATCAGTCCTGTACGGGGAACCTGTGGCGGTAAAAAGGAGGTTAGTGTAGGACAGAAACTATAAAAGGGAGGAGGATGCAGTAAGTAAAAAGAGCATATTTCCAGGACACACCGTATTTAACATCTCAGCTTATAAACTTATATTAAAGATAGACACAAACATTATTTTGGGGGCATATTCAATTTAGAAGGACACTTGATATGTGAGGATTTGATGAGTTGAAAGCTAACAGAAATATCCTTGTTCTCAGCACCAAATCCTCCAAATCTTACCCTTCAAGCCTCCGAGCAACACAGTTTTTCTTCTTCATTCCTTAGTCTGTCTAGGGGCACTGACCTCCTGTAATAGGAAGGAACATAGTTCTTGAATCTCCCCATGTTTTCTGCTTTGTGCATTCATTAATATTATTACCTATTTGGGCTCATACATAAATATATTTCTGACACTTGAATGCATAAAGAAATAGGCTTCATAATATTTGTCTTGTGTAAGAAAGTGGCTCTGTATATACTGGACCAAAGTAAGGTACAGTGTGCACAAAGTCCACAGTCCCCAGAGGTATGGCAGAGGCTAAAGTTAAACATAACCTTACTCTGTAAAGTAATAGCTTGGTCAAGCAGTAAGGCAGTATCAGAGGACAGTGTAAAGCATTTGTTGTACACACTCAGTCAGCAAATGGTCTCACACACTCTAGAACTGAACTCTAGGCCAATGGTTTGTATACAAAAATATATGGTTGTTTTATTTAAGAACCAACAATAGGTATCAAAATATACTTTCTCAGATGAGTTACTTTAGTTAAATACTTTTCAAATAGGCAATAGACCTTTGAGTACAATAGTTACAGTTTTTGCAATAGGCAACACAATTTAAAACACAATGTGACATTGAGCTCAATGGGAATTTCTAATTAAATGCAATTAATTACTTTATGGATTACTTTTCTAGCCACAGGACTGGATCATAAATTCAGTCCTGGGACATCACCTGTAAACAGTTGAGTAAAAGCGTTTTGGTTGCAGTTGTGATTTTTAAGGAATATTATTGTAGTTTAGAAGTTGAGAAAGAAACTTTTTCACATAGAATCACCAATGTTATCCTATGGGAGGAAATTCACTTAGCAGGTAAATAATGTTAGTGTTACTTTTTCTTACACAATGTTGGATCCTGGATCCAGCACTGGTGCATCTCCTGTAAACAATTGAAAGAATGCGGTTATGTCATACAGGCGATTTTTAACTAATATTTGTACGTTTCAAAAAATCGACACTTCAAAACATTTTCAGCAAAAACCAGGCAATGTTATCCTATGGAAGGAAATTCAAGTTACCAGTTATAATGACTTTTCAGGGTCAGTGCTGGGCACCAAGATCCAGCACTGGGATCTCTCCTGATAACAGGTGAGTATTTTCGTTTTTGTGATTTAGCTGATTTTAGATGAATATTTTAAAGTTTCAAAACTCCACACTTAGAAGAATTTCCAAGTGAAACCAGTCAATGTTACCCTATGGAAGAAAAGTGACTTATCAGCTATTGGGTAAGTCCTCGACTGACAGAGTTACGGTTCTGGGCATAGAGTCAGGGGTCTCCCAGGGTCAGGTAGGTACAGTTGTTACACCCTCAGTGGCACAGGGGCAGCCGGGTGCAGAGACAGTAGGCTCGATGTTATCCTATGGAAGGCAGGGGGCCTTTGGTTGGTGGCTGTTGGCAAGCAGGCCACGCAGCTGTGGGAGCTGGGCTCCTGGTCACTTGCTCAGGGCAAGTGAGGAAGTGGATTAGGACAGAGGTTGCACTCCCAGGGGCACTCGGGTGGCTGGGTGCAGGGTGCTTTTGAGCCATCGGGCGCTCAATGCTATTCAATGAGAAAGCTGGAAGTTGAACAAAGGCTGCAGACTCTGGGACAGAGATTCTTCAGTTGCGACCACCACTTCAAGAGGTAAGTTGGGATCTTGGAGGATAGGTAGGCACCCAGGAGTTGGGCACAGGGGGCCGTGGGACACCGGGTGCAGGGGTGTCTTTTGACGTTGGAAATTCTTACCCTCAGCTGGTCGCGGTTGGAGGGGTCCCCTGTTGTGAGGCTGCAGGCGTCGTCAGGTTTGTCGAGGAGGGTCCTTGGGCACTGGATTTGTGGTCACAATCACCGGGGGGGCATCCTCGTGGTCTTTGTTCACTCATGCACAGGCCGGGCTCGGCGGATGCAGAGTGTGCTGGATTTGCGGTTCCTGGCTCGCACAAGGGGTGTTGCTGTTTGAGCAGAACTACTGCTCATGGGAGTCCCAGGGCTAGATGTAGGTAATTCTCATTTCCCTACTCTAGAATACCGAATTTTACCGATTCGGTATTCTAGATTCGGTAAATGAAATGTAGTTAAAAATTCTGTATTTTTTACCGATTCTGTAGGATTCAGTAATTACTGAATCGGTATTTACCGATTCGGTAATTGTCATTGATTCCTATGGACCTTGAGGCCCATAGGAATCAATGTTAATTACCGAATCGGTAAATACTGATTCGGTAAAAATACCGAATTTGCAAGGGGAACAGGGTGTCACTTTGACACACTGTTGCACCCCTGATTCTGGCTTGTGTGCCATGTGACACACATACAGCCTTCAGTGTGTTCTTTAAGTGCACTGATTCCGTCCCCAACCATCAGCTTGTTTCTCTTAGTAAATTGCTGCCTTTGTCCTAAGACCTCAGCGTGCCATACTGAAAATACACTTTCTCCGAAATACCCGGCTTTTGTTTTTAGTAAATTTACTCATTTTGTCTGCAACCATCACATTTAAATTTTGTGAAACCAAACCATTTTTGTCTCAAGATTCCAGGATTAGATCTACATCATAGACACCTCCAATGCTTTTGCCTGAAGGCCCTTGGGTGGGCCCAGTACATCTGTGTGTGACAGAGATCAATGTTAAACTTTCGCTGGTGTTTGTTCATGCAATCTTGGGGAGCGATGAGCCAGGATCCAACCATTGTGAGGTCAACATCTGATTGAATGCCTCATTCTCAAATTTGAAATACAGTATAATGAAACATTTGATTAAACCTGATAACCAATCGAGTAAGGGATGGGACTGTGGTAGACATTGAAATATATGATAGTGTTGATGGAGCACCATGGGATACTAGAAGTGAGAAGATGATTGTAGGTGATCTGAGAAGAAAGACTAGATGTGGCCCAAGTCTTTTTCTTGGATTCCAAAGTCAGGGAAATGTAGGTGAGTGGCAAATCGTAAAACTGGCAGCTAAAATGCCAAATGGTATGATGGGAACCGCTTTATTCAAATTTCCATGAGCCGAGAGATCATTCTAGGGGTCTATAATTGACTACTGTACCACAGTGTGATGGAATGCAACTGAACCTTCTGCCCGATGCCGAAATCAAAGTGTTGATGTATTTATTGAATTACATGTGATTGCCCGGATACTTGTGAGGAAGAGAATATTTCTTCCGTAGTGGCTTGATGTGAACGGCTTTCATTGCATGAAGAGACATTTCAAGTTCAAAGGAGGAATTGAGGGTAATTCGTAAACCACGTGATGTTGAGGCGAAGACAAGGAGCTCCTTTAATGCTGTAGTAGGGCAATTATCTGCATGGCATTTGGATTTCCAGCATCATGTTGCATTCTAAGTGTCAACACTTGCATGGGGTGTTATTCTACAAAACCTACATACCAATCCAAAATCTAGAGCTATTTCATAGGAGCCAACACACTTCTTCCTGGTTCCAAGGAAGGTGGGAGTAGAGTCCCCAGTATTCTAGACTGTGCTGTAGGAGGCACCAGCTTTGTTGGAAGATGACAAGCCAATTCCTATCTGTTTTATGAGAATGCCATTAGGCACTTCAAGGAGTCTGAGAGAAAGCTCAGTATAGATTCATGGGAACTACGATGCCTTGCATCTTTTTATTTTTTAAACTCTTGTTATTGGGTTTTAACACATGACCTACACACATCTTATTGATGTCAGTTACACAAAATACCATAGCATAGATTATTAATTATGCAGATGACACAGCTCCCCATGAGACAATATGTATGAGCACATCACAATGTACAATCACAATCGGTAAAAAGCATTCTCAATTGCAGAGAGGGACGATAATATAGGGATGTTTGACTTGTCACCCTTTGGGTGATCTTCCCCCAAACATTATGCCTACTTACTTCCCATTTTTGCTGGATTATTGCTTTTGTTGGACTTAGGATTCTGTGCACTTTACCACTGCTAACCAGTACTCATGTGCTAGTGCTCACTCCCCTAAACATGGATTGATTGGCATATACCTAAGTGGCATATTTAATTTACTCATAAGTCCCTTGTAGAATTGTATACTATATATCCTGTAAAGTAAAGGCTACCAGTGAGCATGCAGCACGTATTATGCCAACCACTTAAGTATCCCTCCAAAACATCTCCCAGGCCTGCCATTGCAGCCTTAATGCAGTGTTACACTGGTGTGTCCACTTGGCATATAAACTCTCTTGCCAAGCCTTAAACTCCCCTTTTATTACAGATAAGTCACCCCTAATGTAGGCCATAGGTAGCCCTTAGGGCATAGTGCTGCGTAAATAAAAGGTTGAACATGTACTTTTAAGTTTTACATGTCCTGTTAGTGCAAAATCCCCAAATTTGGGTTTTCACTGCTGTGAGGCCTAACCCTCCCATAGGATAACATTGGGGATTCCATATTACCTCTAATAAGCTGTAATTCCGAATTGAGAAGAGGTAGATATGTTATGTTTGGTACTCATGAAATTGTAATGATAAACCCTCTTTAATGGTAAAGTCACATTTTTCATTACAATTTTGAAAATGGCAATTTTAGAAGGTTTGCATTTTCCTGCACATATCCCTCTTTTGCTTGTAGCCTGGCCTGGGTGCATGACTAAGTGTAACTGACAGTTAGACTGTGAGAATTCCTCAGAGACATCACGCAATAGGGGGACTAGGTGTGCCTGAATGGGCCATCTGCTGGCAGGATGGGGAGGAACAGAGCACAACCCCACTTACACCTGAATAGCCTGTCCTCAACCTTCACACAAAGGACCTAACAACCCTACATTGTCACTGCAGTCAGCTTGGAGCCAGGGCAGGGGAGGCAGAAAGCCCATTCACTGAAAAAAAACGTATTGTAGCGCTGCTCCCAAACCTCTGGCATCATTGTTATTTAACTAATTGGATCTGCACTCGCTCTATCTGCGTAGCGCTCAGCATTACTCTGCTTGTAGTGTGTTTTCCATGTGAACTGTGATTTTACGTATTCTTTAGCCAGATTTGCTTATAGCATTTAGGAAAGGTGTGCATCGCTCTCACTTAATTAAATCTGTTATTGTGCCCGTGTTCCAGCGCCAGCTCGCACTTCCCGGTCCTGTTGTTTATCTCCCCTTCCATTTTGTTGTGCCTGCAGCCCGTCCCTCCCCCTACGCTCCCGCCTCCCACCTCCCCCTCCCACCCACGAGATACCAGGGACGTCTCAGCTGTTGAACCTTTGTGACTTGCCTGACTCCGTGTGAGGCGGCCGCTCCACCCTCCCTCCTGGATCCATAGCGCTGCTTGTGGTATCGTAGCGCTGCTCCCAAACCTCTGGCATCATTGTTATTTGACTAATTGGATCTGCACTCGCTCTATCTGCGTAGCGCTCAGCATTACTCTGCTTGTAGTGTGTTTTCCATGTGAACTGTGATTTTACGCATTGTTTAGCCAGATTTGCTTATAGCATTTAGGAAAGGTGTGCATCGCTCTCACTTAATTTAATCTGTTATTGTGCCCGTGTTCCAGCGCCAGCTCGCACTTCCCGGTCCTGTTGTTTATCTCCCCTTCCATTTTGTTGTGCCTGCAGCCCGTCCCTCCCCCTACGCTCCCGCCTCCCACCCACGAGATACCAGGGACGTCTCAGCTGTTGAACCTTTGTGACTTGCCTGATTCCGTGTGAGGCGGCCGTTCCACCCTTCCTCCTGGATCCATAGCGCTGCTTGTGGTATCGTAGCGCTGCTCCCAAACCTCTGGCATCATTGTTATTTAACTAATTGGATCTGCACTCGCTCTATCTGCGTAGCGCTCAGCATTACTCTGCTTGTAGTGTGTTTTCCATGTGAACTGTGATTTTACGCATTGTTTAGCCAGATTTGCTTATAGCATTTAGGAAAGGTGTGCATCGCTCTCACTTAATTAAATCTGTTATTGTGCCAGTGTTCCAGCGCCAGCTCGCACTTCCCGGTCCTGTTGTTTATCTCCCCTTCCATTTTGTTGTGCCTGCAGCCCGTCCCTCCCCCTACGCTCCCGCCTCCCACCTCCCCCTCCCACCCACGAGATACCAGGGACGTCTCAGCTGTTGAACCTTTGTGACTTGCCTGACTCCGTGTGAGGCGGCCGCTCCACCCTCCCTCCTGGATCCATAGCGCTGCTTGTGGTATCGTAGCGCTGCTCCCAAACCTCTGGCATCATTGTTATTTAACTAATTGGATCTGCACTCGCTCTATCTGCGTAGCGCTCAGCATTACTCTGCTTGTAGTGTGTTTTCCATGTGAACTGTGATTTTACGCATTGTTTAGCCAGATTTGCTTATAGCATTTAGGAAAGGTGTGCATCGCTCTCACTTAATTAAATCTGTTATTGTGCCCGTGTTCCAGCGCCAGCTCGCACTTCCCGGTCCTGTTGTTTATCTCCCCTTCCATTTTGTTGTGCCTGCAGCCCGTCCCTCCCCCTACGCTCCCGCCTCCCACCTCCCCCTCCCACGCTCCGCCCCCTCCACTATCCATTTAAGACTGATGAGCCAACGCGCAGCGTCCACGCGCTACGGCTGCGCCGAAGGTGCGCCAAAGGTAAGCCTGTCTACGCCCGTCCGCGCCTGGACCGCTCCCAGCGCCAGACCCCCTGGTTCCCGTAATGCCCAGCCCACTCGCATCACTTACGATGCCACCACCCTCCTAGCCCTTAACCCCGGCCGTTCCCCCAACTGCGTCCAAGCCACTCCTGGACACACCCATGGACCCTTCTCTTGCAACTCCTGCAAGTTCGACGGCACCAAAACAAACTCCTCATCCACCAACACCAAACAGAGACCTGACACCAACCACCTAAAATGCATCCTGCTCAACACCCGCTCGGTCCACAGACACGCCATCGACCTCTGGAATTTACTAGACACCATCTCACCGGACGTCGCCTTCCTAACAGAAACTTGGATGAATGCCTCTTCAGCCCCAGACATCACCATTGCCATCCCGGAAGGATACGAGATCATCCGTAAGGACCGCATCAAGCAAACAGGAGGAGGCATCGCTATCGTCCATAAGAACTCCATCCGCATCTCTACCAGCTCAGACGTCAACCTTGCCAGCGCCGAACACCTCCACTTCCAGATCCACACCGACCCCAAGACCACACTCAGGGGCACCCTCCTCTACCGGCCTCCAGGACCCCGTGCACAATTCAGTGACAACATCACTGAATTTATCACCCCACACGCCCTCCCCTCCGAGGACTACATTCTATTGGGAGACCTCAATTTTCACCTGGAAAAGAGCAATGACTGCAGCGCCACCACCCTTCTGGACAATCTCGCCAACCTCGGACTCAAACAACTTGTCACTACCCCCACCCACATTGCAGGCCACACACTCGACCCCATCTTCACCCCCAGCAAACATGTCTCATTCAGTCACACCACAGCTCTTCATTGGACGGACCACAGCTGCGTTCACTTTATCTACAATAAGACCACAATCCACAACCATCCTCAACCCACCCTGCGAAGAAACTGGAACAAAATCACCATCGACCAGATCTCCTCATCGCTTCTTCTTAACCCCCCCGCCCACTCCTCAAACCCCGACCAAGCAGCCATTAACCTCACCCAATGGCTATCCAACAGCGCCGACATCCTAGCGCCGTTGAAAAAACGTGAAATCAAACTAGGCAGCAAAAACGCCTCCTGGTTCAACGATGATCTTAAGAAATCAAAGAAACTCTGTCGCTCCCTCGAGAAGGCCTGGAAAAAAGACCCAAACACCAGCACCAGGGACGCCTTCAAAAACGCCACCCGCATACACCACCAACTAATCCGGTCTGCCAAGAAAGCCGCATTCAAAGACCGACTAGATAACAACGCCCACAACAGCAAGGAATTATTCAACATCGTCAAAGAATTTACCAACCCATCAGCCAACTCCAACGACATCACCCCCTCCCAAGCCCTCTGCGACTCCCTAGCTTCCTTCTTTCACAACAAAATCGCAGACATCCACAACAGCTTCGACAACCGACCCGGAGACCAACCCACCCAACCTGCTGCAGGACCTTCACCCCCCTTGAACATCCTTAACAACTGGAACCCAATCTCCACTGAGGACACCATCCGCCTGATGAACTTCATCCACTCAGGATCCCCAACTGACCCATGCCCTCACCACATCTTCAACAAAGCAGACTCCATCATAGCACCACACCTCCGAGATGTCATCAACTGCTCCCTCAACTCCGCCACCTTCCCGGAAAGCTGGAAACACGCTGAACTCAGCGCCCTTCTGAAAAAACCCACAGCTGACCCCACCGAACTCAAAAACTACTGCCCCATCTCGCTTCTTCCATTCCCGGCCAAAGTCATCGAGAAAGCTGTCAACAACCAGCTCGCCACCTTCCTCGAAACCAACAAATCCCTCGACTCCTCACAGTCCGGCTTCCGAGCCAAACACAGCACTGAGACCGTACTTATCGCAGCAACAGACGACATTCGAACTCTACTGGACAATGGAGACACAGTCGCCCTCATCCTCCTCGACCTCTCCGCTGCCTTCGACACAGTCTGTCATAGCACCCTTCTACAGTGCCTCAGAAAAGTCGGAATCCAAGGAAAAGCATTGGAATGGATCACCTCGTTCCTCACCGGAAGAACCCAGAGAGTCCGCCTCCCACCATTCAAGTCAGAGGCCTCTGAAGTCATCTGCGGCGTGCCAAAAGGATCGTCACTCAGCCCCACCCTCTTCAACGTTTACATGAGCCCCCTTGCGGCCATCGCTCGCCAACACAATCTCAACATCATCTCCTATGCTGACGACACTCAACTGATCCTCTCACTCACTAAAGACCCTAACACCGCCAAAACCAACTTACACGAAGGAATGAAAGAAGTAGCCGAGTGGATGAAGCACAGCCGTCTGAAACTGAACTCAGACAAAACAGAAGTCCTCATCTTAGGCACCTCCCCCTCCGCCTGGGATGACTCTTGGTGGCCAGAGGCCCTTGGAAAAGCATCCATCCCGACGGACCACGCACGAAACCTGGGCGTCATCCTGGACTCCTCACTCTCGATGACCAGACAAGTCAACGCCGTTTCATCATCCTGCTTCAACATTCTTCGCATGCTCAAAAAAACATTTCGCTGGATCCCCACCGAAACTAGAAAAACGGTCACCCACGCACTGGTCACGAGCCGCCTGGACTACGGAAACACCCTATACGCCGGTACCACCGCTAAACTCCAGAAAAAACTCCAACGCATCCAGAACGCTTCAGCCAGGCTCATACTAGACATCCCGCGCAAAGTACACATCTCTGGTCACCTGAAAAACCTTCACTGGCTCCCCGTAAATAAGAGGATTACTTTCCGCCTCCTAACCCACGCACACAAAGCACTTTACAAACTTGGACCCGAATGCCTCAACACGCGACTGTCCTTCTACACCCCCTCCCGTCAGCTTCGATCCTCCAACCAAGCCCTTGCCACTGTACCTCACATCCACAAAACCACCATGGGAGGTAGATCCTTCTCCTACCTGGCAGCTAAAACCTGGAACTCACTTCCCACTCACCTTCGCCTTACTCAGAACCACCTAGCATTCAGAAAGCAACTTAAAACTTGGATATTCGACAAGTAATTCCCCACCCTTCCTCTAGCGCCTTGAGACCCTATGGGTATGTAGCGCGCTATATAAATCTGTTGACTTGACTTGACTTGACTTTCAAGAAGTTTCTCCCACCTTCAAGAAGAATGGCACCAGGGTACAAAAACTGGACTTGTGGAAGGATTCTGAGAAGACCTCCTGCTGCTGTGACCATCTGTGCACTCTACAACATTGCTGCTGTACCCAGAAGGGCTGATTTGCTACCTGGAACCTGCTTTGAACTCTCATAAGTCAGCCCTGCCTTACATCTACACCTGCACCCGCACCCAGGACTACCAGAAGTGACTACAAGGGCTAGTTTGCTGCCCTCCTGTTCAGAGTCACAGGGCACAGGGACATTACAGGCTCCCACCACCTTGAGTCTGCACCTGGACCCAGCTGAGTGAGTCTTTACCCCCCCCCCCATGAGGTATCCCACCAGCACTGGACCCCCCTTGGCTGTGGTGCTAAAGGTACCCAAAAGGCAATTTCACAAAACTGAGGACTTCTACAAAATTTGGATAAAAAGTGCTCTGAGAACTGGGAGAGACTGGGACCAACCTGCTCACCTATTTGCCCAAGGTGCACCGCTTGTCGTATTGACTCCGCGGCATCTCCCACTACATTCTTCTCTGCAGCAGCAAATATGTTTCAGCGGTCCTTCGCCAAAGGGATATCCGACCTTGTAGAACTGTCTTCTGCTATAGCTTTCTGCCTCAGCCCACTGGAGTTTTTTAACTTCCATTTCGGTGATTAAGTTCGAATGTAGAAATCTGTGGCTTCGACCCAAGGCCATCTGACGATGACGTTCCCTCCTCTGATACCTCCTGCAGCCTGGCCCTGCTGAACTTTACCATCTCAGGCAAGGCACTTTTCTTCAGAAATGTTTCTAATTTTGAGGGTAAGTTCTGGCTGGGCCCAATCTACTTTCTGTATCAGAAACCGCGCTCCATTGTGGTCGGCCCTAACTTTCGACTTTGTCACAGTCTCACATGACTAGATGTCCCCTGCTGGCGCTTTGATCTTTTAGGCGCTTAAACTTCAAAAGTTCATAACTCCGTTCCTACTGATTGGACTTCTGTCGTTTTTTTGGCAAATAATTTATTAAAATGTGTTCTATATTTTTTTATTGGTCTGAGATTTTTCTTGTGGTGTGTTTTCACTTTATTACTGTTTGTGTGCTGCATAAATACTTTACACATAGCACCTAAAGTTAAGCCTGACTGCTTTTTGTGGCAAGCTACCCAGGGTTCAGTACAGGTTAATTTAGTGACTTGTGATTCACAGTGCAAGGGATGGTGGTTGCTGCTTGACCACCGCTCTTATCCCAGTCAACCTATAGCCCAATTTCTCACACGGGAATAGAGAGTTTCATGCAGGATGCTTGTCCTAGGGGTAAATTAGTGAATGCAATAATGCTTTCCACAGGTCAAGATCAGCCTGTGCCTTTTCATCTGTTCTGACTAGTGTCATTCTAATGGCCTCCATAATTTTCCATTCTGATACATCCTGTATTCAGCTACGAATCTCTCAGATTTTTGTGCTTAGCCAACGTATCACCATACGGTGCTTTGTCAGTAGGAGCGTGAGCTTCACAATTCTCTTTTGATTCTATATTTGCTTCTAATTACGTCAATTCCCAGTGTGCACATGGAATAAGTCAAAGGCACAATTAATGACATATGTTCCATGTATCTACCCACCACCTCCACCCACTACATTGCACATTTGGGGCAATACCACACCAGATGATAGTAAGTAGCATCCTGAGCACCACACTTACAACAGTGACTTGAGGTGATAGGGTTTAAGTGATGTAGCATTGCATGGGGGTCATGTATGTATGGTGTACAAAATTTAAGTGGAGTAAACCACCCCTAGCATTGCGTGAGACCTTTTTTAATAGTGTTAATGCCCATTTTCATTGTGCATTTGAGAAGGCTCGGTCACATTCTGCCTCCCATTTTGCCTGTGAATGTAATGGGCATTTATACATTTCCTACAGCAGTCTGGATGTCTCCAGAGAGTTTGCGCATTAATTCCTTAATAGCATGGCAGGCATTGATCGTGAGGGAACTGACACTGTGCTTGGGCTGCTTCAAAAGAAGAAATTACCCCCATCTCCCAGATGTTGCTAGTGTGCAGCAGCCCCCCTTTTCCAGTCTTACATGTCCATAGTGCATTGTTGTTGCGAAAATTACGGCATACACCACAATGATAGTTCTGCGGAGCATGGCATATACCACCCCACAACTCGCGGTATCTCCGTTAATGATCGAGGTGATTGGAAGAGTTGACTGGGTAAGTGGCCCCTGCCTGAAGAATCCGTGCAGCAGCCCTCTGTCCCTACTGCCATCAGTAAATAAAAACTTCCGGGTATGAACTGCAACTGCACTGCCAAGTAGTATGCATCCATGTCTGGCACTTGTATGCCTCCCTCCAAGTGGGCCTGGCCTGGCAGTTCGGGATGGGCCGTTCTATGGGGAGCAGGGTCAAGACATATTTGCATATGGCTGGGTCCAAACTGGGGTAGCATGGTGAGCAAAAACATTTATGGATTAAACCTAGATCTGTGACTGGGGGTGAATGTTTGATTTGTTTAGCATTCCATCAATCATTTGTTCTTTTTGCTTTTGTCACCCTAAGAGGGAAGGTGTTCGCACTGAGAAAGGGGGGAACATCAAGAAGAGGGGGGATGAGAAAATGAATGCGAGAATACATAAAAGATGATTCTTCGGTTGTGATATGAAGTTAGCCAATGTTTGTAAAAGACTGTTTATGATGTACTGAACCATCTACTCCTGCCAATATATTGCTAGTCACAAATGATAGCTGGAATGCATTTTGAATTACTGTATTGCATGGTGTCTTGTACTGTGACAAAATCTATAAAAAATAGTTTACAAAAAAGTGGAAAGGCATGCTCAGACTTGGGTCCTGTGCTCACTGTTCCACTGGATTCAAGCTAGTCAAGCTGTTGAGGGTTGATTCCCCAAAACCGGTCCCATGATGCTTGTTTCCGGACTAGGGAGGACCTGGCCTGGCAGTCTGGGCTGGACTGTTTTCATGGGAAAAGAGGGCCAAGACTTCCTTGCATAAGGTTGGGTGGCGTGGTGTGCAAAAAAACAATGGATTAAATCCACATCTGTGACTGGAGATTAATGTTTGATTTGTTCAGAATTCCGACCATCATTTGTTCTTTTTGCTTTTGTTGCTCTAAGTGGAAAGGGTATGTCCAGATAGGGGCCCGTGTTCACTGTGCCACTCTATTCAAGCTAGCCTGCCTGAGAGGGGTAATACCTTGAAATCGGTTCCAGGATGCTTATTTCCGGTTCAGCGGGGACCTGGCCTGGCAGTTCGAGCTAGACTGGTCTCATGGGGAGCAGGGTCAAAACTGATTTGCATATGGATGGGGCCAAACTAGGGTGGCGTGGTGAGCAAAAAAACGATGGATTTAAGCCACATCTGTGACTAGAGATGAATGTTTGATTTGTTCAGCATTCCGTCCATTATTTGTTCTTTTTGCTTTTGTTGCCCTAATTGGGAAGGGTATGCCCAGATGTGGGTCCAGTGCTCACTGTGCCAATGGATACAAGCTAAGCTGGCTGATGAGGGCTGATACCCCGACACCAGTCTTAGGATGCTTGTTTTCAGTCCAGGCAGGACCTAGCCTGGTAGTTCGGGTTGGACTGTTCCCATGGGCATCATGGTCAAGAGTGATTTGCATATGGCTGGGTCCAAACTGGAGTGGTGTGGTGAGCAAAAAACAATGGATTAAACCTAGATCTCTAACTGGGGGTGAATGCTTGATTTGTTCAGCATTCCGTCCATCATTTGTACATTTTGCTGCCCTCTGTGTATAAGCGGATCAGAGTGTCCATCTTTACTTTGCTTCTCTCCCCCACATATGAGCATGTTTATAAGGGACCAGAGCCTCTTAATATATTTCTGGGGTATTGGATATGGGCAACACTGAAAGACATACAGACAGCGCAGTAACACTATCATTTTGGATATTGGTGTTCAATTCATGTGAAGTACGTTCCGAGGTTGTTGCCATTTTTCCTTGGTACCGGAGCAACCTTGTCTCCCATTGAATCATCAGTGGGGGAGCAGTGCCCACTGCACCATTGAGATGCCTGCTTTGCGATATAAGAATGACTTCTGCACACACATTCACAGCCCGAACTGTCGACCTAAGTCATCCAGTAAAGTAAGAAGGTACAGTAACACTTCTACAGGCCTGTGGAAGTACACAAGCATGTCATCAGCATAAAGGGACAGGAGGTGTTTCATGGACCCCACCTCAATGGCCCAGTCTGTCAGTGAGAATCTAAGCTGACAGGCCAATGGCTTAGCGGTCTGTACATGGAGCAAAGGTGACAGGGGGCAGCCCTGACATGTGCCATGTTCCAATTCCCATTCTGCCAATATGAACCCATTTGTTTTTACTCTTGCAATAGGGTTGGTATATAGGAGCATAGTCAGTGCCAAAAATGCCGGACCAAAAGTCATGAACCTTTGCGTCTCCAACATATAGTGCCCAGACAGTGTGTTGACTTCTGAGTCATATGTTCATCCGCGCTCTTGTTTCACCAAGGAAGTGTCTTAATCTCCGAAGACTAAGCGACTTGCATCTGTTTCATATGAAACCACTCTGGTCATTATCAACCAGGGTGTCTATTATGGGTTGGATTCATCGGACCCGGGCCTTAGCCAGGATTTGTTGTTAGTGTTTAGGAGTGAGATCAGTTGATAGGCCTTGCAATCCAGTGGGTCCCTCCCGGGTTTTGGAATAACCAATATCACTGCTTTTCGCACCAGGCATGGGAGTGAGCCCACATCTAGCACTCCTGGCAGCCCATAGCGTTGTGGTCTGTCATAGCCTCTCTGTATTCTTTGGTGAGTGAGTTATTCCTCTAGTTGTGCCTTTTGTTTCTGTGTCAGTCGGACTATCTGAGCAGGCTCTGTACTGCTAGTATTGGGTATGTGGTTGTCTTGTCTACAGGGACCACATTTTTATATAATTGCCTATAGTATGCATACACGATATTATTCATCCTTCTTGAATATCGACTAGCACGCCGCCTGCATCTCTAATAGTTACAATGTGTGGGTATCCCATTCCTGCTTTAGGAGCCAGGACAGTTACCTGCCTGCTTTATCTCCATCTCGGTGGAGAACCTGCCTAAAGACACGGTTTTGTAGCAGTTCTTTCTCCATCGTTTTCTTAATTATATCTGTACATAGGGTGTTTATCCTGGATTCAGCCCGTGGGTCACTCCCAGTAGTGTTTCGTCAGTGCATGAGGTCCATCTCCCTGCCTAGAAGTTTTTTTTCTAGGGTTTTAATTATTGATGTTACCCGGGAACTGGCAAGCCATGCACGACCACCTTAAGCCCCATCCCATTCTATAGCTCTGGTGCTGGCTGTGCTGTCTTTCAAAGTAAAATAGTATGTAATGGTAGCGCGCAGGATTTGCCTGAACTAGGGATCATCCAGAGATGGCACCGGCAGCCTCCATGTAGATGTGTCTATGATATGGGGCACTCAGTATGTTGTGCACACCGGGGAGTGGTCAGAGATTACTTTTCACATGTGTGCTACTTGGGCGTAGTGCGCTTCTCTCGTATGTACTAATGTGTAACCCTATCTGAAGTAAGTGTGTGAACTCCCGCAACTGTGGATTGCCTTGTCACCAGACATCTATCAAATTCATATCCTCCATCACCTGCTAAAGGGATGCAGACATCTTGTGTTTGTACACAGGATTTGGGGGCGTCTGGTATATGTCTCCTTTGAGGACACAATTAAGGTCACCTAGCCGGATCAGTGGCATGCCTACATATGGTGTGAGTGCTCACCGAATGCCTTCCATCTTGGAATGAAATGAGCTGGGACCCCATGGAAACATCTCACACTTTGGCAACATCTGTGAAACACACTTGGGCCAACAAAAGTACACCTTATAAGCATGTCACATAACATATCTCGTTTACATGTATCATAGTGCTGGTTTACATCATACTCCTGGGGTAATGTTTTTCTTTGTACCTTGGAGACCAACTAGGGTTACACTATGGCACCAGGCAATAGTCTCTGTGAGACACACACTTCAAACAGTACCAGGTCACTATATTGCATGTGATATAGTAAATGACACAAATATCACAATAACTACCTCGCCCTAACTGCTACATCACAGAATCAGTATAGAAGAGGAGAGGTGGAATAAATCAGGTTATTGGTTGAGGGGGGTAAAATCCTACTCAAGCAACAACCACAATCCTTGTCAGTGTAAACTATAAAAGTCACACAACCAACTGGTGCTTAAACAACTTGTAGCTTGGCACAAAAGCAAGTAGGCTTAATTTAGGCCAAGGAGGTCATTGCCATCAATAGGGAGCCAATCTCCTTAGAGCCTTTCTTTCTCTTTCTGCACTTTTTGTGCCATTTTATCTCCATGTCCCCACCGCTGCTCGTCCCCCATGGCCCCGCTCCCCTCCAGCGCTGCTTTCAGGCTTCCCACCTCCCAGCTGTCCACCCCTCCCCCTCACACTACTTAATGGTGGTAACTGCACGGCAGCGCCATTGGCACACACTGAAGGCAAGCCCGTCTGTGCCTGTACGCACCTGGACCGCACCCAGTGCCATGGGCCCTGGTCCTCAGATCATCCACCGCTACGACGCCAGCACCCTGCACACCATCAACACCTGCGCCACTCCACCTGCATTTTGGGAAAATATCTTGCACCGGGCACAGTGCTAGGTAATGTTGAATAAAGCAATTAAACCTTAGACCCACAAACCAACATATGCAAACAATACAACTGATATATAAAAAAATATATTTGCTTTTTATTTTACTTCGTTTTTTCATTCAAATTTTTAAATAGGAAAACATTTATAAATACATATATTTCATGATAGGTTATTCTTCTCATAGGACATTCATTCTAGATGCTCTTATACAAATTTGAACCACAGATTGTAACAATGTATGATATAACCTGAAAAGCATATGTATCTCCAGTTGGTATAAACAGAATAATCAAAACAAATCTGCAAAGATCTGTCTGATCTCTGTCAAACAAGACACAACATGTATGCCTCTTTCGGAAAACACTGGATATAGTTGTTGACTACCGCTTTCTGAAAACACTGGTTACTGTTGTTAACTACCAACTCCTTTCAGCAAAGCCTTCTTCAGGTTTTTCATACCAGTGGTTATTATATTCAGTTTCTTTGTTGTATGTTTTTGGTTGAACAAAAGGTCCTAATTTTATGATGATAGGAGCTCGGGTTAATTGCATGCACAACCTCTATCTTCAAAATGGAAGTTCAGATCAACATCCAAGACCTTTGAGGATGAATCCGAGACCTTCAGTTACCTGAAAGCTGAAGTATTATAATAACTTCCTTCATTCATATTAATTCAATGGCTGGATCAAAAATTCAAATCGGAGGCTTGATCAATATGTGATATCGCTCAAAGATTAAAGTGGGCTCGAATTACATGCTGATTTTCTGGCACACATTTTCATTAAATGTTTGATTTAGGCAATGATGTAAAGGATCTTGAGCACTTCAGTAAAGCCATAACCGACTTCATCACTCACCACACTCTCACCTCAAAAGACTACATCCTCCTCGGCAGCCTAAATTTTCACCTAGACTACCATATCACCTAATCCCTACTGGAGAACCTCACCACCATCGGACTCAAACAACTGATTACAATGCCAACTCACTCAGCAGAACCCCTGCTCGACCCCATATTCTCTGCAGGCAACAACATCTCCATGAGCCACACCTCTGAGCCACACTGTAATGACCACCACTATATCCACTCTTAACCAAACCCACCGTACAGCACCACGCAACAATCTTACCATCTCTACTCCCACCATAAGCCCCTGCGTATAGTCAGACCACTTTTTGATAAAATTTACCATCTCTATTGTAACAGATAGTAAACCCTGTGCTATGGCAGGAGGTCTCATTCGGAAATGGAGCACCCTTAATAAACCAGCCTTTTTAGACAGCTTGGCGAGCACGATCCCAGCCGATAATTTAGACCTTGAGCAGGTTGAAATGAACACCTCTCACTGGCTGTTAGCAGCAAGCAACTCACACGCCCCATTGAAGAAATTTAAAATTAGCCGCCATCCGGACTCCCAGAAATGGTTCTCTGAGGACTTGAGGGCAAAAAAACTTGACACCCGCCAAAAAGAACGTAAATGGAGGAGCAATTATGATCCTCATGCAAAAATTATTTACATAGCTGCCCGCACTGCTTACAAGCTAGCTATTACTCAATCCAAGGCATCTTATTTTTCCGACATAATAACCCATTCTGGAAATAAGTCCAAAGACATCTTCTTCATTGTTAACAAACTATCTAATATGGAGAGAGCTCTCCCAAAACCTACTGCGACCCAAGATTTATGCAACTCCCTTAATTTATTTTTTCGGGATAACGTTTCTGCAATAAAGGCCAGCATCCTAGCTACTGGCCCTAAATTGAATACTATCTCTTCGAGCTCTAATGTTCACATTTTTGATCACTTTCCACACCTCAATGTTGACTCCTTACGTACATTATCAACAAGGGTAAAATCTGGTTCCCCTAGGGATTGCTGCCCCCCGTAAATTCAAAAAGAAATCCTTTTGGCCATTCCTGCACCCTTCCTGACCCTTCTCCATGCCTCCCTCCCACAGGGTGTGGTCCCTAAAGCCTTCAAAGAAGCAGTGGTCGTACCCCTTCTAAAAAAAACAGGTGCAGACCCCGCAACCCTTTCTAATTACAGGCCAATTTCTCTTCTTCCTTATTTGGCTAAAATACTTGAAGCTCATGTCACTAGCCACCTCTCCAACTTCATTGAACAATCTAACCATCTGGATCCCCATCAGGCTGGGTTCCGGCCTGCTCATTCCACTGAGACTGTCATAGCTGCCATTATGGACTCTCTCCGTGCCAATGCAGACAAAGCAATACCTCAGGCTCTGGCCTTATTAGATTTGTCTGCCGCGTTCGACACGGTCGACCATACCATCCTGCTCGACCGTGTCGCACAAGCTGGCATCCGGGGTTCAGCGTACAGCTGG
Organism: Lissotriton vulgaris; assembly: GCF_964263255.1. NCBI lineage: Eukaryota > Metazoa > Chordata > Amphibia > Caudata > Salamandridae > Lissotriton > Lissotriton vulgaris. The sequence goes on along the minus strand of NC_141694.1, from coordinate 1,269,863,613 downwards.
ATTAGCTCTTTCCTCAGCGACCGCACTCAAGCGGTCCGCTTGGCCTCTTTTATTGCCCCTAAACTCTCGATTACCTGTGGGGTTCCTCAGGGTTCCTCTCTGTCCCCTCTTTTGTTTATTCTTTATCTAGTCCCTCTGATCCAATCCTTGAGGAAATTTAAGGTCGCTACATTTAACTATGCGGACGATCTACAGCTTATCTTCACTGTGGATAGCTCTCCCGATTCTGTCAGGGAATTTCAGGAAACCATGTTACATATATGTTGCTGGATGGACTTGAATCATTTAAAACTGAATCCGGGCAAGACAGAAATCATTCTTAATGATAAAAGCCAAATATTCAGGGGCCCACACTACTGGCCCCTTGAATTAGGTCTCCCGCCTACTCCCTAAGGATCGGTTAAAAGCCTGGGAGTAATCATTGACAGTGAATTGTCATTGAAGGCCCAGGTGAGTTCGGTGGTATCTTCCTGATTTTACCAACTCCACAGAATAAGGAAAATCAGCCAGATGCTGACCCAGCCGGCCCTGATCCAGGTGGTGATAGCACTTGTACTGTCCCACCTGGATTATGCCAATGCCATCTATCTGGGCCTCCCTCTTTATCTGAGACAACGTCTCCAACTGGCTCAGAATCAGGCTGCCAGACTGATTCACCTGCAGTCCCGCTGGCAGTCAGCCTGGCCCCTGCTAAAACAACTCCACTGGCTCCCTCTCGCTCAGCGAGTAAAATTTAAAGCAGCCTGTATGGTCTTCAAATCCCTCCATGTCCGTAGCCCTCAATTTATTAACATCCTCCTGCCCAGGCATAATATCCTCCTGCCCAGGCATATCCTTTCCCGCAACCTTCGGTCTTCTAATCTTCATCTTCTGGTAACGCCAACATTCAAACAGCAACGCCAGCGCGGATGCAGGTTCGCTACTCTTGCATATGGACCTTGGAATTCCTTTCCTTTGGGGATGCGTTCCTGCACCGACCTCCTGGCATTTAGGAAACAGCTTAAGACCTGGCTCTTTTCATCGGCTTAGGCATTTTCCCTCTTCCATCAGGATACTCTGGTAGTCAGCGACAAGAAGCCCCTGGGTGTGCGTGCGCTTTAAAAAATACTGTTAACATAACATAACATAACACAACAACGCCCACCCCAATCCTTGCAGAAGTTAGAACAAGGTCATCAAAGACCAGCTCACCACCTCCCTTAGCCAGAACCCACCACAGTCATCCACCGACCCCAACACCTCAGCAAGAAACCTCCACCGAAGGATCTCTGACTGCGCCAACACACTGCCCCCATCAGGAAACCCTCAGGCAAGCAGCCCTCCAAGAAAGCCAACTAGTTCTCCCCCGCCCTCCAAGATTCCAGATGCACCTGCAGACTGCTCGAGAAAAGATGGATGAATAGCAAGATCAGGGCAGACCACGCAGCCTTCAAATCTACCATCACCACAAACCACCACTTCATCAGAACAACAATGAAAGCAGCCATCAACGAACACATCAACACCAATGCACACAACAGCAAACAACGCTTCACCATGGTCAAAGAATTTGCGAAACCCAGCACAGAGACAGCAGACATCCCCGCCGTCTCAAGACCTCTGCAACAGATTTGTCACCTTCTTCCACTACAAGATCAAGGAGATCTACGGCAGCTTCGCAACCCAAGATTCATCTGCCCCACCAGCAACCACCGTACTTAATGGCTCCAGCCCCCAGCAGACCTTGATCAACTGGACTACCCTCACCTCGGATGACACCCTTAGGATCATGAAGAGCATCCATTTGTATCCCTGCCCTCACCACATCTTCAACAGAGCCAGCACCTCCATCGCACTCAAACTCAGTTGCAACATCAACTGTTCCATCGAGTCTGCAACCTACCCGGAAGACGGGAAGCACACAGAGATCAACCCCCTGCTGAAGAAACCTTCTGACGACCTGATGGGCCTTAAGAACTTTAGACCCACCTCTCTGCTTCCCTTTCTAGCCAAAGTCATTGAGAAAGCCATCAACGCCCAACTCTCCGAGTTCATCAAAACAAACAACATCCTGGACCTCTCCCAATTGGGAATCACAAGCAACCACAGCCCTGAGACCACTCTCCTCACCGCTACGGATGACAACCCTCCTCGACCGAGGCGAGACTGCAGCCCTAATCCTCTTGCACCTCTCAGTTGCCTTCGACATCTTCTGCCACCACACCCTCTGTACAAGACATTCGCGACATAGCCCTAGAATGGATCCACTCCTTCCTTATTGGCTGAACGCAGAGAGTCAGACTTCCGCAGTTCAACTCAGAACCCTCAGAGATCAGCTGTGAAGTGCCTCAGGGATCCTCCCTGAGCCCCACCCTTTTCAACATCTACATGGCCCCGCTTGCAGCCATTGTCAGACGCCATGGACTCAACATCGTCTCCTATGTGGATGACACCCACCTGATACTCCCTCTCACTGATGAACCCACACCCACCAGAAGCAACTTCCACGATGAGATGAAGACAGTCACCGCCTGGATAAAGGACAGCTGCCTCATGCCTAACTCAAACAAGACCGAAGTCCTCATTCTGGGCTCCTCCCCCTCTGCCTGGGATGACTGTTGGGGGCCCTCAGCTCTCAGAATCTCCTTCACACCCACAGACCACGCATGAAACCTCAGCACTATCCTGGACTCCTCACTCTCAATGAGCCACCAAATCAACAGGGCTTCCTCCTCCTGCTTCCACATGCTCCGCCTCCTTCGTAAGAGTCCAGGAAAACGGTCACTCATGAGTTCATCAGCAGCAGACTCAACTGCAGTGACACATCTAAACGGGCACCACCCAGAAACCTCTAAAAAAACTGTATACCACTCAGAACGCCTCTGCCAGACTGATCCTGAACATCCCACACCTTAACCACACCACTGGCCACCTGAAAGACCTTCACTGGCTTCCCATCAACAAAGAATCACCTTCAAGCTTCTCACGCGGACCTACATAACTCAACCACCGCCTCTCCTTACACCCTCCCACCAGACATCTCTACTACGCCCAACTGGCTCTGGCCACCATCCCACAGATCTGCAATACCGTGGCTGGAGGAAGATCCTTCCCCCGTCCTCGCTGCGAAGACCTGTAACTCCCTGCCTCTATACCTCAGGCAATCACTATAGCTGCGCAATTCAGGAAGGACATCAAGACCAAGCTCTTCGACTGAACCGCAGCCCCCCCCAGCTCCTTGAGACCCTCACAGGTGAGTAGTTGCGCTCTATAAGAACACTGATTGATTGGTTGTGCACCTGCATTTGTTAACCACTTAAATTCTGATTGGTTTTTGGCACTCAATGAATATTGCCCTTAAGCAGGGACCTTTTCAGTTTAGACTCCATGCCAACCAATCACAGTTTGAATGCAGAACCGTAATCTCTTAGTGGCTCATGGACTCTAGGGAAACATAGTGGGCCCGATTCACAGAACTAACTTAAGACAAAATCCTAAACTTACTACTTTTGGTATTCACAGAATGCACTTACTACTTTTGGTATTCACAGAATGCACTTACTACTTTTGGTATTCACAGAATAGATTTACGACTACTAACTTTACGTCTGCACTCGGGCCGGAAATTCCGGCCCGGAGGCGGAGCTTCCAGCTTGGAGGCTGAGCTTCCGGCCCAGAGGTGGAGATTTCAGCCATGGCTAAATCCCCACCTCCGAGCCGGAAGCTCCGCCTCCGGGCCGCAAGCTCTGCCTCCATGCCGGAAACTCCGCCTCCGGGCCGGAATTTCCAGCCCGAGTGCGGACGTAAAGTTAGTAGTCGTAAATCCATTATGTGAATACCAAAAGTAGTAAGTGCATTCTGTGAATACCAAAAGTAGTAAGTGCATTCTGTGAATACCAAAAGTAGTAAGTTTAGGATTTTGTCTTAAGTTAATTCTGTGAATCTGGCCCATTGTTTGTGTCAGTTTCTCTTCAGTCCTTAGCAAGCATAAGCAAATACTCAAAAACAGGGCAGAGTTGCACCAGAATTCACATTGGTTTATCGTGGACTGAAAAAAATATTGACATAGCATACTACTACTCTTTCTCTAAGAAAAAATATGAACCTGGACGTTGCTGCCCCCAGACCACCACAAGCCTCAGACAAAATTATTAAAAAAGGAAACAAATTGAAATAAAATGAAATAACAAACACTGAAAATGTATAATTTGGTGCTAAATAGCTTCTCGGTCAAAATCAGCACTGCCAGGACAGTTTTTGTAATCTAACACATTGTGACAATTATGAAAAGGCAGAAGATGATCAGGGAAAAACTTTGGGGGAAATTTACAAAATCTCCATGCAACGCAGCACAGCCCCCTGTGTTGCGCAACAGGGAGGAAGCAGGAGAGCACCTATTTTAAAAAATGTGGTTCTCTCCTCCCCTTTTCCTTGTGCCGGAGCTGATTTCAGCTGCCGTGCACCATGCACACACCTTAGCGCCGTAGCGCTACGGTGTGTGCATGAGTGTAGCATAAGTTTTGTACAGGAAGGGAACCTTTCCTGTACAAAATATAATGCTAGGCACGATGCAAAGCTTTTCCCACTTTGCATACGTGTTGCACAGTGTAACACTCATGCAAAGTCGGAAAAGGAAGGCGAAATGAAAGCATTTGTCCCTCTTTGCGCCTGGTTAAAAAGGGCGCCGTTTTCTCACATTAAACACAATCTACTGTTTTTAGTAAATTGGTTTAGCGTGAGAAACCTTGGTGGTTGCATGGGAATGCCCACGCACCACTTTTGGTAGGCCCCCATGGTGCAAAGTAATGCAAAACAGCTCAATGCGCTGCTTTGTATTACTTTCATGTTATTTTTAGTGGTAAACAAGTTTAGCGCTGGTAAATCTTGGTAAATCTCCCCCTTGGTCTCATATTTCCCAAGGTTTTTCATTGCTCTTGCGCCATGCAAGGGGAAGTAAGGGCGATGCAAAGCCTAACTGAGATTTATCAAGCCACGATAGGCCACCTTCCGTGGCCCTGCATGGCTTGACAAATTTAGAGTAATGCAAGGCAGCACAAATTGCTGCCTTGCGATACTGTGGGACAGGTAGGCGTGCCATGGGTAGATCGCGGGTGTTCCCACGCATTCACCCATGGATTCTGACCAACACTGTTGGACCTGGGAATGAGTCAGAATTGTATGTCTCTTTACCAGAGGCGGAACCAGGAGAAATATATTTATTTCTCCTTGTGTTTTCCTCTTTCTACCTGCGCTACATTCTGCAGCACAATTAGAAAGATCAAAATGCTTCTGAGGATTGGTGTGTGCAGGAAGGTACACTTTCCTGCAGAAAATTAATCCTGCCTACAACATCGGCATCCTTGCACCAGGGTGCAAGGATGCCTGTGTTGGCGCTAGCCTGCAGTTTGTGCTCCAGAGCAAGCAGAAAGTGGGACTGCGCGGTATAATGTTAAATATGGTGCATTCCTGCCCTCTCCCTTTCACGCAATGCAGCACAGCAAGGTGGCTTTCTGCATTGGGTGAATATTTGATAAATATTCCCCTAAGTTTTCAGCAGTGGGCAGAAGCTGTGAAGCTTTCGTGATATACACTATTATCGTGTTGGATATCTAATTATACGTCTCCTGAGCATCAATTTCTGGCAATTAAAGCTCAATTAAATGTGCTACCATTTTTGAGAAACAAAAGGCAAACGTGAGATGCGGGACGAGAAGCTGCTATGCCATTCAATTCCACTTGGTGGCGCTTGATAATAATGTAAGCTGTTGAGAGTTCAAAGAAGCTTGTTCTATGTATTAATTGAAACTGTGGCTGACTATATTTGTACAAATAGAATTCAGAGAAAGGAGAAAATTATATAATACACTTATCTTATCTGCAATCTAGGATGTTCCCTCTCTTTTTATCTCCAGGCGCTATCAACCCTTATTAAAACATCAGTAGCATATCATTTAATGTTTAATAAATAGAGCTCATGTCTCAAAATTACAGCTGAGTGGCATCTTTTATTGTTGTTTAGTTTCCTCGTTTATAAATACACAATGATCTATTGTTTCATTTGACCACAGGGGAAAAGTAAAGTCTAGAGAATGAGTCCCTCATTTGCAATATTTTGGCGTTGGGCAGTGCTGCAAGCCCTCCTGCTGCGCTGCCCTGCGTCAAAAGAAAAGGGCAGAAATGTGCTGTGTCTATGAGATCCAGTGATTCCTATCCTCTTTCACAGTGCTGGCGCACACTTGGCTGCCATTCGCCAACACAGGCACCCTTGTACTATGGTGCAAGAGTGTCTGCGTTGAAATCTTTGCAAAATTGAATGCTGCTTTAGTCCACAAAAGTCGGAGTACCTTTGAGATTGGAAGTTTAAACTCGCTACCTAAGAAGAGCTATACCTATTCCTACTTCGATACTAAGGGCCTTATTTATGAAGGCCTTGCGCCGCCGGTGCGTCACTTTTAACATGTGAAAAAGTGACGCATCTGTGGCGCAAGGCCTTCATAAATGAGGCCCTAAGATCGCAAGTTCAAACGCGCTGCCTAAGAACAGGAACATTGATAGGCTCTAAATCGCTGACCCGGCTTCACGTCGATAATCAGATTCACGATCTGTTTGAATCCGCATGACCACTTACGTCATTTTCATATCTCGTTGATATACAGGAAACATCGAATACTTGTTTCTCTGGTCTAAATAAGGGGTCAACCATTGTAATACTGTTCAGTCCTGTCTATGACTATACTGATAGTCTCGTCTATGAAAAAGTAGAGACCGAAACGTCGACCTACGCTTTTTCTTCTATTATTTTGTTCTAACTTTAACTGAGAAGAAAAGTGTTTAACAATTGTCGCAGTGAAGGTGTTTCAATCTGTATTGTTACCTTCTTGTCACATTGTCCGTATTTTTTAGTATCTTTTCTGATTTGATAACACATAAAGCGAATAGTTTTTCTATACACCCGTTTCTGTTCTAATTTTTCTGTAGACCTTTGTTCTGCATGATAATTAATGTTGGTCATTGTGATTTGGGCTCAATGTATGGAGTAATTATGTTGTGATACCAGTTATTGAAAGCTACTAATGAGAAGAGGCAATAATTCATTTGGCCTGAAATTTTTTTGTAAAAATAATTCAAATTGATTCTAGACTAAATCCCTTGAAGGTACATTTACCCTATCGTTTTGCGTTGAAATCAGGCTGTTTTTGTGGGGCGAATGAACACCTTTCTTTACAACAGCAACCCTTACGCAGCCCCTGGGGAGGTGTAGGCTTCTGACGCATTCCCAGGTTTACAGCATGTCTGGGAATGTGTCAAATGCCATGGGTGTTACATGGGATAACCATAACGCCCATGGCACACCTCCCCATCACAGTGTGAGGCAACGCAGTGACTTGTGCTGCGTGATTTAACATGGCCTCATAGATATGGGTAGGCCCAGGGCGCAGCCACAACATCACAAAAAGTGACCTCCTGGTGGCACACTGGGCTTATAAATATGCCTCTCAATGCCTAATTTAGAGTTGGGAGATGTTGAAGAATGTTTTCAGATTTCTGGGGGGAGCACTGAGGGGCATATGTACAACAGAATGACGAAGCGTGGCGTTAAGCAAAACTTGCTAATGCCACGCTCCACCATTCTGAAAACACAGGGATGCATTGTATTGATAAAGATACAGTGCACCCCTGCGTTTCCCATAGCACTGCCGCTAAATTGAGCTGCAAAGCGCAAACGCAATCTCCTTGCACTATGCGTTGGGGGTATGATTTTTTATGTGCAGGAAGGTGAACTTTCCTGCACATAAATAATCACAAATGACATTTTTCTGTTTCTGCTGCAAAATGCAGCACACAGAGAAACAGCAAAAACTAGGAAAAATAAACCATTCCTCCTTGCTTCACTATGTTAAGACCAGGTTTTCCCTGGTCTTAATTTTGGCACCGCCCCTCTTGTAAATATGGGACAGTGTCAAAATCAATAGGTGTTGCAGTGGAACGCACATCGCAACACCCATTGCTCACCCCTTTCCCACTAAGGGCCCGATTACGATGCGGGCAGGAAGGGCTCTAGACGTTGGTTGGAGCCCTCCTGCCTGCATCGTAATCACTGATTCGGATTCCCGTCCAACCAAACCATTTCGATGGGCTCGGTCAGAAGGGAACCTGGATCAGTCTTCCGAATGGCTTACGTCGGGCTCGGAGAGCCTGTCCGCCATTCGGAAGGCCCACAGTAAATCCCCAGCAGAGGGAATATGGATGGCAGTTTCCCACTGCCTTTTTATGCTGGCCTTTCCGGCACAAAAATGCAGTGGGAAACAGCTTTGGGGGACCCCAGCAGGGCCCCCAAAGGTGCTTGGGGTGACTGCCGTGGGGTGCAGGAATGAGATCCACCCCTGCTCTTTGCTCTTTGCTATGAGAGCATGCATTCCATTCGTAATGCATGCTCTCTCAGCAAATGATAGCATTGCGACCAAACAGGGTTTGGTCGCATCCTAATTCCGGGGCTGGAACAGACGACTGGAGGTCGTTTGGTTCCTGTTCCAGAACAATGTCGGATAGGCTCGGGTCCATCCGACATCGTAATCGGCCCCTAAGTATAGCATGAAAGGGTGCCTTATTTACAAGGCGGCGTTAAGCGTTCGTTTACATCATCCGAGGGCAAGCGGATCTTGGTGTATTTAAAAAAAAAAAAAAAAGGCACAACAACCTTATTATAGTTGTGACTCAAAGATTCGACTTGGGTGAGAGGTCCACAGATTAGTTGCAGTCTTCTATATGCCCTGATCGGATCAACGCCGCATCAGCAGGAGCTCTGAGAAGTAGGAAGCCTATTTCTCAGAACTCCTCGAATCTTTGAGTTACAACTATAATAAGGTTTTTGTGCCCTTTTTTTTTAATACACCAAGATCCGCTCGCCCTCGGATGATATAAACGAACACAAACGCCGCAGTGGTTGACACATGGTGTCGTCATAGTCATTTTAAAGACGGTACTGCATAAGTTGCTCTTAGCGCTCACATGGCTATTTTCGTCTAATAGAAACCCAGATAATCATAATCCCACTAGGCAAGCAAAACATCCCTGTGGTTACGTTTCCTGCTATCCAAACATCTTTAAATCAACGCCATCTACTATTTAGCAGCATCCGCAAGTAAAATTCATCTCGCTTATCAAGATTTATAACACAACTGTGTGTCTATCCGAAGTATTCTCAATCAATGATAGAGATTACATTAGGTTATTACAAATATAAAGTTCAACAGTCCTAAAAATGGTCTCACAGATTAATACTTAGGAGACCGAAACGCCGACCAACACCTTTTCCTATTTGTTCATCAAATTAAGAATTAGGAAAGGTGTCACCTGGACCTACAGAGTTATATATGTGTTTATGATCAGTATACTTGTAGGCTTGTGAATATATATTTGTATTTCAAATTGATTACCTTTTTAATTGTACAATAAATTCAATATTTCACTATACACCTGTTTTAGTGTTTTCTCTTTGTATTTGTTTTATGTTATGTAAAAGTGTGTACTTTATATGTAATTGCTATAAATTTATATCTGGGATCGATTCAACTATAGGACCATTGAATTGTCCTTATAATTTTTCTTAAATTAGTACTAAATCATTTGTCAAAACAAATTCCCTTGAAGGCACTCCTTACCTTTCTATATATATACCCAAGCCCTCAAGGGTATTTTGAGTCGCTCACTGATACAAATGGATACACTTAAGCCTGTGTCCATGACAAAAGGCAAGGATCCACTCATGTGGCAACGATAGTGCGACACTTACTCGATATTAAAAGTCCACAGTCGCACCGCTGCAAACTCTTTGGTGCATCTCATTTAGGGATCCCAGAAGCAGCATGGAATGCAGTCTGTATTGATATTTATATAGAGAAAAACCTGGCTAGGGACCAACGGAGCGCTATACATTATGGGACGAAGGGTGAATGGAAGTAATGTAAATCTCCAATTGACATATCTTTAAATTACATAGTTATCTTACATTTCACAACTGCACTTCGCAAATTCAGATATGGGATAGATTAAGTAGTTTGCTCAAAATGAATGATTTCAGTCTTGTTCGGATACAGGATTTGTACCCCCGGTTCTTAGGTTAGCTGCTAGGTCATATGTCTTCCAGGGACAGAACTCAAGCAGGGCAGGACCAAGGGTGTCAACGACTACCTTTTTGCTTTGCTAGTAACTCAATAGACTCCTATTTTCTGTAGAGTGGTTTTGGCTGGGGCAGGGAGTGAGAATCCTAATTGGAGTGCTTTTCACCCTGTCCTACATCCTGGTGAAGTGAGAGACTAAAAAACATTCCCCTCCCTATAAGGAGACACAAAAAAGGACCATGCGTGGACTTCTCAGCTTTCACGCATTCCTGCCATGCCACTGCTACCTTTTCTGAGATGAGGCAAGTTGCACAAGTGCTGTTAGTTGCTACCCCTGAAGAAAGGACGCCCTATTGTCGAGGCCTCTTCTGCCCATAGTCCAAAGGGCTCTCTGCTCTCCCACCCTCAGTCCTGGAGTTGGAGATTAGCAGGGCACAAGTCCTAGAAAAAGAAGTGGGGGGACGCTGACGTCATGACAGGAAGTGATGTCACGAAAGGTGGCTTGCACCATCAGACTCATTGCCGCCCCTCGCACACCCCTTGGCAAATGGAGCCACATATTCACTCTTTGGCCTCTCTGGGGCGAGATCTCGCCCCAGTGACGCCAAAGAGTGAATGTGGGGCTCCATTTTGTCCGGTAATCGAGGTACCCCCACTCGAGCCCTGGAGATTAGTGAGCAGGAGTGAGCCTTTTTATGAAGGGGGGAGTCTACACTGCTCTGAAGACCATATATGCTTTCACCTGAGTCACAGACCCTACCTCCAAGAACCCCACTACTCTGATCTTCTCTATAAACTGCAGTTGATTCTTATAAGGTAAAAAGCATCTCCCGGTTGGGCGAGGAGCTTGTTGAACTTGGCACATGAAGCCATGTCTGGCCATATGAGGCTATACCTGGGCATACGAGTTTGCACTGGACATGCCAGTTTGTGCTGGGTATATAAGGCTGCTACAGACTTGCTCCTATGCTCAGTATAACCCCGTATGTAGACTTTGGCCACATATGTTCATTGGTAACCTCTTTGCCCAGAACTGGGTCTTATGTCCAGTTACAGTCCTATTTGTCCTGTGCATAAGAGCAGGTACTGGACACAGAAGGCCGAACTGGCAATACTAGGTTGCCCTGGGCATATGATGATGCACTAGATATATGAAGCTATATTGGGCATATAATGCATCTTATGCTACAGCTGAACATATGAGGCTGTACCAGGCAAAAAAGGATGCACTGGGCACGATGTCTGATCGACACATATAAGGCAGCACTCGGCATATGAACATGTAGATGTGCATATAAGGCTCTACTGAGAAGATCAATCTGAACCAAGCCAAGCGTTGTCTTTCGGAGCATATCAAGTTGTGCCTGGTGTACCAGAGAGAACTCAGCATCCATTGTATTATACGCATAAATGCCAATTTTGCAAAATGCCTGGGTTGCAGAAGTGACATCACATGCCATTTGACCAATGACATCACAGGATGTGACATCACACAGCCTTCTACCTCTTGCTTTCACAATCATTACTTCATGTGATCCTGTTTGTCTCTGATTGCACCACAGAAGTGACATTTATGACAAAAACCTAAAATAAGTCCAAAAATGATAAGTTACTACGACAGACAAGACAGTAATTTAGCTCCAGCTTGACAATTACATAGGGTGGAACAAAGATATAGTAGAAGTACAGCAATAACCTGGCCAGTCACAGCTGCACAATTATAGAAAGTGACCATATGCCCAAGCAGAAACTTAAATGCCCCGTTAGAATCTGGGATACCCAAGTGAAAGCTCAGATTTCTGGGTTTAACTATTATACGCCCAGTTGCATTCTGAGGCGTTCGTGGTTACACACTTACAATCTCCAAATGCAGAGACAATGCATAAAATGGCGAGAAACGCCTCGAGTACTCAGGCATATATGTCATATGACCAGACACAATCATTCGGGCTTCCACCATGCATTGCATTCAGAGTATTCAGACATTCATAGAGGTGCAATAATGCAAAACTATTTCACCTTCTCTACTATTGAGAAATCAGGAGAGTTCTCATAATGCACCTCCATCTACAGAACTATTGCAAGGCACTCATCCAGGTTTGCATTGAGCCCTGGTCTACAAATACTTGCATTTAATGATTTCTTGCACCTCTACTGTGGCCCACATGTTAAAGGGATTAGGTATACATTTGTAGCAAGTTACTTGTTGTCATTAGAGCTCTCACAGTACACGTGTAATCAGATTTGCAATCCACCCTGCAATCCCAGCAGCAAACTATGTAGAGCAATCCAATCTTGAATTGCATCATGCATTAATGCAGCAGCACAGAAGCATCCAGGTACATGTCTGTCCTGCACGTTAATGCATTTGCTACATACAATTATTTGCATTTTTACATATGTGATCTCTACACGATAAGGCTGGGGGAAAGGAAAAGGAAGAATATAACATGTCAACTATATGTTAGCATTGCTACCATCTTGAGGTTAAGGTTTCTTTTTCAGGTGTGTGAAATATGAGTACCTATGTTTTACATGACTGGTTTCATTTAAAGCAACTCTGCCAGTCATGTAAAGGCTGTCTCCTCTCTAAAGCACTATAATAACATTTCTCATTCAAAACAGCATTCTTGTACAGTGCACCCTGCCCCTTAAATATACCTGCCTCCTTCAAAACAAGTCCTTCCCTTAAAGCATCCGTTTTGTAAAGAGCATTTTACCTTTACATAATGGCCTTCTTCAATGCACACCCGGAAAGGGACCTGGGAACTATGAACTCATGCTTGCTTTGAACTTAGCATATTGTGTCTGGGCATTGGATGGCCCATTTGTGCAATTTAGGGCATTCCTACCAGTAGGGTAGACAATGTGTCATGGGCCCTAGTGTAAGGAAAGAAATGGGCCCTCTAGCTGCTGTTAAAATTCTAAAATACAGCAATAACAGGATTTTGTGAACCCCTCAAGCTTCTGGGCCTCTGTACCACTGCACCTGCTGCACCAATGAAAGTTACGCTCCTGATTCCAACCTATATGAAGCAGGATTCGAGATGTGAAGTCTTCCCTTGGTCATTGACCATGGCATGGGGCATAGAAGGTTCTACTTAACATTCCAGGCCGCCTATGGTTTTGAACCAGGTCAACAGGTCTGTGTCTAGATATTTGAGGCTTTAGCGGGCACATCATGACTGTAATTAGGGATACAGGGGCTGCACTTGGCTATGTAAGGGTATATGTGACTTATCATTATTTCATATTTGTATGGCATTTCCAAATCATTCGCCACCATGGAGAGAAATAGAGGGCTCGCAGGGTCCTAGTTCAATGTCTGGTTTTAATTTGCCAGAGCACCCCTGACGGCCGTGGCCCACTCTCCACCGTCTCTCCCAAGTTGCAAATGAGAACCTTATCAAAAGCCATCAAAGTCCTGCAAGGGATATTTCTCTTAAACACACATTTTATTTGTTGTATATAGCATCTGTTTATCATTAACTGCTTGGACAGGATTTTAATATTTGAGCATATTTTAGGCGAATGAGAATCTAGCATCCTGGTCCTTTAGCAGTTGAGCACATGCTTTTGAGTTCTGTGGTTGCAAAACTGGATTGTGGAATCACAAATTTGAGCTCTGAGTTGGCAAGTCCAAGCTCTGTCTATCCTAACTTAAAACCTAGACTTACAAGCCTAGCATTCATTGTCATAGGGGAGGGCCCAAAATACATGACCAAAATCTTCCAGCCCTACACTCCAGGGCGCCTTTTGCGCTCTAGTCATCAGCAGCTACTGCAGGTACCCAGAGTAAAAAAGACCAGACAAGGCGGCCGTGCACTAGCCTATGCCGGACCAATACTCTGGAATTCTTTGCCCCCAGAACTAAGATCTCTCTCTAGTCACCTGACTTTCCGGAAAATTTTAAAAACCTATCTGTATCCTAGTAAATAATACCCTGTAGCTTTTTATCTTCTGTTTGGACACACAATTATAATCAGAACACTCTTTGTTGCAGCAATAGCGCGGAGATACCCCTTCGGGGGTCTAGTCTGGCGCTTTATAAGAATATAAAATAAATAAAATAAATAAATAGAGTGCACCAATCATTAGCATGGCAGGCGCAGTGGCAATGTCCCCCAATGGTGTGAGGGTCCCTCTACACCTTAATCAGGGTTGTCTAACCGCACAGCCTGTGGTTTAGGGGCATATTATGTCATCTTGCATTAGCACTCATGGCACTCTTGCTACGCTACTGCAAGAATTTGTGTTGGCGGATGCAGATGACCAGTTTGCAAACCCAACATCCATGTTTCCGTACCCAGAGCAGTGCTTAATTTCTGCTGGTGTTTGCTGGTGCTTAGCACTTGCTTATTTGTAAACACCTGCCATTGTTTATGACAGTCTGCCATGTGGTGGTGCCGTCAGTATATTTTTGAGTACACCTCATCAACAAGGTATTCAATATACCTTAAAAAAACATAAAAGATGTGGGTCCAGGCCATCTATTTTGCGGAAGGTGACCAGGAATTGCATTTGGCAGTGCTGGCAGGGACAGAGGGTAGCGCTAACCATAGTCGCTTTCCAAGAACTACCTTGGGCGGATGTATGTCGTTACTACGCATGCTTTTAGAACGCATGCCTTTACCACGCAGGTTTTACAACGCAAGTCGTTACAGCGACTTGCGTTGGGGGGCGCTGGATAGTGAATAGTTTAATTTACTATTCCAACTCCAGTCCCCGTGGATAGTAGGGAAGGTTTTGGATAGTAAATTAAACTATTCCCTATCCTACAGCGCCCCCCAGCGCAAGTCATTGTAACGACTTGCGTTGTAAAAGTTGCGTGGTAAAGGTACTGCGTGGTAAAAGTTGCGTTGTAAACGCTTTTCCCCACCTTGGGCTGTGTCACTTACTTTACTTCAAATTAAACACTGACTCAAAATTGAATTATTTGATCTAACACATCCTCACAATACTGTTCATTGCTAACGTAGGAGACAAACATTTGAGGCACACCTGACTACTGGCTGTGATGATGAGAGCAGGAAAACTGCATTGAGGCATTGCCAATAGTCTATCCATACTGAGCTCATACTGAAAATCACTGCTAAAATGAGCAGTGTGGAGAATAGGAGTATTGTAAGGAGTGGGGCAAATAGTTTATGGGAGAAGCTGGAAACTCCTCTGTCTATAAATCACCTGGTTTCTGTATCCATGTGTTGGGAGGGAAAGTCCTCTACCTGGCTCCCAGAGAGCTTCTCTGAATAAACCAGTCACTCCTGTGTTTTGTAACTGGACTTTCTGAGTCTGACAGTGTTGGCAGCATGATCTATCGCTAATGGACCGGTCTTTTTATCCTGTGTGAAAGGTTTTTCCAGCCTTCTTTCACCAGATCTTTCCCTTTCCTATAATTGGGATATCACATTTTGTGTGTGCTATAGATGGAGTCTGGGACCTGTGTGTGTTTGTTAGTGTACATTAGGCTTCCTTGTGTGTGTGTAGCATCCCGGTATGGTAGACAGCTTTGTACCCATTCAGGAGGTCCACCTTTCCCTCAGCGCCAATGCATTGTGGGTCTTTAGAGGTTGCTATTGAGAGAAATATTTTGCCACTTTCCCATCAAGATTTCCTCACTGCCCATGTCATTGCACTCGCCACATTTTCCTGTCTGGTCCACACCAACAAATAATGGAGATCTGTCTCTCTGGGCCTAATAAACATCTAAAAAAGGACAGTTGGAATCAGCCAAGCAGATGCCTCTGAGGACCATGGACCTCACTTGCACTGATCTTGTCAGGGTCATGTAATATTTGATTTGAGGAACTCCTGAATTTGAACCGCTCATAAGAGCTGCCCCCTTTCAGACTAGGACCACATCTCTTCTAATAATCCAGCTGGAGAAGCTACTCAACTGCCTCTTGAGGACAAGGTCACTGCCTGCTGTGGAAGAGGATGCTGGTCTGAGGACAGAGTAGAGCACGTTTAGAGGAAGGAGCCCAAAAGTCCGTCTGCCTGTGAGTACTTGCGGGAGCCATCCATTGTGAGGCCTGCACCACTCTAGGACATGAGGTCACCTAGCTGCTTTGCAGGAGGAGCAGCTACGTCATCTGTCACCATCATCCAGAGCCTCCATTGTTGGTGATAAGTCTAATTTAGGGGAGAGGTTGTGGCCTTACGGCCAGAGCTGCGACTTTGGAGCTGGGGAACCAGGTTTGAGCCTTGGCGTCGGCTCAGCTTCCTGTGATACTGGGCAAATCACTTAATCTCCCAGTGCCTACCAAAAAATGAATGTGTCCATGTGTGATATAACTGGTGCTCATGTAAAGCACTCCAATACCTTCGGGTCGAGTTTGCGCTTTATAAATCGCTCTCCTTTGGCCTGGGGTTCTCGGAGTTTCGAGGGCACTGGTTAAGGATCTGCAAATTGCATCAAAATCCGTTCTGAAATTGTAGTAATATAATGTTTTGATCCCTAAGGACTTGGACAGTAGTTTCTGGTCCAGTGGGCACACTAGCACCTTAATAATGTAAACACGCAGCAGGTGATGAGAGGAATGCTTCTAAATAGTCTAAACCACTGGCAACCACTCTGGCTAGCATGCCAACCATTGTTTTTAACCCACAGTGACTGTTCAGACAGAGACCCACCTCTGAGGACCTTGATCCTCAAGGGAACAGTGCATCCCAAACTGCCAGATGAGGCTCCTGCTCTCCGCGCAACCCCATGCGGGTTTCAGTCTTGTTAGGCCTCATCAGCGAGGTATAGCTTGGACCTTCTGGCTCAATGAACAAACGACTCACATTTGGACATACTCTTGGCCACTAGGGCTGTATTTCAAACACACAGAAGGTGGTGGGGAACAAAGATAGAGGGAGGAAGGGAGTTTGAGCACAGCAGATTGCAGAGGATTGGCATTGCCATATTAATTTGCATATTCACGATAATTTTGCTTACTTTCGTAAATAAAAAATAAATATCATGATGCTGGTTCTGGGAGCATCCTCTGTCTGTTTTGGAAGAAGTCACCAAAATATCTACCTATCAGCTACAAAAGGGCAGCTTTTTTTTTTACCTGTTTCTTGGAATTTCTGAACGGGAGATACTTGTGAAAAGAAAGCTGAGTGGGGATGATGGAGTAGACGTGAGGCATTCGTGATGTGGGAGGGCGGAAGAGAGAGGCACCTAGAGGTGGCGAGCAGGATGACGTCAAAGAATAAGGTGACTGAGAGGGAGGGCGGCAGGTATGACTGGGAGAGCGAAAAGGAACACAAGGTGATCGGTCTGAAAGTGGCTGACGGGTGATGGAAGTGAAGATGGGGAGCAACAGGTGCAAAGATGATGGGGTGAGAGGAAGCAAGCAAGGTAGGTAGAATCAGGGAATTAAAACTACTTGAAGCCCTGCTTACCACAAAAGCACTGGAATGGGACAATATAACCTATCATGAAATATATTGGGGATTGAAGGCCAGCCCATCGAACCCACATTAAGCCACGAAAACTAATAAAGAGCCAATAGCTGAAGGATGGTAAAGGCTTTTAATATATATTTTAATATATACTTTTTTTAAAGCACGAACAGTATGTCTCCCAAGCTGTTACACCAATCATCAACGAACCATACAAATGGTACTGAAGCTGTTGGATTGTTGCAAATAAAAAACCCTTGAATGGCTCAAGCAGACCTATCACCAATGATATGGAATCAAACAAGCACTGGAAATTAATTTCAACACCAGGCTTTTTTGCGGGGACAGAACTCAATCTCATTTGTGTCGAATATAATATATACTTCCATCTATAGCCTAACAAGTCTTTAGAACTTTTTGTTTGTTTACGCATGCATAATATATGTTTCAATTTTACAGGGACCTCAAAATAATTTCTCATGGTGACATTAACAAATGCATGGTGCAATAATGCCGCTCCCCTGTATCTAACTGATTACACGGCTCTGAGTGTGACAAATCATATTTTTCTGATGTGTCATATCTCTTGCCAGACATCTGTCCTTTCGATCATGGCAAGCTCTGTGAGTTGTGTGCAGCCCGCTGTTGTAAGACGCTTAAGTCTAAACTAATAGTTCTTACAACAACTTTTACCGATTGACTTTATTGGCTTACCACAGTTGGAACATGATTGATTTTTACAGAACTTCTTTTAAAAAATAATCGTGAAAAAAGCAAGAATCGTAAAAAAAAATTGCGAAAAAAATAGTGAAAAAAGAATAGCGAAGAAAAAGTTGCAATGCATTAATTTAAGACACAAATTTCAGGAACCAGTTGTGACTTACACGTCATGGTTGAATTCTATATTGAGGCAGCATACTTACCACCCAAGCTACAATTTGTTGGTCTTCCCGAGTATCTGTAGAGGAAGGTCCTGCAACTCCACATTGCCATGCTGCCTCCTGTTTTACATATTGTTTTTTGATTACCCTCGCCTTCCACTTTCCACATTCTGAGAAGTGTGTTTTAGATTTCACTGGCTCTTTAGTTGACTTTAGAAATCACTTTGCTAAAACGCCATGTTGGTTGTGTCCTTAACACAGGCACTTTTTACCTCCAAAATGTGTAAGTCAGAGGCTGCGAGGTTGTTTGTGTCAACAGGAGATGTATCTGGCTGTTCTTGTGAGAGAGTGGTGTGAGTCATCTAAGAGCAGCATGAAGCTAGATCAGTGGCGTAGCTAGGGGTGCAGTCTGGCACGGGCGTCACTATTTGGGGGCGGTGGGGAATAAAGAAAAAACAAAAATTACCTTGCGAGCGCAAGGTAAGTTTTTTTTTTCTTTATTCTCGTCGGCGTTGCTAAGCGCCCCCTCCCGATTGTTCTCATCTGTCGTCCGCACAGACCTTTGTACTCACTACCATTCCTATGCGATTTTAGAGTTTATCTGTTTATATCTCTTCCTTGAGTGACTTTATAGCTTGTACATTTGCAATTTTCCCTCCTTTCACTCAACTTGTATATGTAACTCCAACCACTAGTATATGTAGTAGGCCTTTGTACTTTCTACCATTCTTATGTGATTTTAGAGTTTATCTGTTGATATCGCTTCCTTGAGTGACTTTACAACTTGTACATTTGCAATTTTTCCTTCCTTTCGCTCCACTTGTACATTTGCAATTTTTTTCCTGTTTATATCTCTTATGTAACTGATGTAATCCAAAGTCCTTATGTAACGCAACAGGTTCTTTTGTAAAACGCTCCGACACCTTCGGGTAATGTTCGCGCTATATAAAATCGCATTAATTAAATTAAGTAAATAAAAACCACGCACCCTGCTTTTACCAGCATTGGCTACAGACTGAGGGATCACCCCGGGTATCCAAAGCTCTAGCTATGCCACTGAGCTGGATCAACCACTATGTAAAGATAGACCGTGACTGACTCTGTTTTTTAAGACTGGGGGGCATATTTACAAGCCCCTATTGTCACTGGAGGGTCACTTTTTTTGACACTCAGGTGGCATAGCACCATTTTCAATATTTACAAGGTGGCGCTAAGCTACTTAGCATGGCCTAATGCCTCCTTGTAAATATGCCCCTGTGTCCCTCTGTAGCTTACTACATCCAGTTATGTCTGAGATTATTAAGTTTTCACGTTTATATGAAGAGTGTCACCGTGTGTGGAATTGAATTTGATACAATTTCTGACAATGACACTGACCTAGTGTGTAAGTGGTACAATTTTGATTACTGTTTGCACGCTAAGCCCACATTAATATCTATCAACTATAAGGAAATGGTGAGTGTGCTACTTGAATATCGCAACCAGGATATAGAGGCGTACAAATATTTAGGACAAGTTATCGAAGCCAAAATATCAATAGGTAAATAAGAATATATTTTCTATACCTAACTACACATCTATGTAGTTTGACAATATACATATAAATTCTCAAGGTACAAAGATGTGATTTAGGAATAGTAAATCTATACTTTCTCTATATGCACTTACCTTTCGATATTTTGTCCTTCGACATTCTGGCAGCGATATTCTTGTATCTTAATATTCTTAGGCTCAATATTCACTAGTACAACCAAAATTGTCACAATGCAATGTACGATTGAATGTTTATTTAAGCGTGGAGGAGGTCACGCGGGGGTGTTAGTGATAATATATATAAAAAAAGAGAACTTACCTGAAGCCACCAGTCTCCACCCGCGTGGCACCTCCTGTCCTCTTCCTGGTCCCAGCAGACCCTGGGACAGACTCCCATCCAATCCCGGTGCTGCAGAACAGCACAGGGATTGGCCTGAGCGGGCTGGAAAGAGGATGAACTCAGACCAAAGAGTCTGTGTGGTTTCGCCAGCCCAGCTGTTCAATGCAGCTGGGTTAGAGAAACCTAAGTGCGCATGTATGTTGGACCGCCAGACACATATGCACACAAACAGAGTGCACATAGCACTCCTCATCCCCCTTCCATGCCTCGGCCCCACCCCTCCCAACAGCGTTCGCTCAGAGACGTCAAATGAAAAATAAAACAATGCTAGGACATAATTTTATTTTTCATTTGCTGGCTCTGAGCCAGGCAGTGGGCGACGCTCCTCCGCCATTGGGGAGGAGATGCTGCTGCAGGGTTGCTGTAGAGCAAGTCAATGATAGAAAGATCATGCTGTGCTCACGAGGAGCAAACGGGCAAAACTTAGGGGCACATTTATATGTTCTGACGCATCTCTGCAAATCAGCAGGGATGCGCCAGAACAGATGCGTCATGCAATCCTCTCCTTCCGCCATCACAGATGTGCCGCATTTACAATGCGGCGCACCATGGTGCAAGGAAGGGAAGATGCGTGACGCATCTTGTGGCTTATGGGGGTCGCATTGCTGGAGTCGCGTCGCAAGCGCGACGCAACTCCTGCAATGCACAGGGGCCACCCATACTCAACGTGGTGCGTCACTCCTTACGCCTGCTTCAGGCAGGCGTAAGGATTTGACGCAGCAGCATCGTAAAACTGACTCAGTGAAATCTTGTAGATGTCACTGCGTCAGTTTTACGGGGCTTTCCTGCGAGGGAACGCCCACCCTGCAACGGAAAGCCCACATGAAACCTGACGCAGGTTTCCTGTGGCGCAGGGCTTTACAACGTGACACATCTGCCTAGATGCGTCACGTTGTAAATAAGTCGCGATGTGGCGCATTGTTTACGCCGCCACTGCGTCACAAAAGTGACGTAACGGCGGCGTAAAAGTGTCACAAGGGGCTTGTAAATCTGCCCCTTACTTCTTAGCTGGAGGGATATGGAAGGAAATATACTTGCCTGGGAGATGAGACTAGTTAAGTTCCTCTAAATTGTGAGAAAGAGGCAGAAAGAAGAAGTTCATCTTTGTCTGTCACATGAGCCAGGGTCAAGGACAGAATACCGACTCTAGTCAGGGAACAAACATATGACCCCGGGAAAAACATCATAATAAAATCATGTACTTTAGCACACAATAAATATGCTCAAAATTCAAACTACGTGAAGAGTTAACTGCCCCAGCCTCGTTGGTTCCACCCAATAAGTACTCCTGGCCGGTATTTGGCAGTTTGCATGAGGATATTAGAGAATAAATAGTCAATTGGAGTATATACAATAGTAATAAAACCACTTAATGTCAGAGATAAGAGTTGTAGTATTCCATTGATACCCGTGTATACGCATATCACCTTTAAAGATATTCTTAGTATCCAAGTATCTCTAAATCTCTGACCTCTACCCATCCTGCGTGATTAGGGCTTTCTGCATGTAAAAAACATGACGGTGACACGTAAGACCAGTGAAAACAGGCCACGTAAATACCTAGTCCAATAGTACTTAATGTAGGAAACGACCGTGCCAGTAGACCACAACGGAAGAAAACATCTAGCCAATAGATCGTAATATACGAAACTACCCAACCAATAGATCGTGATATAAGAAAATACCTAGCCAATAGAACGTAATATAAGAAAATACCCAGCCAATAAATCGTAATTTAAGTAAATGCCCGGAACTAGAGTCAAAAGGTGTGTTGTTTGTTTACTGAGCCATTCTTCAGTGCAAGCGTCATTGGAGACTTATAACAATTAAAATATGTATAAGGTGCAAGATGAACGCACTTCTAAAGGCAGCTAATAGTGATTTTCAAGGAAGGCAATGGTAAGAAAGCCGGCAATAGTTAAACAAGTGTTTAGAAAGCCGAAGGCCACTGTGTCAATTCAAAGGGTCAGAGGATGGAATGGATCTTGGCAAATGTAAGGAATTTCCGTGTAAAATGCTTTTAAGGGATTTTTGGGCAAGATACCCAAACAGCAATCTGTCAGACACAGCTGAAGACCATCATAATTCGATCATTCATGGAGCAGTACATTCCATTATTTCTATCTTGGTTTTGTGTCACTCACCTTCTCAGTTACCTATGTCTTTCCGTAACGGCATAGACAAGTTAAAATCTGTGGGATGGAATGTACTCACGGAATCATCGGCGATTTATTTTAATTCGAACGTTTTCATTTATCACTTTTTGCTCTCTGGGACCGGGTGTGTCTCCCTGACAGGTGATAGTATGCCCAGATGTAGGAATTTCAGTGTGCATATACCTGAAAGTGATGGGGAACCACCCGAAGCACACACCTTTGTGACTATTTATAAACTATTTACAGGTATTTTTCGTCATAAAACAGGTTCTAAATTTACTTATGTCAAGTTCAGGAGTAAATCGGTTATCAGAGTGAGAAAAGGGAGAAAAGAGCAGTAAAAGTGATGTTTTTTAGAGGACAGATTTCTCAAGGCAGAAACATATTTTCAGATATTTACAAAAAGGTTAAAAAGTACAAATGCATTGTTGCATTGCCTGTTTACTCTTCCAAAACTGTACAGTACAACTCCAAATGCGTAAGTGTTTATGCTCGTGGGCACTTCCAGGTACTTGAAATAGTGGCTGCCTCCCTAAGAGAACTCTTGGCATTCTTTGCTTACCCTTGCTCCTTCAGTGCTTCGTGTTAGTGCAAACCTTGAGAGTTACAAGAGGGAGGAACGTCCCATTTCAACTCCCTTCCTTTTAGGACTCACAAAGGTTCACAACATGTGCACTGAGAATCACAATGGAAATTGTATATCACCATATAGCTTGTGTGTAGCCATTGAAGATTTTTGTGCATTTATATTTTGTGCATCAACAGCTGCAGTATGTAGATTTACTCTTGATTACAAGTGTATACACGGATATTGTGCTATTATCTTTGAAAAAGAAATCCTATGACATGTAGAAGTGTTTTTTCAGACCCTTGTTAACCAGGCCTCAATTTAGGCCTAGTAGCCATGTCTTCCAAAATTAATGTTTCCCCCCTGCACATTTCACAGTTGATATTTTTGCAGCACACAGTAAAGCAGAGTCATGTTCTTGTTGTACCCCATACATCTTCCCAGCATGGTCACAAAATGGTAACTATGTTCAAGTTCTTTCCTTGAGCTCACTGTACCCTGTTAATTCAGATTAGTTTACTGTTGTTTATGTAGCTACTTTATTCTACCATCTCTGGATGACATTAGCATAAAGTGGGCGGAATCAATATTCATGTAGTAAAATATTGCTTAGGTACTAAAGTAATATGCTATGTAATAAAAATGTGTTTTGATTTGCTAATAAGATGATACATTTGCTCACACTATAATGAATGTGCACATTCTATTCGGTTCTATAGGAAGATTTCCTATACAAACCCTTGATTTTGGGGGTGAGCCCGAAGACCTTACGATTCTACTAGTGATGCTGTGCGTTTCTTTATTGATTTTGCGGCCCACTTGGAACTATTTTCCATTTCACACTTATCTGTCATATTCTATTTGCTGATCGCCTTTGTGTTGTTTATTCTGTACTTCATCTTTTGAATTTTATATTTAAACCCTTAAATGTATCCTGCTTATCTGGAACTCAGTTATATAGTAGGTCCTTTACCTAATTGACAATATTTCAGAAATTTTAATGTGCTGAGATATCGGGGACGCGTTGCCTCATGAAATTGAGATTTAACACCATCTCTGATTCATCAGTCCATGGGCATTCTATTGAGGTACATTTTTGGGGTGCAAAATTGCAAGGGACCCCGAACCCACCCTTCAAAGTGGTACTTTGCCTTCACTAATGCAGTTTATTTATTTGCGTGTTTATATAGCGCTGTGAATAAACTCCCGTAGGAGTATCTCCGCGCTGATGACAACCGGTAAGGAAACTGATAAAGGAAGCAATGAAGTTAAAAAGTGCTGTGAAGCTCCTATAAACCAACAAAGGTGCTAGTTAGAATGAACTAAACAGAAAGGTTTTCAGGTATTTTCTGAATTGAAGGTGGTTATGGCATTGCCTCAATGAGAGCGGGAGTGAGTTCCAGAGGTTGGGACCTACTACGGACAGAGCCCTGCCACCTAGCCTAGATTTAGTTATCTTAGGAACACTCAGTAACAACTGGTCACTGGATCTAAGGGCACGGGTAGGGACATAAGGAACAAATTTGCTGGCCAAATACTCTGGTCCCAATTGATTGAGGCCCTTATGAATGATGCAGCAGGTCTTGAACTTCACTCGTTGACGTATTGGTAACCAGTGAAGTTTGTGAAGTAACGGTTTGGAGGAGGATCTGGGGGGTGCGTTTAGCACCAACCTAGCTTCTGTATTTTGCACCACCTGCAGACGATCCAAAACCTCGTTTGCACCTGCCAGAAGACCGTTACAATAATCAAGGCGGCTGATAACCAAAGCCTGAACTAAGGTTTTCCTATGGGAGTCAGGGAGGAAAGGAAAAATTCTACGGAGGAGACCAATCACATGGAAGCAGGATCCCACAGTAGTATTGACATTTTGCTTCATGGTCAGCTCCGGCTCCAATCTAACTCCCAAGTTCTTGATTATTGTTTTGGGCTCAGGAACTGGGCCCAAATCAGAAGGCCACCAATCGGGGGACCATTGGACCCTGGCTTCCCCGAAGAGCATCACCTCTGTCTTTCCAACATTACATTGAAGAAAGTTGGAAGACATCCACCTTGCAACTGCCTTCATCCCATCGGAAAAGGATTGCATAATTTCCGGGGTAAGTTGTTTAAAAGGGAAGAGCAGCTGCATATCATCAGCGTAGGACACTGGGCAGAATCCAAAAGCTCTAGTAACATCTGCCAAGGGAGCCACATAGGTGTTAAATAAGGTCGGGCTCAAACAAGAACCCTGCGTGACCCCCTTGGTAATGTTAACCTCTTCCGACCTAAACTCACCCATGGTGACAGATTGGGTGCGGTTGGAGAGGAAGCTTTTGATCCAGTCCAGTGCTCTACCGCCGATTCCACTCACAGACAGTCGTTCGATCAGGATGGTATGGGAAATCGTATCGAACGCTGCCGATAAGTCTAGCAGCACCAGGACAACAGAGTAGCCCTTGTCCTGGTACAGCCGCAGGTCATCTGTTATCGACAGCAAGGCCGTTTCAGTGCTGAATTTTGGCCTAAAACCTGACTGTGATGGATCGAGGCTACCAGATTGTTCTAGGTAGGTGGATAGATGCTTGTTGGTGTGCTTTTCGATGATTTTCCCTAGAAATGGCAAAAGGGAGATGGGCCTCAGGTTAGACATGTTGGTCCAAGGAATATATGTATTCTTCCTAATGGTTCTAACTAGGGCTTTTTTCCAGCACTGTGGGACAACTCCAGATGTAAGTGATAGATTCACCAGTCTCTGAACATCAGGGCCTAGTGTACTCCCTAGCGGACCCATAAGTCTGGCTGGGAGCAGGTCCGCCGGGCTTCCACTTTTAATGTCAGTGAACAGTTTCTGGACCTCTATTAGCGATATTTCAGGAAAATCGTTAAAAGAGTAGGTGTTGATGGGTGCTGTCTGTATCAAAGTATAGTTATCCTGGCTACTTATGTCAGGGCTAAGTGCCTCTATTTTGTTATAGATGGCATCAATTTTTTCAGAGAAGAAACAGGAAATACTATCACAGAGATGTTGTGAAGCCATGTCTGCACTTTCACAAGCTGTTGGTTTCAGAAATGTGTTGACAATCTGATATAGAACTTTTGAATCATTGCCAGCTGCTTCTAACTGAGCAGTAACGTGGTTTTTCCGTGCTGATCGTATGGCTTTATGATAGATGTTAAGATTCTTTTTGTAATTGATTTTATCTTCCTCCAAGGAGGATTTTCTCCATGTTTTTTCAGACTTTCTAGCCAGACGTTTGAGACTACGCAGTTCCTCTGAATACCAGACCTCTTGTTTCCTGGCAAGGCTAGTTTTAAAAGTCTTTATCGGGGCAATTTGTTGTACTGCAGCATTAACTGCAAGATCCCAATTTGAAAGAGCAATGTTAATATCATCTGTGCAAACAATAGGGGGAGGGAGATATTTCTGTACAAAATTAATGTTGGTTATTTTGTGCCACTGCCTTTTGCAATGGCTTTGTGAATGAAAACACTTTTACGCATCAGCACCAGATGTCATGCTGGTGTAAAGGGCCTCTATATTCATGGTGATAATCTCCCACATTGATCTCCAGGTCATTCAGTAAACATAAAACATTTTTTGTGTCACTTAAGTTTGATGTGGATTTTTGGACTATAGGTTTTAAGAACCAGTTACAAAACTTTGATAGGGGTTCAAGTAGAGGCCCAATTCCTGGGACAATAGGCCACTCAGGGGGGGTTTCCTCTGTTTGTGTATCTTAGATAAGGTGTAGAATCTGGGGTTCCAGGTTTCTCTGCTATTAGGAGTACTGGATCATGTTTTGTTATCCATTCATGTGCACTTGCTATTTCCACCAATATTCTGATTTTATTACTCAGCCTCGGGGTGGGAACCTCTCGCAGAATTTCATAATTCCCCCTGTCATCTAAGAGGCGGTGACATTCCACATCATACATGCATTTGTCCATAACTACAATGGCCCCTCCATTCGCGATGGTTTTTATCAGAAAGTTGTTGTTACTCTGGGTCATCAATGCATGTGATTCCTTTTTTGTTAGATTATGGAAGGTGTTATTTTCCTTGTGGTCAATACCCTTAATTTCCCTTAGTACCACCTGCTCAAAGGCCAGAACCTCGCATGGTAGTGATTGTGTCATAGGTTGGAAAGTGGACTACTTCCTCAAGTCTGTATTGGAGTCACCCTCTGGGTTTGATTCGCATTCACCAGAGAATGCTTGCAATTTTATATGGCTAAAGTTCAGTGTAGAGTTTTAGGGGTAGGGACAAATCGTAGTCCTTTAGACAGGACTCCCTCAGTGGCGGCTGGTACAGATCGGGGTGGGACGGTGGAGAGTAGGGGGGGAGAAGGGGTAAAGAGGAAAATAATTTACCATCTTACCTCTCCTCCCCCCATTGTCTCTGGAACAGGAACACAGAGCACCCAGGAAGCACCCAGGCTCCCCATAGCCAATCACAACGTGGCAATGCAGCGTTGTACTATGGTCTGAGCTCCATGGTTTGGTGCTCAGACGGGCCCTGGGAGCCTGGGCATGTTCTCCGCACAGGCTGTAATGCAGCCTTCATGGAGAATCTGCAAAGTGTGCATGGCTGTTTGGACGGCCTTAGACGGCTGGCCAAACATTCATGCGTACTTAAGGAGTACAAACCCCTCTTACCCTCTGCTGCTCTGTCAGCAGAGCAGCCCCGCCCAGCAAAGCTGTCACAACAAGGAAAAAAGTAAAATGATAATAACTTAGTTATTATCATTTTATTTTACCTTTATTTATACTGCTTAAAAGCAGTAGGGAAACACTCCTCTTCCTTAGCGGAGGAGCCACCACTGGACTCCTTGTTCTTCAACTGTGATGTTGGTTCTACTCAAATTCACTATGATGTTGTGTCTCTGCTTGTTGATGGAGTGGGTTCTTACCCCTTGCTACTCGTGATCATCTGAGCTGGTTGTTCATCTTTCCACTGTACTTTGGGTGCCTGGTTTTACCAGTTTGATCCTAAACACACACAAAATAGTTTGATGGGATGTCCTTGCACACCTACCAGGTGCCATGCTCCATCATAGGATATACCCACGCTGTTCATAAATGAGATTGAGGGACTTTAGGTCCAGTTTTATCAGTCTGAATAAGTATATATTTATAACACACATATTTTATTAATGTTTTCCAGTTAACTAGGTAACCTATGAACTGTAGATGGTGGCAAGTAATATGCCAATATTTCTTTAGGGTATACTAAGGGTATATACTTAAGTGGATCAGATATCTGTCCTGATGAATGCCATGGACTCTGTTGAACCACTAGGCAGAAACATGTTGGCATCATATTGGGGTTGGGGCACTCTTTCCCCGATTCTCTACTCCAAAGTTTCAATACCAAGTGGTACCCTACGAAGAAAAGACCATACTGGGTTTCCACATTGGTTTTTAATTTATTCATTTATTTACAGAGTTTTATATAGCGCTGGATAGACCCAGAGGTATCAGAGCGCTTTACATGAGGATTAGCGAGTTACAAAGATTACATCATGAGTTTCTAGAGCATAGCATAAAGTAGACACACATCCTATGGGGAATAGAAGGTAGAGGGGGAAAAGTAAAAAGGGGTTAAAATGCTGATGGGGTCAGGTAGACCGGTAAGGGGAAAGAACTTCAGAGGAACCACAAGTCAAGGAGAGTCAAACAAAGCAGCTGGGGACCAGCAATCACCACATCCAGTGTCGCGGTGACTGTACAAGATGAGAGGGGTGGAAGAGACAAGGGGGCGTCGACTAGAGGTAAAGGACAGTCAGGCGACACAGGGAGCAGTGCAGCAGCAAGAGAATTGGTCTAAGCCGCTAAGATGGTGGAACCGGGTCATCATCTTGCACCGCCATTGGCAGATCATCTGAGAATTTGTCGGAAAGGTGGGGGAGGAAGGAGACACAGGGGAGAGATGAAGAAACTTTGCCCAATGTCCGGCTGGGTAGGTGACGGTCGAGGACGTGATCCACAGCCAATCTCCTCTATAGCTGACTAGGCAGCTCCACCGGGCATCGGCCATGTTACTAGGGCTTTGTGGTCGGTAAAAAAAATTCACGGTTCTTCTGAGGTTTGGAGATCAAACGCGGGAGTAGGAGAGTAGAAGCACCGCAGTTAATAAGAACCCCAGGTGAGTATAAAGGTCAGAGGAGGGGGTGGATTCAAGGAGATTAGGGCCATACAGGCAATCCCTAACCAGGGAGCTCCCGGCCGGAGCTCCTCACCTTGTCTCTTGTCCCTGGGAACGTGAACACAAGGGGGTTCCCCCTCCTCCGTCGTATGGCGCAGACAATTGCAGATGCCGATGAGCCTATCGCTACCATGGTGAGGGTCCAGGCCTCGACCGAGGTGCCATGACGCTCACCCTGGAGGCCGCTGTGGGCCGGTAGCAATCCCCGGGCCACGGGCTAACTTCTCATGTGTCCCTTCCCGTGGTCCGCTAACCCACCGGTCCACGCTCAGGGCAGGGCCAGCAGCTGGGCGCTGGTCATGGTTTCGATGCAGGGAAGAGGCCCTTATCTCACATATGCTAGGCCAGAATAAGCGCCCCCTGATCTCAGGGCATAGACCTTCTCTTCATCAAACCAAAGTTTATGGAGAACGTGGGGATATCCTATGATGAAGCATGACACCTGGTATGTGTGTGAGGACATCCTGTCAAACTCTTTTTGTGTGTTTAGGAACAGACTGGTAATTATGAAATAATAATATGCTATAAAATAATAAATTATGATTCAAATGGCTTTTTTGTGTGACATTGAAATTTTCAAAAAACCTGCCAAATTAAATTATGCAACTGCAGGTGTTTATGTTACCTTGTACTCTGACATAGGGGCAGATTCACTAAGGTTTCATGCACAAAACATAGCTAGGCAACCAGCTGTGCTACGTTGCGTGAATTGGAGAGAGCAGAAATGCACCATATCTACTAAGATATGGTGCACTTCTGCTCCCTCCTTGCGCTGGTGCACTGTGCGCTGTCTAGATCCAATGCAGGCACCCTTATGTCATGCTGCAAGGGTTCCTACATTAAGGGGTGGATTGTTTTTGTGCAGGTAGGGGCACCTTTCTGCACTGAAACAATCCTGAAAGGCATTTTCCTCTTTGTATGTATGCAGCACAATGCATTTTGGTGCACACCGAGGTTTACTATCTTTGTACGCTTTTCTATGTTGTTAATAAATACACCAAGTATTACATGGCAAATTTATAAATGCATGGTTTTATATTGTTATGATTTTGTACAATGTGGTTAAACAGTTAATATGTTTTTTTTTATAAAATCAGGATTTGCTTGTACTTGTTTTAATGAATGCTCGATGAATTAGGAAAAATGTGTGTAGTTAAGAGTGTATTCGTATGATATGATATAATGTTTAATGTATTTTGGGATTTGGTATGTGATAAGTCTGTGTTGAGAACAATATATTTGTTTTCTTACATACCTTCATTGATCTATGTCAGACCACATGGAAATGGTTCATTAGCACACACAAACTAAAAGATGATGGGAGGAATGCTTGCAATAAGTCTCACCACTGGCAATCATCTGGTGTAGCTTTCCAAACCACTGTTCTTTTGCTCACAATGCCACCTCTGTTTGGACACAGCCATATGCAGATCAGTCTTGACACCACTCCCATAGGAACAGTTCAGACCAAACTTGCAAGCCAGGTCTTCCCTTAAATGGAACACAAGCAACCCAAGACCAGTTTCACTCTGATTGGGGCTGTCCAGTCGAGTGTAGCTTTGTTCCAGTGGCACAGTGAGGAAGCAACCCACATCTGGCATACCCTTGCCATTTAGGGCACTAGATCAACCACACAAAATGTGATGGGAAGAATACTTGCAATAAGACTAACCACTGGCAATCACTCACAGTAGCATTCAACCCCATTGTTCTTTTGCCCACTCTGCTACCTCAAGTTGGACTCAGCCGTCTGCTAATCAATCTTGACCCTGCTCCAATAAGAACAGTCCAGCCCGAACTGCCAAGCCAGGTCCTCCCTAAAACTGAACACAAGTAACACACTACCAGTTTCACCCTGATAGAGAACCTTCAGTCTTGTGTAGCTTGGTTCCAGCAGCACAGCGAGCTAGAGACCCAGGTCTTGCCATACCCTTGCCACTTAGGGTGTTGAATCATACACACAAAAAGTGATGGAAGGGATGATTGCAATAAGTCAGACCACTAGCAATCACTCTGGAATGCATTCCAAACCCATCGATCTTTTGCCCACCATGCCACCTCAGCATTCACCCAACCATTTGCAAACCAGTCTTGCTCCAATGGGAACAATCCAGCTCGAACTGCCAGTTAGCAACAATTCTCGCTTTATGTCTAGACCTCTTCTTACCTGGTCTTGTCAGGCATGAAGAATTTGGCTTTATAAAAGGTAGTATAATCTCTGATACTGCCAGGTCATTTTTTAATAATTTAAATACATTGTTTAAATGTAAACGTCCAGAAGCTCTCATAAGACTAAACACCAAAAATACTTTTGAGTTTTATGTTTAAAACACTAGAGTAGCATAGTTCTGGATCGGTAATAATTGATCTAATATTTCACTTCTATGAGTCACTCAAAGTGTTTATTTTTGTGAATAGTATTTCCCTACGTTTCATTCCCCTCCTTTGAGATGTGAGACTAGACTTTCCCTTTAGCCATTTTTATTTATTTGGTCAGTGAAACTTTCCCTATATAGAATTAGGCAAACTCCTGGTATAGAGGTTTTGTGCAAGACGAAAATCAACTTAAAATATCTCTTTGCAGATGAAATTCTCTTTTATATATATATATATATAATCTTGAACTATCTTTGCTGTCCTTTTCTGGAGTGGTTACATTCTTTTCTGCCTTAACAGATTATAAAGTAAATTTGAAAGGCTCTGAAATCTTGACATAAATAAATATTGTGCAAAGCAAATGTTTGAATCTTTTGGATTTACTTGGAATGTAACAAAAATAAAATGTTTAGATTGAAATGTGACCAGCTAAATTAACTTTAATGACATTTTACATAGATTCACTAAACTAAGATAGAGTACCTTATTTTGATCTCAGTGGATCTTAGTAGACTCAATTAAAATTACATTTGTTCGAATTGCTACTTATCCATGACAGCTGTAAATACCTTAATTTCCTATTCTAAAAAAAATAGACTTCATTTTGAATTCCTTGTTATGGAGAAGAAAAAATCACAGATATATTGTCCAAATTAAGACTAGTGAAACAAGAAGGTGGAGTACATTGTCACAATGTTTACATATAACATAATTCTTTTTGCAGAAGACAGTTGGCTGAGATGCTAGATGATGACAACCCTTTTTGCCCTTTATGTGAAACCAAGAATGTAATCCTTTACAAAGAGACCTACTCATTTATCACTTCCAATCTTTAAAAGCGCAAGGACGCTGGTAAAACATCTTTTTCTGATTCTCTGCAATGGGATGAGTTATTTAAATAATCCATTTGTCACACTATATTTATTTATTAAATTACGCAAGGAATCTATTTTTGGAAGGCCTTCGAGGATTACGGTCTGATTTGGTCACATACATTTTGGAAAGATTACACTTTTGTTTCCTTTCCTGGCCTTCAAATTTAAATAAATGTTCCAAATTCCTATGAAAAAATAAATGAGTCGTAGCTAAATATAACATTAGAGTTCTATCTTAGCCCATCTCCTAATGTTATAGGTTGTAGTAGAAATGAAGAACATATTCATGTAATTTCCTCTGGCTCAAAGGGTTTGATATTATATAAATATTTAGTAATAATCTTGAAGTTGGAATGAAGTCAAAAATTGAATTACTTTAGGAAAAATGTCTTAATGTGTGTTGGCCTATAGAAGCAATCTGTTGAACAGGATTCGGATCAAGAATGACACCTTTGTTGGCCTGGCACACGCTTTGGGTTGCTAGCTTTCAGGACAGCAATGGTCCCTTTTTTAGGCAGTTAACATTTGGTACATGAGGAGGGACCAGTGCAGTTTTGGAAGCTAGTTAACAAAGTAAATGATATACAGACCTGGTCAAAGAGAACATTTTATCACTGGTGATGTGCAATACATAAGATATTATGCAATGCTATAGCCTTATAGCCCGCCGTAGCGAGCTATACCAGCTATTAAAGGCCCGCTCCTGCGTTAAAGGCTCAAGCCAAAGGCAGGGACTTTAACAAGGGACCGAAACTTTAATAGCTGGTATAACCCTGCTACGAAGGGCTATAAGGCTATTAGAACATTCTGCCACTAGAGGGCAGAATGTTCAAACAAATAAAACAAAGGCCTCTCGAAGCCCGAGGGCATTTAAATCACCTCGAGCTCATGGAGGCCTTTGTAAAACATTGGAATGTTGCTTTGCCGGCCTTTAACGGCCCGTATAAGCATGAAGCACTCCATTGTCAACGATGGAGCTCCCAACATTCCAATGTTCTAATAACATATTATGCAATACTGCACTCTGTTAGATGTGTAGAGATATCTTCATTTAGGTAAGAAGGTATTCAAATTGTCCCTCTCTGAACATGATAGCGTCTTCAAAATAGTTAATTTGATCAATTATTGGCTGGAGTAATAAACCACAAAATGTACCACTTTGGACATATTTTCAAGGCGACTATATGAAGACTGTGAGACAGGCAGACTTGAAAGGTGTGATCTTGGGCAAAACATGGTACTAACATTTTAAATAGGTGGTAGCATGTATGATAAGTTACTGCCACATGAGCCTTTAGTAATAGGTAGGTAGGTTGGTTCCCTCAGTCTGGTTATCTTGCTGCTTGCTAGGAGGATCCTATGAATAGGACTTAATAATAACAGATGCATTATTAAAGCAGTTTGAAGGTATTTGCCTGTGTTATTTATATTATTCCTTGTTAGTACACTATGTACTGCACTGATTCATACTCGAATTAGCTTGGAGGTGGGTGCTGGCTTTGCAGGACTTGTGGAATTGTTAGGTTTATTTGTGTTTAGGTTTTTTCTTTAATGTCATTTGAGACTAATATATCTGGCATTTTTGTTTACACAGTACAAATAGTAAACAAACAAGCTATCACACTCTCATCTAAAGGTGACAAACCACGTTGCAGGCAACAATAAAAGGCCATGGCTATATCTGCGTTTCACAGAGAATATTTCAAAACACCCACAAGTGCAACATTTATAATAGATCAGCAGCTCTCAGCAATGGGGGTTGTTCTCATGTCAAGGCATGGCACGATTGTGTTCACCCTGGCAGATTCATGTTTACCATAATGTGGCTGATAGTAACCCTCCGATCATGGGGAAATTCTTAACATATTATGGCCAGCCTTGGCATGATAACTTTTTCTGATTCTTCAAACAGAATGACCAGCAACCGAATAACTGTCTCGAAGGGAGACAAAAAGATACCCCTAGACTAGATAGTCTCGTTCCATTAACGGAATCGGAAACCTCCAACCTTCTTGCGAATATGAAGTCAGGCTCCCCGTACGACCCATGCCTGATAGCCATAGTAAAACTAGCTGCAGAGCCAGTGTCACGTAAACTAACCCCCATTATAAATAAGTATTTGGAAGGATATTTCCCTAGAGACTGGAAACAGGCTTCCATTCTGCCCCTGCTGAAAAACCCAGTTTAGAAGCCAAAGATCTGAATAATTTCAGACCTATTTCCAGACTACCTCTCTTGGCGAGAATTATAGAGGGAAACATGAATGCCCAACTCAACCAGTTTCTGCAACAATCTCAGGCATGTACCCAACTCAGTATGGTTTCGGAGAGGGTCACAGCACAGAAACCGCGCTCCTCAAGTCCACAGTAGAGATTAGGACCATTCTTGACCAGGGAGGTAGGGCTGCATTGATCATGTTGGATTTGATACGGTCCATCATGCCCTGCTGATGGACCGATTGGAAGAGATAGGAATCAAGGGCATGGCCTGGAAACTACTTAAATCCCTCCTATCTGACAGAACTCAAATGGTTATCCCGGACAAATTTGAGGCAAAAGCATTCTCTCTGCCTTGTGGAGTCCCACTGGGGTCTTCCTTGAGTCTGACACTCTTTAACATTTATGTGTCCTCACTGGCGCCCCTAATTGAATCTTTTGGCTTTAGTCTGACGCCCTACGCGGATGACACCCAAATCGTTGTGGCAATACGGCCAGATGTATTCCAGGATACTGCATCCAGGTTGCAGGACTGTATGAATGCTGTGGGGGTATGTATGGCCCAAAATTGCCTAAAACTCAACTCCGGCAAAACAGAGGTTGCGCTGTTCGGTAACAACCCCAATTGCTGGACCCCTGACTGTTGGCCGATGCATTAGGTCCGCTCCCCACTCCTACTAGGAAGGTGAAGAACGTAGGAGTATGGATTGATGATACACTTAGCTTCAGGGACCAGGTGAACACCGTGGCGTCATCAACATCGTATATCCTCAGATCCTGCAAAAAAAATAATGCCACTACTGCCTAAAGATGCACTACAAACGGTTGTCACTGCGTTAATAATGTCTAGACTGGACAATTGTAACAGTCTTTACCTCAAGCTTCAGGAAGGATCGATGAATAAATTACAGATCCTGCAGAATGCAGCGGCCAGACTCCTTACTGGCACACCTAAGTCTGCATCGGTCGCAGCTGAGATAAAAAAACTACACTGGCTGCCGGTCAGGAAGCACACTCAGTTTAATGCTATATGTTTGGTCTTTAAAGCTCTTCAGGGAGCCGGCCCAGACTTTTTAAAACAACGTTCCAGCTGGTATATACCTAAAAGAGCACTGCGGTCATCAGATGCTAAATTGTTAATAGTGCCCTTTGTAAAAAAAGTCAACTTGGGTGGCAGAAGTTTCATAGCCAATGCGGCTAAGGCTAAGGCTCCCAATACCCCTGAGATGCATGACCAATCTACTGGCCTTTAGGAAGGCATTGAAAACTTGGCTTTTCATAAACTAAGTTGGTCAATACCCACACTACTTGAGGCCCCAGCAGGTCTTCACATAGCACCAGGACACCTTCGGGTAACAGTTTGCGCTTTACAAATGCAATTAACATTAACATGATGGTGACCACCACTGACATAATACCGGTGCTGGCATCAATGTGGCAATACACTTCATAGTGTGATAATCCATTTGGACTAACCATTTCCTGCTAGTAAAGCTTTGGGTGGCAGATTGATACAGTATTTGATTGGCTGAGGGCTAGAGGCCTCTTAAATCTCACTTGTTTGATGCCTAGCTAAGTATTAATCACTTCACGCATTCACTAAAACACTTGCTTACTAATTCACAAATCAATGCACTCATTCATTATTCAGTGCTCAACCAGTCATTTTTTTCACCCATTGAATGATTCTTCAGTTCACCCACTCGCCCATCCTCATGCGCATGCCTCCCCCCCACACACACGTTGCCATCCACACACAACTTTGCAAGTAAATGAAGAAGCGTGATCAAATATAAGTCAGACCTATTGACTTTGACAATGCGTGTTTTTTATAATGGCTAGACGACCTCAAGGATGCTTCAAAACACTTTGGGGAGGGGGACTCAGTCCTCTGCTTTGATATTGCCCATTCATTTAGAGCTCTTTTTTTCTTTTTTTATTTCAGTAATTTTTTATTGAAAAGAAAAGTTTTGTATATACAAGGTGCAGTATACAGGGGTACAGTCACAAAAAGCTGACCAGACCCCCTCACTATTGTTCTACAGATAATGTCCAGATTCATGCTTGTCATATCAGTTTTGTTTTTGTTTAGCAATTAGACCACCCTTGGTATGCATCAAAGCGCTGAGAGAGACAGGCTCACTCAGAGCTCTGCTCCTGGTTGTACCCAGACTGAGCCAGAACTCTG
Organism: Lissotriton vulgaris; assembly: GCF_964263255.1. Taxonomy (NCBI): domain Eukaryota; kingdom Metazoa; phylum Chordata; class Amphibia; order Caudata; family Salamandridae; genus Lissotriton; species Lissotriton vulgaris. The sequence goes on along the minus strand of NC_141694.1, from coordinate 1,269,826,741 downwards.
GTTTTGAGAAGTAACTTGACTCGTCCAGAGATCTGCTGCCAGTAATACCCGGATTCAGTCATGATAGGTTACTGATGCTACATCCACTCACTCAAAATACTGAGCTATCACGCTAGCATATGGTGTCACTGACCATCAGCGGTTTTAGATGAGGAAACGTGGTAGGCGAAAATAAGAGACACTGTGCTCAATATCTCACCTCAGCACAGTGTGAATGTTTGAACGGGCAAAATAGGAACCTCAATTCACACCAGCGTTTATCAGCGGAATCGAGCAACTCTCCTGCCCTGCACAGCACACAGTTGTAACTAAAATCTATTGCATTTCCCATCATAGTTGCTATTTTTTTTATTTGTACCTGCCATAAACCAGGAGGAAAAGCATAACATTTATAGAATGAAATGCTAAAAAAAGCGGAAGGCTTGACATGTAGAAATATATGTATTCAGCTACTAAAAGGTTGCACAATTTGCTAAAGATATGTGCCTTCCTTGAAGAGTAAAACAGCTGAGGAAACAAGCAGGTCTCTATTAAGAAACATCAGCTAAAGAACAGCATACATGCAATTGTGAGCAGAGTGACACAATGCAAAATCATAGTGCATTCATACACCATGCATTGGCAAAGCCAATAGGTATGATGTTTATTCGCTAGCACTGACGACAAAAGTAACACCCAAACAAATCGTGCTGCCGTGAAAATCAAATAAAAAGGATTTGTTGGAAATGGGTCTCTAATTGGCAGAGGTTTGCATCTGGTTCAAGTAGGGACCACAATCCTAGTCAGGGGAAGCTAGATGCACCCTTTAAATGAACCTGGCTTGCCCTCTGGTAGCTTGGCACAAAGCAGTCAGGCTTATCTCAAGAGGTAATGTGTAAAATATTTATGCAACACACACACAGACACAAGATGAAAATCCCACAATACTCCACACAAATGTATAAACATAGAGAATACTTTTATGAATAAAACAAGACCAAAATCCAATAAGTAGAACCAGAGTTGTGTATTTTTAAAGAACAAACCAACAGTGCTTAGAAGTCAAAAGTGCTAAGGGGTTACTTGAGGTCCCGCTAGACTGGCGTAAGTCCAAAGTTCAGGCCAACCACGATGAAGGGCAGGCCAGATATAGCATTCACGCAGGTCCCGCTGACAAAGTACATTGAATGGAGCAAGCGTTAAGTTGAAGACTCGATGCGAGGAGCTGAGGAGGCGCTCTGTCATTGTTGCTTTGATCCTGTGGATCGAGGTGAAGCGTCGGCACTGACTCGCACAGTTGATAAAGGCTTCGGCGTCAAACCACTTCATTGTCACTGAGCTGCACTGTCCGTCATTGTCGAGCTGCGCAATCCGTCGAAGCAATGTCATTGATCTGTTCCTGCATCAGCATCGGCGGCCAATTTGTCGTTTCTGATCAGCGCTAAGTTGTCACTGCGTCGATTTTGATCATTCTGGAAAGCCCCTTTCAAGAGCCCAGGACTAGATTGGCACCACTTGGAAGGGCATGACCCACAGATGGCAGTGTGCAGGTGATGTTGCAGGGATGAAGTAAGTCTTTGATGGCTCTAAGACAGGGGGCAAGTCAGCAAGTTCATGGAGTCACTATAGGTTCAAGTGAGATGGGTCCAGTCCTTGTACTCAGCAGGGAGGAGATCAGCAGGCAGCAGGGCAGCTCAGAGATGCAGAAATTAGTTCATTCAGAGCAGCAGTCAGGCACAGTGGCAATTGTGGCACTGCAGTCTTTACTCCTGGCAGAGTTCTTCACAAGCCCTGTTGTGTACTGTGTTGGAACGGTCAGAGCCCCAGTGTGTATACCCGGTTGTGCCTTTGAAGTGGTGGTGACTTTAAAGCAGGCCCTTGAAGTGCACATGTCCCCGTACATCCCAGTCTTATCTGTCAGAATATCTGGGGAGGGTAACCAGCCCTTTGGCAACACCCTGCCCTTAGGGCTACCTAGGCACTACCTTAGGGGTGACTTATGTATAATAAAAGGGTAGTTTAAGGTTTTGCAAGTGGTTTTAAATGATATGTCGAAGTGGCAGTAAAGTGCACACACAGGCCTTGCAATAGCAGGTGTGAGACAAGTTTGAAAAGCTACTTGTGTGGGTGGCACAATCAGTGCTGCATGCCCACTAGTAGCCTTTAGATAAAGACCCTGGGTATAGGGTATACCACTTTAGAAGTGACTTACAATGAAACTAAATATGCCAATCATGTACACACCAAAGTCACCATGTTTAGGGAAGAAGCACATGCGCTTTAGCACTGGTTAGCAGTGACAAAGTGCTTAGAATCCTAAAGCCAACAAAAAGAGACAGAAGTCGCAAAGCAGGCATTATGCAAGTGTGAATGCTGGGATTGAGGCATGCTGTCCAATGCAGTACGTCCCAGCTTTAACTTATTTCGTCAGTGAATCACAAACCAATTCCTGCATTGATAAAACTCAAGAGCTGGGCAGATTGCCATTTTCCCCAAAAAAGACCTTTGCTATGTGAGGTTTTTGAGCATTCAGCATTCTGCAAAAGGAGAGGCTGGTCACAACACAATGCATTAACTATTCTCTTGGACAACTTGTGCATTATTGGAAGCATGTTTCCTAAAAATCATGGATTCCTCATCACCTCAGCTGACTGATCCTAGTGATTATGTAACTTATGAACTGTATTTGTTAGCCACCTCAGTGCTGCACAGGATGTTGCCACTGCCCTATGAAACATGCAACGCTTTCAAGAGGAAACCGCGGTTTAGGTGAGCAAATATTATTCATCGTGGCTTGGCACGCATTTACCAACTGAAAGCTGAACCATGCCAGTTAATACGCCATTGGCAAATGTAATATCCTTGTTTCACCATTGCCTTTCCTTTTGTTTTACTTTAGGATAATTGAAGGGAAAAATGTACTGTGTTTACCGGCTCATTCGTTCTCAACATGAATTAGTCGAATGGGGGGTAGTCACAGATTTTTCGGATTTTGAGAAGGGAGTTTAGTAAGGGATATAGGGCTTGATTTAGAGTTTTGCAGGCAGGGTACTCTGTCACAAACCTTATGGAGACTGTTGATATGCCTGCACAATTATGAGTCGGGCAGACCATCAGTTTTCTTATCCAGTGCCCCCGCTGGCTATTTTGTTGGAAAACCTACCCTGACGAATCAACAGAATAAGGTCTTTAGGAGAAACAGCTTCAGACTGTCCATCCTATTTAGAACGGTCTGATGTCCTTTCTTCTTTCCATCACAACCAGTTAAAACCTACTGGTCATGAACAGAAAAAAAATCACCGCTGCGCAGGGTGCGGGGACCATCATTTTTTATACTTTTTTTTCAGAAATAAACTCCCACTTTGTTAATGAAAATCTAAAAAAGTTTGGTGTACAGCCCTCAAAAACATGATGGTTGCACACCAAACTATGTGTATCTTCACAGGAGCTGCCATGGCAGCGGTCCCGTAAAGGCACAGAGATCACCATAGGGCTGGCAGCGATCTCTTAATTTTGCAGGCAGCAGTCCTTGGGGCTGGCAGGGAAAATTATCTCCACCACCCGCCAAGCCTGAATTGGTTTAGTGGTCTTCTGTGGTAAATCCAGAGATATTCAATATTTTACCTTTGCTTTTAGCCTACTCCTGGAGAAAGCATTGAATACCTTGCTGCTGTACCGCACATCTGTTGTCCATTTTAGCTGACATAACTACCACCAGAAAAGGGCTAGTGTTTAAAAAAAATCTTACTCTGTCAACAGTTTTAACATCGCTGCTTTCGAACTAAGGGAATTGTTTGGAAAAGTTGTTGGGAAGAGGGGGGATACTCACTGTGACTCTGTTTGCGTGTTAGCTGGGGCACGATCTTGCCGGAGGGTACTCTCGCCCTGTTCTGCAGTGGCTGGTGCCATTTGCACGGAGGGCGTTGCGAAGTACCCTCTGCTTGTTTAACATCATTTCCATCTTCCCTACTTCTGGCCACAGTGGTGCTGGTGGAGCGGTTTAGTGTTCCCAGCACACACACTACTTAACCCATGAGGAAGCGGGCGTGTAGCGGCCTAAGGCAAGCCTGTCTGCTCTTGTCAACATCCCGGAGGCGTCCGGCCCCGGACATGCTGCTGGTTTTTCCGGTAGTAATGTGTACTATAGTAGGACTGAATTGCTCGACCTTGGTAGACGGGTGAGCTGTTGTTCTCCAAAAGCCATTAACCCTGCAGAGAAATCACTTGTATGTACCCTTTGTAACTGGGCAGCCGGCCCATACATTAGAAAGCTCAATGGGGGAAGTGTTACTAGGCAGACCGGTGGTACACCTCTGGACTTGTGTTCTTGGGAGGGTGGCCATCTTAAGGCTCTGCTTCTCAACACTTGGTCTATTGAAAAACATGAGTTACAACTATATGCCCTTCTACTTGACACCAACCCGATCTAATGTTTGTAACAGAGACATTGTTCAACGAGGGCTCTAACCCCATGATTGCCAGGCTACTTGATTATGAAGAAGGACCGACCAGTGGGCAGAGGAGGTGGAATTGCCATTATTTTTTTTTAAAACCTTCTTGTGCTCTATTTATCCTACTGAGGATATCATCAGTACGGAAGTTATTGGTTTGCTTTTCACTGCATCTGCTTACCAGACTATAGCAGCCGCTCCTATTTACAGGCGTCCTGGCACCGCAGGAAAGTTTACTGAGTCACTTAGCCATGCTATTGCTCCGGTAGCTACCAAATACAAGCACTGCTTGGTGTTAGGAGAATTTAAGATCCACATGGATAACCCCGCAGAGCCTGAGTCAATGAGGTTGAGGGAATCCTTGGAGATTTTTTATCTGACCCCCTATGTTCATCTTCCCACCCATGAAAAGGGACATATCTTAGACCAGATATTTTCTAATGTTATAATAAAAACAGACACCGCGTCCGCTGGTGTCGTCTGATCATTTTCTATTAGGTTGTCAAATCCCTAAGGATCTATTTCACTCGTCATACAGGTGCAAGCACCATCCATGTAACTTCAGCAGGAAAGCTAGTGCCCCCCCCCTACTCAGCCCCCATTCCGCCTATGAAGGCGGGGGGTTCCTCAGGGATCTATTTTGAGCCCGTCACTTTTTAATATTTATATGGCCCCCACTCGCACTATTAGTTGAGTCATACGGCGCAAAGATAGTATCTTATGCCGATGATACTCTACTGTTGTTTACGAACGACAAAGGCACTGATTTTAGAGACAACGAGATTAACATCTTTCTGCCTGAGGTTTTCTCTTGGTTACAGCATAACCAATTAAAGTGTAACCCTGAAAAGTCAGAGATTATCTTATTTGGTTACCCACCATGCGAATCATGGCACCAATGGTGGCCTCTTGACAGGTCCCCTCCCACTGCTCCAGTTAGTACGGTGAGTAACTTGGGGGTCAAGTTGGATGCCACTCTAACAATGAAGGCTCAAATTCAAACTTTCGCTGGCACCTGTTTTGGAATGTTAAAAACACACAAAAAAACGTCCTTCCCCTGCTACCGGTTGAGTACCGAAAGACAGTAGTACTAGCCTTAATTACATCCAGGTTGGATTACGTCAATGTTTTGTATCTAAGCCTACCTGAGTATTTACTGAACCGTCTGCAGGTGGTCCAGAATGCGGCAGCCAGAGCCATTCTCTTGGTGGGACCCAAAGCACGAATGACAATCCACCTGAATGTCTTACACTGGCTACCCGTAGGGAAGAGGATCCAATTTAAGACTCTGGTTCTGGCTTTTCGGGCCTTTCATTGCACTGGTGCTGTATATCTCAGGAGAAGGGTCCAGCACTACGAGCCAAAACGTGTCATGCGGTCCTCGGGGCAGTCTCTGATGCTTATTCCAAAATGTGCCCGCTCCCGGGCAGGCGCTCGCTCCTTACAAGTACTGGCTGCCCCCGCATGGAACTGTCAGCCTCTTCATCCTAGCATGTCCAGGACCTGCTCTCTTTTAGGAGCCAGCTAAAACCCTGGTTGTTCCAGCAATAATCCTCCTTGGGCGGGTTGGCCTTTGGGCTCTGGTTGCCTGTTATCTGGTGGTCCTTTAGCGCCGGGACACTGCATGGAGTAGCCGTGCGCTTTATAAGTACCGATTTTCATTTCATTAACGGTTGTTTAATTTTCAGTCATTTGTTGCATTTTAACTACATCAAGCTATCTTTTTTATTTCAAAACCTAAATTCAAGGGTAAATGATAAAAAGAGCAGAAATTGTGGTTCAACTTTATGTGGGTTTTCGCATGATATACTAAATTACAACAGTTTGTTAACATTCTTCTGGGTTTTATTCCCACAAAGCTGCTTTTTGCTGGATTTTTTTCCCCATTTTTTACTTAAAACTTTGCTAACTTTGTGGGATGGACGTAGTTCCTGAAACTGCCTTCCCAGAACTTTTCATACAATTGTTAAGTTATCTTAAGAAATGTGGAAATTAAAATAAAAGACCCTGCTTGAAGGAAAATTTGGATATTTATATATGCTCATTTGAGTTCTTGATATGCAATTTACAAACCCTAGAAACAATGATTCCGCTCTAAAAAGCATTCTCAGGTGTGTCTCAAGCATTATGGAACTCTCTTGCGGCTGATCTGGCATGCGCCCATTGCTTAATTTGCAATACAATAAGTGCCAGGGCCATCGTCAGGAGGCCACTGTAGCCTGCACTACCGGTTTTCATGCCTGCGCTGCTAATTACAATATCCGTACAGCTACTGACAATCACACTTCCTCAAGTGTGACGTTTCTGACTATTCCAGGTGTCCAACAGAATAAAAATAGCTAGGGCAGCAGGTGTAAGACCCTTTTAATGTATATTGAATTAACCCGTTGGACGCTCATAACGAGCTGAGCTCGTCATGAGGCACAGTGGAGCTGTGCTCATGATGAACTGAGCTTGTCATTTCCGTTTGTTTGTCCTGAGTGTATGGAGTCGCTATTGTTTGTATGTATGATGAGACATTAGTGGATCACATTATAATGAGGGTTCTACAATACACATCTGGCGATAGTTAGCCAGTTATGAGAGGTGCACTTTTTTGCCTATTCTATTACATACTGGCAAAATAACCGCCTTTGATGAACAAGGCGCTATACGACCACTTGAATACTTTGTGTCACCAGTCAAATTGATGTATTTACCACGCATTTATGTTGGTTTCCCTCTCTTTTTCTCTCTTTCTTTTACAGAGACCGCAATAGGTCAATATTTTTGGTACTCATTGAAATTACCTTGCTTCACCTGGGCCAGCTCATGCCCTGAAGCCCAAACAATCAGCTTATTTTTGCTGTATTGTTTGTAGGACAGTAGGCATATTTCTGTAGGACTGAGTTATTAGTAGTAGGGATCACTATACGGTCCTGATGAGTAAGCAGTAGGGGACTGCTTACGAAACATGTCGACTAGGTAGCAAGCTATTGCTCTACCTCACAATCCCCTTCTTAATGTTCCCAGCTAGAGAAGTGAATAAATAATTTTTTCTACTAAGCCAGGGTATTTTTAATCTTTTGTAATTTTTTCACACTCACTTGTTAGGTCCCTACACTTTCACTGACATCCCTACACCCACACATAGCCTCTGTCACAACTTAAGTGCTCCCGCTTAGTTCGTTTGGTTGTAGCTTGCCCCGTCCCGTTATAGGGACGGGAAGACCCCTATGATGAAGCATGACACTAAAGGACTTTTTAGTGTGTGAGGGGTATTTTATCAAGCACATTGTGCTCTCATCTTTCTAAACCTAAGAGAGAGCCTAGTATCACCTCAGAAAATAAAACATAAAAATTATCACTTTTTCACTTTGATAGAATCTCTTTGTTTATATAGTTCTGCTAGGAGGGTGATTCTATCAGTACCTCTACGCTTCCTTTTTTGTTTTGGGACTTTTTGGCCTAGCCTTCTTTTTCTTCCATCCCTCCCTCTAAGATTTTCCTCAATTGGTCTTCTCAAGTTCTCACTCCGATGTAGCTCTACTCCAATTTAATCATTATTTCCATTCTCTCACTTTCTGTAGTTCCTTCATAATTACTAATATGGTACTCTCTCCCAGTCCCACTAAGATATGCCAAATCATTATTGTAGTTCTGCTGTAAGCCTTACCTACAACTCGGAGTAACAAATCCTTGACGTACTAAGTGTGGCGCAATGGTTAGAGCGGCAGACCCTGATGCAGAGGTCTGGCCCGGGACCAGGATTCAATTCCCCGCCTCTGCGGGTTTTGGGCTCAAAAATTCCACGGACCTGATAATTCTCGCCTCGGTGCCTATTCCAATCATGGAGTCCCACTCTGCAACTCTGGGCAATAGCTTGCTTAATCTCCACAACGGCCCCCACAACGCTAAGGATGCCTGGCCTCCACCTTGGGGGTGCCCAGGAGTGGACGCCTCACAGGGAAAGCCAGGATGGGTTCCACAGCGGTATTCGTACAGCGCCTTGAGACCCTTGCGGGTGAGTAGTGTGCTATACAAGTATCAATTTACAATTTACATTACACTCATTACACGCCATCTTTTCTCCTTACCATCCCTTTAAGATATACTTCAATTTCTCTCAAACCTCTCACTCTGATTTAGTATTTCTCTCATTTGATTCTCTCTCCATCCTCTCACTGGATGGTAACTCTATCATGTGCCCTTGATTCATAATATCCCAAGAATGACCCAATCAGTTATGATATGGTTAGGTATTTCAACTGTTTCTTGTAAAATGGCCTGCATTAGTTATTTCATTGTAGAGAGTGCTGATAATGTTGGTCTACTGCACCACATAAGAATACTAAAATGACATAATAAAAATATTTTATTTGCTGCATGATGCACCATCCCTTTCATTTAGATTAAATTAACATGAAATGGAAGAAATAGTAAAAGGGCAAATAAGGCATTCACCAGCCACTCTGCACAGATTTTCTAAATAATCGAGCACTGCAGGGACTTAAAACCCTTAGCACCAGGGCAGAAGTCCTATAAAAGGAAGTGGGGGGACTGACCAAGTAATACAATATGCAAATAACCTCATGACGTCACGACGTAGCGCTATTAAATAAATAAAATAGTGCTTTTTAAATTATTTGTGTAAATATTGGGATACACTAACCCATCTGACAGTCTTACAGGGTCTGCGTTTATATACAGGGGCAGAACAAAGGCAAAAGCTGCCTCTCTTAAGTACCTGTGAAGAGAAGGCAAGCGGTGTGCCTTTGTTTCCCTCCAAAGCATATACATTTAAATGTGAGGTTCCAGGCGGCCCCTAGTCAGCATGTACAAACAAAAGGAGGCCGGATGGCCTCTTAACTTCGGCCCAGCTGGAGGTGAAAAAGGGCTCCCTCCTGCCTTCACATTTCTGCTGGGAATGGAAAGCAGGCAATGTGCAGGTGCTGCTGAACATGTCCCGGTGCCTGAAAATGACACCGGGACAAGTGCAGCATATTTCTGTGAGGCCCAACTTCTCGCAGGGGGGACAGCGTCCACCCTGTGAAAAGAGTGGAGGGATGCCGTGTACCTGCGTGTTCCCCCGACTCGAGCCCTGCTTATCACCGACTAGGGCCCTGATTAAGAGTTGCACAGTGCAGGGGCACTGGAATTTCCGGTTATGAGTCACTGATTCCAGACAGTAATTTCACCTCTGAACTGTGCAATTATGACATTTTGTCCCCCGAAACATGGAGAAACGTGGCAATCAAGAATTGCTGAGTCTTTTCTGGGCAGGCAGAAGAAAGCGCTGCTTTCCTGTACCATATAAGGGAATCAGGCAGGGATTGGCCACACATGTTCCAGCAGTCCCTGTCGAATCCACATTTGATTTCACCAGCTGACTTTTTTTGATGAGAAAATTGGGCTTGGTGTTCTTGTTCCCTCTAAATCCAGGTGCGGGAACACCAGTGCACTTCTGATCAGACAGAGTGTTATCTCCCTGCTGCCTTCTAGAATTCCAGATCTGTTAGCTCCATTTCTAGTCATTTTGCCACAGTGATGGTATTTTCCCCAAGTACTGCAACCTCAAAGTGTGTGCATAAGACACTTATTCTTCTCACCATTGCCTGTCCCAGCCTTCAGTCTGCATATGTCGTTGTAACATGGTCACTTTCACTTGGTGTGTGTTGTGGGGCTTTTTTAAGCTGTGTGCCTATGAACGACCATGCCATTGTGGTCTCCATCTGGTCCGGTGTGTTGAGTGCTATGGATTTCCATCCCAGTGTCCTGCGTTTAGCTGTGTGGTCTGCCTTCTTCATGTCTGGTGATTGCTCACCACATTGACTACTTTCTTGGTGCTGATTGCTCAGTGCCTAAGATCTGGGCATTCGTGGTCTTGGTCATTCGCAACTTCTGTGGTTGACAGAAGTTGGATCTGCACCTCTGGGTTGCTTAAATTGAGAAGAGAGAGATATTGCTGGTTTAAATTGATAAAAAATTAGTAGTTGTCTAGCTAGCAGGCTGTGCACCTGCAGGGCAGTCTTCGGCCTTCGGAAAAATGCTTTCCATTCTGTCACTGAAGGGTAATAATGATGTAATTTATCTTGACAACATCAGAAGGTTGTATGGTGAATCACCTGTTAGGGGAAGGTGGACAGTAGACTTATCAGGAGTGGTATTCCTGATGCTCAACATCTCACTTCTATCTTATTCTCTGATTCTCTCATTGGACTGGGCTTTGAATATATTTTGTTTAAAAACAAGTTAATGCAGTTTACGAGAGTGCCAGGCACTCTGGCCCAATTTCAAACGCAGTAAAGGGCTACGCCATTGCTGGCAGAGTCATTTGGAGTGGAAAGGTATAAGAAGATAGGCACCATCACGTAGCACCCATACACGCCGCTAATGCTTTGTTCTTGAATGCTGGCTAGCACATATTCTGACTCTCTCACATATCAGATCCCACATGGTGGCCATGGGGGAGTCCTTGGGTTCACCCTTACTCAACTCCATACAACTACAAACATATTCTCTGCACCACACCCTGAAACCAGCAACATTGCAATAGAAACTGTGCATGGTACACTGCAAAAGAACACATGCATAAAGCATTAACTTTCTACATACTGACTGACCAGTGCATATAAAACAACTCCATGCAACAGCATCAGTGAACGTGCATGTGTGCGCTTTGTCGGTGCTGGACATCCATAAGCATGAAAGACAGTCTTTTCACGTCACCTTTCTACAGCCCAGATCTGTTCGCTGTCCAAGGTTAATTATGTTAATGCATATGCTGTTTGCTCTAATTCACATATCTATTATTCATATTTTATTCAGCCTCCCATATTTGTTGTCCTCATTCAGATATCTATAGTTCCACGTCACACATTTCTCTTTCTAATGACAACATCTGGTATTCTGATTCAGGCATTTGCTGTTGTAATACAAATACTTTCTTCTAGTTCACACACCTATATTGCTAATGCACACGCCTGTCCTTGTTCCTATATGTGTTCTAATTGTATTATTCTGCTATACGGATCTTTGTTTCTAATATCCATATTTATAGTTCTTATCCAGAAATCTAGTCGAATAACCAAATGTATTGGTCTAATTATGACATTTGTTGTTCTTACGCGTGCCTATTGTTCAACTTGCCACATCTCCTGTTCTGATGACCTCTTTTATAGTACTAATTCAGACACCTAATGGCCTAGTCCCAAAATGAATTGTTCTAATTCACATATGTACTCCAATTTCCCCATCTATTGTTACCAATTCGAAATACAGCTTTCTTAATTCACAAACATTGTCCACATTCCCAAATGGAACACACCAGTGTAAACATCTAGTCTTTTCTTGTCAACTATGTAATGTATTAATTCCTCCATCTCTTGCAACTACCACCTACTGCTCTACTTCCTAAATCTGTATTCTGATTTTGAAATATATATGTCTGTTTCAGACACCTTAGCTCCATATTCCCAAATCCTAATTCAAGTATCAATTTTACTGAATGCATTAATTGATGTTACAGCTTAGACTACTATTATTTTAATTACTACATGTATTGTTTCAGTTCTCACATTTAATATTTAATTGACCTTGTCACTTGTTCTGATGTCTTCATCAATTGTTGGAATGCAGGAATAAATTGTTCTTATTACACGTCTGAAGTTTCAGTTTTCATATTTATTGGTCTACTGGCCACGTCTGTTGTTGCAAATCAAACATCTGTTTTTATAATTCCAACATCCACTGTTCTAATGTCCATGTCTAACGTTCTATATTGTTGTTGCTCACTTATATTGTATTTATTTCAATGTAAAGTTTTCCAATTAACACACTATTGTTTCGATTCAGACAGAGACATCTATTGTTCTAACTTCCACATCTATGCCTAAATCTATTATTTTTATTCAAGAATACTCAATTCAAATCTCCACATCTGGTGTTCTTTTTTTTTTTTCAAGTGAATTTTATTGAGAAAGAGTTTTATATACAAGGTACATGAAAACATGAGTACAGTATAGGTCGCCCGAGGGGGGAAAAAGCTTGACAACATTATATGCCGGTTGGGTTACATACGGCCTTTTGTGAGAGCATGCGTGCTACATTCGTATACTCGGTGTGTGGCATTATCAGCGGCCTGTGTATGTACCCCCAGGTGACGGGGAAAGGAAAGTGGGAAAAAGAGAAAGTAAGAAAGCGGGAGGAACACATTGTTCGAGTTCTGGCACCCTTTGTTCTGTTACCCAGATCTATTATTTTCATCCATGCAGATTTTATTCTGTTTTATACATTTTGCATTAACATCCCCAAATCTACTTTTCTACTGCCCTAATCTATAATTGAAATATTTTTATGTATTTATGGAGCAGCAGACAAAAAGCATTTAGATGAGAAATAGTGTACATGAGAATATAGCAAAAAATAGCGGTTTTAAATATTGATTTTGGACACTATTTTGTAAAAAGATTAATAGCATGGCTATCTGATAAATGGATTACTACTTTTCTACTTATCACATCTACTGTTGTTTTTTCTCATCCATTGTTCTCCGGCTTATATCTCATTTTCTGATTCTCAATTCTACCACTCAGATTCTGACATCTGTTGTTTTATTTCCTAAATCATTTATTTAGTTCTGATATCTATTACTCTGGTAATCATTCAAATACTACTGTTCTATTTCCAACATCTATTGATCTGCCGCCCATGTGTATTATTGTAATTGTGACATACATCGCGTTTTAATTCACACATTTATTGTACTGCAAACATGCATTGTTTATTTTTTCAATTCTGCATCTGTCACCCTTTTGTCACAGCAGGGCGTTTTTAGTACTCCCTTCTATTGTTCTCATTCCTAAACCATTTATTCTACATAGACATCTTTTTATACGTTTATTTTTCTGCTGCCCGAATCTGTTATCCTACAGCCACAATACTTACTGCTATTGTTCAAAATCCTAGAACAATAGAACCGAAGATTGTTCTAAATCCTAAAGCCATTTTTCTACCTAGACAACTTTTAATACATTATTGGCCAGATGTCTGCATCGGTTATCCTACTGCCACCTCTACTGTTATGATGTCACATTTCTTATTTCACTGCTATTTTACTATCTTCATCGATTTTCTGCCTTTATCACTTGGAGACTTTTTTTTTGAATGAGCGAGTCTGTTCAGTGCTGTTTGTCGCACGTAGGGTGTTTTTTAAAGTTGATTATGCTATTTCTGTCTCCTTTATCGGGATCAGCCTTGAAAAAGGTTCTGCCTTATCGAACAGTGGGGCATATTTACAATAGAAGTGACGGTGCGCGGCACTAGCCTTCTCGGCTTAACGCAGCGCTCTGCCACTTCTGAAACGCAAGGCTGCACCATATTTACAACAATATGGTGCAGCCCTGCGTTTCCCCCAGTGCTGGCGCTAAATGTAGCTGCCTAGTGCCAACGCAGGCACCCTTGCACCATAGTGCAAGGGTGTCTGAGTTGCAGGGGAAGATTGTTTATGTGCAGGAAGGTGTCCCTTCCTTCACATAAACAATCCGAAAATGGTGTTTTGTAACTTCTATGTGTGCTGCTTAATGCAGCACAGATACAAATTGCAAAACGTCATTTTTTAATGATTATTTATGTGCAGAAAGGGACACCTTCCTGCACATAAATCAATGGAGCTTTGCTGTTTCCATGTGTGCTGCGCAATACAGCCCACCACTAGCGTAACGAAACTTGAGAGGGCCCCCTGCAAAATACGTGGAGGGTCCCCCTACGGACTCAAACAGGAGCGCACCAGCCAGAGTATTATGCTGAGGGGGCGCCCTGGAGTTGCACCCCCCCCCCCCGCACCGTAGGGACTGCGGGGTTCTGTGTTACGCCACTGCAGCTCACATGGTAACAGCAAGAACGAGGAGAAATTAAACCTTTCTCCTCGTTGCACTAGGGTAAGACCAGGTTACCCTGGTCTTAATTTTGGCGCTGCCCCATATTTACGCCACCCTTGTAAATATGGGAAAGTGTCAAAATCAATGGGTGTTGCTGCGGAACGCCCAACGCAACACCCATTGCCCTCACCTTTCACGCTAGGTATAGCGTGAAAGGGTACCTTATTTACAAGGCAGCGTTAAGCCACGTTAAGTGGTTTAACGTTGCATTGTAAATAAGGCAAAGCCCCTATCGCCACAACAATGTTGTGAAAAGTGACATTGTGGTGGTGATAGGGGCTTGTAAATATGCCCCCTGTGAACAAAGTAATGCATGCAAAAAGGAGTTTACTGAATTTTCGGTGCTTTCTCCTTGGTGCTAAGCATCGAGCAGCAAATGCACAGATTGAGAAAAATACAGATAAAAGGATATATTCAACTGAAAAGGAAGGACAAATGCAACTTCAGAAGACCACTTGGACTCCTGAGTAATAAGTAACAGTTTTGCTCACAGTGTCCTTTTGTAATAAATGTAAAGAGAAGTCAGGCGCAGGTAGTGACCACGAAGAATCTGTTTTCAAATGCAACCAATGCGGAAACACACACGTTTTGTTAGGAAGAGAACAGGTCTGGCTCTGTCATAATGAGACATTTCTCGTTTTTGATATTCTGAAAACAAAATGTAACTAAGTGACCTTAAAAATAACAAAAACAGGGGGTGTGTCCTAGATGGTGACGGAGTAGGACGTGTGCTAGTGTCCCTCCTGCGCCACGCTAGTCTCAGCATTGAGTAGCACCCTCTCGGGGCACCGTTTCCACGCGCGGTAGTGTCACCTGCGTCAGGCTGCCACGGACGTCCTGCCGGTGGCCTTGGTTTTGCTCCCGGTGCCTGGGAAGCGGAGGTTGGAGACACAGCCTTCCCGCAGGCCGGCAGCCGAGTCGAACCCTGGGCGAGCACTGGGGAAGGTGGAGCCTATGCCCGCACCCGCTGCTGTGCCCGTACGGACCCCGGCTGGGGCTAGGAGGGAGCGGACACCAGAATTGTGGCAGATGTGAGGAGGCTGCCTGCGGGAGGAGTGACCACCGATCCGGCGGCTGAGCGGGTGCGGAGTGGTGAGCTACGGGAAGCCGGGGCTTTGAGGCCTATCCAGAGCGGAAAGAGGCGGGGCTGAGTGCGGTTTGGCTCCTTGCTGGCTTTGTCCGCCGCTGCCCCGCCGGCTGTGAAGACCCGCCCTGGGGCGCTGGATCGCTCTCTGGGGCCCTGAATCCAGGCAGGGTTCTGGAGTCGCTCTGGGGCCTTTGCTATCTGGCCCGGGAACGGATTTCCCTGAGACTCTGAGGCCTGCCTGACTTTGAGGCCTACCTGGGAGTCGGGAGCCTGTTGAAAGCTGCCTGCCATCTGGAGAACCCGCGATGTGCTGATTCTTGCTGCCCGGACCCCCCCCCCCAAGACTGTGCTGCATGGTCGCGTGGTGGCGGATGCGGCATGGGGCCCTACATGAGACGGCGATCTTGCGGCCTGCCTGCCGGGGTGAGTCACTGAGCCCTGTGCCCCGGGGGTGTGTGGATTGCACTGGTGTGTGGTGGTCGGGGAGCCTGCTGCCCCGCTCCCCTGGACTGGGGCTTGAGAGTCATTAGCGCCCACTGCTGCCTGCCTTTAGGGGTGGCCCTACCCCAGAGAGCTGACTGGAGACCGCTTGTCGAGGTGCACGAGGGGTGTCCCCCGGCTATACAGGCCTGCGCACAGAGGCGCTGAATTTCCTATCAGGGGACCGGACCTTTGGGGCTTACGGAGGCCTCCTCCACGTGTGCTGGTGGGTCCTGGCTGAGGCGCTCTGTAACTTCATCCCGCACTGTTTCGCCCTGCGCTTGGGCCCTGCCTGAAGACTGACCGGGTGGCGGCTGGTTTCGCGGAGTGCCCCCTTTCCAGCGAAGGGCTGACAGTGCCGGCCCCCCTCCCCTATGGGACCGAGTTTGAGGGTCTCGAAGTGAAGTGAGACACATGTTGCCGGTGTGAGGCCTGATTGAACACGTGGGCGCCTGGCCCGATTGTGAGAGCGGTGCAGCGGCCTTACCTGCCTCGGGAGCGTCTTGCGGAGGAGGGACCCACCGCACTCGGCCATGGCGGCGGCTAGGATGAAGAAAGACAAGTCGGGCAAGGACGGAGTACCGAAGAGTGCGGTGCAGGCCGTGTCCCCAGTGGCAGACAAGTCTCCGGGTCGGAGCCAGGCAGAGGAACCTGCGACCAAGGCCTTTATGTTGCAACTTTTTGCAGCAATCGAGGAGAACATTGCAGGCCTGCACGCTAAGCTGGCCGCGGACTTGAGGGAGGTCCGAAGGGACGTGGATGACATAAGAGAGCGGGTAGCCACGCTGGAAGAGCACGACCTTGGGACGGGAGGCGACATCCATCAGCTTCAGCAGGACGTTAGCAGGCTCACCGAGCAGAACCTCGACCTTCAGGCACATGCGGAGGATTTGGAGAACCGGTCCCGCCGCAACAATATTCGGATCAGAGCGGTGCTGTGGAAGAGTGAGGGAGCGGATCTGCGGGAGTATGTCGAAGCCCTCTTTAAGCAAATCCTGCAAGACGAGGAGGTCTCGGACATTCGTATGGACAGAGTGCATCGTGTGGGTCTACCCAAGGGTACGAAAGCACCGCCGCCGGACATTCTCGTCTGCGTGCATGATTTTCAATTGAAGGAACGTATCCTCAAGATGGCGCAGGAGGTCGTCCCTCTGCAGTTCCGTGGACATAACCCAGTGCTCTACCAGGATTTGGCTGCATCAACACTGCAGAAACGCAGGGACTTCAAACCGGTCACGTCGTACCTGCGAGATCGCAACATCGCATACATGTGGGGTCACCCGTTCCGACTTTTTTTCCACTGGCAAAACAAACTGGTACAGGCGCGTTCGCTCTCAGCTGCCATGGACCTCCTTGGCATAGAGCACACAGAGGCGGAGCCTGTGGGCGGTAGCGATACCTTCAGGCGTCGACGACGCTCGACGGATTGGCAGAAAGTGGGCCGCCCTGCGTCCAAGAAAGGGCCTGATTCCTCAGTATGTCTCCAGGAGAGGGGCGCAGCTGTGTTCTCCGTGGCTCTGGTTATGGAGGCGGCTCCAGATGATGTCGTGGAGGTGGCGTGAGGCCCGGGAGGGTACACTGCTGGCGTCGGAGGGGGGCATCCCCTGAAGGTACTCTAGTATGTCCTGCTGGATGAGTGAGTCCCGTTTCGGGAATTGGAAGACTGTGGACTGGTACCTATTCCCCTTGCCTTTGTGGCCTGTATTACAAACTTTCGTACTTCACTTTGTCTTTTTCCACTTTTGTTTGGTTCTGTTGTGGGGGGTTCAGTGTGTGTGTTGGGGGAGGGGGAGTGGGTAGGGGGGGACTCTGCATCAGATCTCTGCCGCTTGTGTGTGTGTATGTGCATTTCTGCTCCTTCCCTTCATGCCGATTGGTGTGTGCGCTGGACATGAGGGCTGGTTATGCTTGGCCCTGGATTTGCTCTGGGGCGCGTACGATGCTGATCTAGTTAGATTGGGATGGCTAGGGAGCTGAAAGTGGTAAGCCTCAATGTCAGGGGGTTAAACAACCCAGTGAAACGCTCTGCGGTCCTGTCCCTCCTTGAGCAATCTGGGGGTGATGTACGCCTCTTGCAGGAGACGCAACTCCTGCACAAGGACGAGCGCTGAATGCGAGATAGGACATTCCCCCTTCAGCTGTGGTCATCGGGTCTGGTTAAGAAGAACGGAGTTGCTCTCCTCTTCAGCTCCCGGATGCAATGTAAGGTTTTGACTCATCTGGTGGATATACGGGGGAGGTTTCTGGCGGTACGGGTCCAGTGGGGGGGACACGATTTTTACCATTGGGTCCATGTACGCACCGAACACACAGCTGGAGCCCTTTCTGCGCGCAGCTCTGGCCCAGGTTCTTGCCTCTCCTGATGCTTTCCTCTTGGTGGGGGGGACTTTAATCTTGTAATGGATGAGTCTTGATAGATCGGCGAATAGGCTGCACACCTCGGGGACCTGGTCAACAGAAGGCAAGCAGTGATTGTCAGATGGTGGTTTGCATGATGTGTGGCGGCTACAACACCCCCAGGAGCGCGACTACACATATTACTCGGCCGCACACCAGACATACGCGCGCCTTGACCACTTTCTGGCTTCTTCTGCCCTGTTGCCCCACCTCCACGATGCGGATATTGCCCCCCGTTCCCTCTCGGATCATGCGCCCCTGACGGTCACGCTTACTCTATATAGCGGCTGCGCGACTCCATGCTTCGCACTGACTCTGTAGAGGAGAAGATTAGGGACACCATCACACATTACTTCGCCGAGAACCCCGTCAGAGAAGCGGCAATAGCATCTATTTGGAGGCGCTGAAGCTGGTGGTTAGGGGGGACTTTATTGCTTTAGCAGCCACATACTCCAAGCTTCGAAGAGATAAGAAAGAGGAGCTGGAGTGAGAGGTGCGAGGCTTGGAGTCTATCCACAAACGTACTGGGGCTCGCAGGGTTCGGAGAGAGCTCGAAACCAAGAGAAGCATGCTGAAGCATTTGGATCTCGATAAGGCGGAATATGCGTTGCTGCGCTTGCATCACAAGTTCTACCTGAGTGGGGACAAGGGGGGTAAAATGTTGGCACATCGCTTGCGTCCCCAAGCCCAATCACATGCCATCACTGACATCCGTGATCACCAGTCTGTGTCGCATACTACTGACTCCGAGATCGTAGCGGCCTTTCGCCGTTTTTACCAGACCTTGTACACAAAGGAGGGTACATCGCCCGCAGATTGTGATCGGTACATTTGAGGCGGCTGGCATTACCCCCTTGTTGGAGAATGCTGTCGAAGACCTGAACATGGAGATCCGCGTGGAAGAGGTTATCTCCGCCATTGCTCGACTAAAGTTAGCTAAATCCCCCGGGCCTGATGGTTTCTCAGCACTTTTTTATAAAACCTTTTGCCGGGAACTGGCTCCGTTTGTGACCCGCCTCTTTAATTCGTTCCTGGATACGGGCTCGGTCACGCCGTCTATGTCTGATGCCGCCATAACGGTCATACTCAAGCCTGGCAAGGACCCCGCTGATTGTAGTTCCTATCGACCAATCTCCCTCCTTAACATCGATGCCAAGCTCTTCGCGGGCATTCTTGCGGCGCGGCTTAGCCCCCTTCTGGATGGCGTGGTTGAACCGGACCAATCGGGCTTCGTTCCTACCCGCCAGGGCAGTGACAATACTAAGAGATTGCTGCACCTGCTGGATGGAGTCCACCGCGCAAAGACTCAGGCCTTCCTCCTATCCATCGATGCGGAGAAGGCCTTTGACAGGGTCGAGTGGGAGTTCCTTTTTCGAGTACTACAGGCTTTTGGACTGAGGGGTAATTTCTTGCGCTGGATTCAGGCCCTATATGCGTCTCCGAAAGCGGTCGTGCGGGTCAATGGCTGTAGATCGGCTCCATTCTCTATTACTAGGGGGACGCGGCAGAGGTGCCCTCTCTCGCCGCTCCGGTTTGCGTTTTATATGGAGCCCTTTGCCCAGCGTGTAAGATCCCACCCCGACATTGTGGGCATTTGATTTGGAGCTGACGAGCATAAAATAAGTCTGTACGCGGATGATGTTATTCTGGCTCTGCAGAACCCCGCTGCCTCTTTGCGCTGCCTCTCTGTGGAGATTCGGGCTTTCCATGGCGCAGCTGGCTTTAAGGTTAACTTTACTAAATCTGAAATCCTAAACATTTCTGTTTCGCCGGAGGAGGTGGCTGAATTGCAGCGGGATTTTGACTTTCGCTGGACGCAATCTGACATCACGTATCTGGGCATCGGCCTTGCGCCGACTGTGCCCCAGACGCTCTCCTTGAACTACAAACTGATAGTGCAGAATACCAAATCTATCTCCGCATGGTCGCGCCTCAACCTGTTGTAGTTCGGCACGTTAGCGGCTATAAAAATGACCCTTCTGCCCAGAATACTTTACGTCTTTCAGATGCTCCCCCTCACACCACCGAGGGGGGCTCTGAAGAAACTCCAGGGCCTGCTGAATAGATTTTTCTGGGACAACAAGCACCCCCGGGCGGCGTTTGCGACGAACACACTCCCGAAGGCGGCAGGCGGGTTGGGTTTCCCTCATCTCACGGCCTATTTTTAAGCCATCTTACGCTTCGTGGTTGAATGGAATAGGCCGGAATCAAGCAAACATTGGTTATTCATGGACCAGACTGTGGCGGGTTGCAAAATTTGGCGGGAACTCTGGTTGCCTCGCAAAGATAGGGCATGGGGGCTATACTCCTCGCCAGTGACGTCACCGACACACAAGGCATGGGATCAATTGGCACTTCATAAAGGTTGGACGACCTTCCCCTCGCCCATGACGCCGATTGTGGACAATCCCGCCTTCCCCCCTCGCCTTGCGTCGCCGGTCTTCCACCGCTGGCGAGAGAAGGATTGTAAGAGGGTGGGTATGCTTTTTGATCTTGAGGGGCTCGTCCCCTTCTCGGTGCTTCGATCTGAACATTCCCTACTGGAGTTCTCAGATGTTTTTGCCTATGCGCAGGTGGCACACTGGGTGACACACCCGGCCAACGTGGCATTAATGTCGTGCTCTTTCATGACTTTCGAACAATGGCTCCTGCGCAAGAAGAATGATCGGAGCCTTATCCCTGAACTGTATGCTATGATTTTGCGTGACCCGCGGCGGCAGCGTACAAAGGCGCAGGTGCGTTGGGAGGTGGAGCTGGGGCGTCCACTCGCGCAGAAAGGGTGGGAGCAGGTATTCTATCGCGCACATCACACTACAGCTAACACTGCGGGTACGGAGTCGGCCTACAAGCTAGCGACGTACTGGTACTATACACCACCGCCCGTAGCATCCTGGGACAGGGATAAATCCAGTCTTTGCTGGAGAGGGTGCGGTATGTCGGGCAATCTCCTGCATCTGTTATGGCACTGCCCTAAACTAGAACGATATTGGAAAACGTTCTTGATGAACTAGACGCTGCGTTCTAGATCACATTGCCTAAGCTCCCCGAGCATACACTGCTAGGCCTCCCACACCCTGCTTGTTTCCCTCTGCTCACGCCGCTAGGGCGACAAATTGCACTAGGACTGCTGACTGCAGAACAGGTTCTGCTGGGGCTCCTCAGACGTCCCGGATGTGCATGACTGGTTGATGCGCTTGTGGCATGCCTTGGCGATGGAACGTCTCTCCTTGAATATGGATGGCAGAGGGTCCGAATATGCTACCCTGTGGGCCCCGTTTTTGCGGCTTCTGTCTAGGGAGTTTAGAGAAGTCACATGTCCAAAGTACCTACAAGTCCTACAGCTTATCCCCCTGGATCCGATGGGTGCTGTGCCAGGGCCCTAGGTTCTAGGGACGGATCTGTCTGGATCAGTATGGTCGATGTGATGCACTTACCTGGGCTGTTGGATGATGCGGAGTGGGGAGGGAGGGTGGGGGGGAATGGGGGGGGATTGACTATTGGGGATGGATGGAGGGGGGGAGGGGGATGTTTCCTCTATTTTCTTTCTCGGTTTTTGCTGGTTTTCTCTTCTATAAAAATTGCGGACCCCGCTATGCCGGTGGGGAGTGCCTATGGTTTTTACTACGCAGGACCGCCCTCCGGGTTGTAGGTCCAAATGCTGTGTTTAATCACTGCTTGCTTATGCCCTGCCGACGAGTCGATGTAGGCAGCTGGGCTGTGTATGATGCTAACTGGCCGCATAATAAAATGTTTGATTCCAAAAATAACAAAAACATGCGCACAATAGTGACATAAACTTGCATTCATAATATTGTTTCTCCCTTTTTCTGTTCATAGATTCAAGTTGTGTCCCCCATGGCTGCGGATGGCAGTGATGCTGTAAGTATCGTTTACATTTTGGTAGACACAGCAACAGATTTACTCTGTGTTTTGTAAAATGTTTATTGTAAGTCAAATCCTCTTCCAGTGGCAGCCGATCATGTTACCAGGAAGGGTGGCACACATGCATACACACACTCACACGTATGCATTCACACGTGCACACGCACACATGCACATTCACAACACTCACTCACAAATACACTTACATTCATACATACACGCACGCACTCCAAACATAAAAAACACATAAAACTTACCTTCACTGCAACTCTCCGACAGTGAAGCCTTGGGGTCCCAGGAGGGTTGGGAATGCTGCCTTCCCTCCTTGGCTGACCTTATGTTCTCAGCGGCGGAAATCTTCCCGCTAACGAAGGATGCAACGATCTCGGCCTCCGTAGCGGCGGGAATTTGCTCGCTCTGCCGGGTTAGCGATTAATTTTCTGTAGCAAAGTTCTTTAAAGTCTTGGTTTCCAGCTTCCCAACACAGGTACAACTTCCAGAGGCACCACACATGGGACACACACTCCAGGAAGGACAGAACTCTCTAAGTAGAGTTCAGGGAAGCTGGGGGTGAAGTCCTTTTGTTCCTGGGACTTCAAAACAGGGAGCCAGCTCTTCTCAGGCCCTTGGAGATTCCTTCAAGCAGGGGTACACAGCACAAAGCACAGTCCTTCCCCTCTCCTTGGCAGCAAAGCAACAGCAGGGCAATCCAGCAGAGCAACTGCTGGACAATCTTCCTTCTTCAGTTTCAGCTTTCTCCTTGACAGAGGTTCCTTCTTGATTCCAAGATCTAATTTTCTGTTGTCAGGGGTCCTGTACTTATACCCCTAAAAGTCTTTGTTCTCTTTGTGCAAGTGGGCCCTGAGCCCGGTCTGAACCAGTTCTGGGTGTTCCTTAAGTACTTTGTTTTTCTTGCTTCTCCTTTCCTTTCAGAGTGAGGGGCAGGGTCGTCGGCAGCCCAGCATGAGGTGAAGCCAGCATTGTGGAAGGCAGGCACAGCCCTATTCAGGCCCAGGTGCTATCTCCTCCCACCACTCAAGTTGCAAATGCAGTCATTCAGCCTAGGGCTGACACAGCCAGCCTCCTCCGGAATCCCCAGCCCCTATCACTCTCAAACCAGACACTCAATACACAAACAGGCCAAAGCTCACAGAAAGGTCAGACAAGAGAACAGCAACTTTCTAAAAGTGCTGTTCTCAAACACAGGATTTAAAAACAACCTTTCCTAAAAGATGTGTTATTAAATTCTGAGTTCAGGGATACTAGATACAGCTGGTGTTTTTTTTAGAGTACTCAGAGATGAAGGCGCTCTGCCTGGTGTGAACGCTTGTGTGTCTTAGTGGCTGGGTATTGGTATGGTGCGTAAGAGCGAGCGGAAAAGACCCCTTAACCGTTGAACAGAAAATCTGTAACAGACCTTCACAACAATGAAAACAGCAAAGCTCTCGCACACATAAGCAAGGTATTACTAAAGAAATGATGTAACAGTCAATAATATTAACATATAGCCAGTATAGCCAGTAAAATGACAGATGCAATTTCTTGCGTAGTTTCTTAAGGATGAGTAGTTTTAATGAGTCCATAACCAGGCTGGTTGTGGACTCATTAAAACTACTCATCCTTAAGAAACGACGCAAGAAATTGCATCTGTCATTTTACTGGCTATATGTTAATATTATTGACTGTTACATCATTTCCTTAGTAATACCTTGCTTATGTGTGCGAGAGCTTTGCTGTTTTCAGGGATACCAGACTTCTAATTTCTAATTTAAAATATTTCTAGAGCGCAGCGTACACCTTGCAGTTTGTTGGCGCTAGGGGGATTGGCAACTGAGGGAGAGAGACCAGGAGAAAAGGTAAGAGGAGATATTAAAAGAGTTTAAGAGGGGAAGGCCTGGCTGAAGAGGAACGTTTTCAGATCTCTACGAAAGGGGAGGTACTGAGTGGCAGAGCGGAGATGGTCAGGGAGTGAGTTCCAGAAAGTTGGGGCCAGGGTGGAAAAGCTGGCCCCGCCCCACTTTTTGCGTGTGAAACGAGGGGTCTGAAGAAGGGACTTGAAGGAAGACCGAAGTTCTCTTGCAGGTACATACGGATTGATTAATGAAGAGATAAAAGCGGGGGCAGTGCCTTGACGGGCCTGGAAGGCCATGCAGCCGATCTTAAAAAGGGAGCGTTCTTTTACAGGGAGCCAGTGAAGCTCCCTGAGAAGGGGGTGGAATGGTGATAACGAGGAAGGCCATACACCAGCCGGGCTGCCTGGTTCTGGATAATCTGGAGTCTACGCAAGCTGTACGCGGGGATACCATGGTAGAGAGCGTTTGCGTACGCGGGGATACCATGGTAGAGAGCGGTTGCGTAGTCTAGTCGCGATATCACTAGTGCGGCTAGACTTTTATGCCCTATCTTGTTCCTATGGGAAGATCTGCTGGTAGCCACTGTAGCCAGCATCCCCCATGATAGCCTATGGAGCAAGATAGCCTTGCAGCAGTGAAAAACGAAAATGGCTGTAATTCACTACCAGAGCATGTCACCTGCACAAGTACATGCTCTACCTTTCACATACACTGCACCCTGCCCAAGGGGGTACCTTGGGCCTTCCATATGGGTGACCAATGTGCACAAAAAGGGAAGGGTTAGGCCTGGTCAGTGGGGACACTGACCAGGAGGACATGGCAGTTCACAGACTGCATACAGGCTCTGCGGTGGCAGGCCTGAGACACCATTTTAGGGCTACTCATGTGGGTGGCACAATCAGTGCTGCAGGCCCACTAGTAGCATTTGTCATCACCAGCCCTGGCACACCCAGTGCACTTTACTAGGGACTTCTTGGTGATACAAATATGGCAATCATGTATATCCAATCGTAATAACAATTTACACAGAGAGCATATGCACTTTAGCACTGATCAGCAGTGGTAAAGTGCGCAGAGTCCTATTGCCAACAGCCACAGGTCAGGAAAAATAAGGGAGGAAGAAGTCAAAAGTTTAGGGATGACCCTGCAAGAAGGGCCAGTTCCAACACCTACCAATTCCCTAGTACCTGCTACTGCAGAGTTTCTGCAACATGTATTGTCAGTAAGGGACACTATTAAACACAGTTTGGCTGTAGCCAGTAACTGGATGAAATAGCAAGCAGATAAATGCAAATGTCCAGCCTGACTTAGTGGGGCATAAGGTGTGGCTTTCCTCTCGGTGTCTGCCTCTGCATGGTTGACATCCTAAATCTGCTCTCGTTTCCTTTGTTCCTTTGCTTGCTGTTCGTCTTCAACTTCCTCCTTTATGGAGGGTACACCCAGCGTTACATGTCTCTCAGTTGAAACCTTTTATTCTAGATAATTTCCAATGTGTGGGTTTTACCCCTTCACTCCTTGTCCATGGAGTTCCTGAATTTGAAGTCTCTGATATTTCCGATTCTTGTATTGTGCATGGGAAATTGCCCTTTTTGATTCTTTGCAAGGGTTACCCTATCAGTGATCAACTTGGGAGCTGCTGCAGTTGATGCACCTTGACTGATTTGTAGATTTGTTTGTTCCCTCCCAGACAAGCCTAGTGCTTAACAGAGAGAGGTATACTGTCAGGCACGCCCATGGGGCGCGCCATTGTTTTGCAATGGGATGCGCTTGACGGATGCGTCCCTAGGCTGGGCTTGGGCACATTTATCTTCCTTATTTCAACTTTCCAGTAGTTTACCTTATGTTCCAAACATCCAGGTACATATGAGCTAATTAGAGAAACATGTTGGCAATTTTGTATTTTGTGTTTTACGCTCACATGTTACTCCACATGTTACTCCAGAGGAAATGCCATTCTGCACCATTCATAACTTTGTCTTCCAATGACTGATTTGCTTCAAATTTGAGGCAAACAGGTTTCAAACATCTATCTGCCTTTTAGCATGCCAGATTTGGTGAAGGTTTGGCAAAAGGGTCAAACCACTTAAGGTAACATGGAAAACGTTAAAGACGATATCTCCGCAAAGAAGTATAAACAAGGATTTTGCAATCAAAATAGGTCTTGCATCTGCAAAAGTTAGAGCTACTGGCGCTGTTAAATGCAATGTCTTTTACCTATGTGTTTTGGTTTGGAATTTAGTGAATGTATGCATGTGGACATGCCCCATTTTCTCGGCATTTGCATAGGTTAATGGTTTAGGACAGCAAAAAGAGGGAGCTTAATTTAATGTTTAGCAGGCTCTTGATAGCTAAATAATTTAAGAACGTTCGTGGGGGGTGGGTATGACAGTATCGCACCACAACTACAAGCGTTTACAATCCATATTACAGTACAAATAGGTGAGGTAATACATTTAAATCCCATTCTAACAGACCTATTACAGAAAGACCTCTCTGGTTCATGACACAATAAACAACATTATTAGACTAATCTGCTACCATTTGTTTCTTTATGATGTCTCACTAAGCACTGGAGGAGGCAGGGTTAAATGAAAGGCGCTGGAAGGAAAAAACAGAAAAATAAAAACACGTAGGCCGTAATTTAGTAATATTCTTCAAGCACTACCTGACCCTGGCCCACCATCTAGTCCGTTCCCTCTGCCTTTACCCTCCTCCCTCGTTTCGCCCTTGACGATCCTCAATTGTTTCTGATTTGCCTCTTTTCCATACCCCAGTATTACTCCCACCCCGACCCCACCTAATGGAACTCTGCTTTTCTGTATATAGAGATAACTCTAATCAGTAGTATATGAAGTAGACCTTTGTACTCTCTACC
Source organism: Lissotriton vulgaris (assembly GCF_964263255.1). Taxonomy (NCBI): domain Eukaryota; kingdom Metazoa; phylum Chordata; class Amphibia; order Caudata; family Salamandridae; genus Lissotriton; species Lissotriton vulgaris. The sequence continues at coordinate 1,269,799,820 of NC_141694.1, read as the reverse complement.
ATTCCTATGTGACTCTTAGAGTATATCCATTCGTATCCCTTCCTTATGTATATAGAGAACTCTTATTACTAGTATATGCAGTAGACCTTTGTACTCTCTACCATTCCTATGTGACTCTTAGAGTATATCCATTTGTATCCCTTCCCTATATATATAGAGATAACTCTAATTAATTAATTAATTGTTGTGTCTTGTAAAGCGCACTGCTACCCGGAGGCCTCGTAGCGCTATAGACCGCTGGGGAACCCGTCCTGGCTTTCCCTGTGAGATAGTCCCTCCTGGGGGTCTCCAAGGTGAAACCAGGCATCCCCAGCGTTTGTGTGGGGCCGTTGTGGAGATGAGGCAAGCTAATGCCCAGAGTTGCCGAGTGTGCTCCCTGGTCGGAGTAGGCACCGATGCGAGAATTATCAGTCCGCTGATCCTGGTCCAAGACCCTGCCGCGTCGGGAATCGAACCCTGGTCCCGGGCCGTTCTCTGCACTCGGGTCTGCCGCCTCTAACCAGTGAGCCACACCTCTCCACGAGTAATCACTAGTATATGCAGAAGACCTTTGTACTTTCTACCATTCCTGTGTGACTCTTAGAGTATATCCATTCATATCTCTTCCTTGAGTGACTTTACTATTTGTACATTTGCAATTTTTCTTTCTGTTTATATCTCTACTTTGTGTAATTTTATACCTTGTACATTTGCAATATTTTCTGTTTGTATCTTTTATGTAACGCATGTAATCCTTAGTCCTTATGTTTTGCAACTGGTTCTTATGTAAAGCGCTCTGACACCTTCGGGTAAAGTTTGCGCTATATAAAATCACATTAAATAAAATAAAATAAGATAAAAATCATCAGTGCTGCGTTGCGCAAAGGGTAAATAAATGTGCAGTGCCATATTTACAGACGGCTGCTTGCTGATAATTTCATTATTGGTGCTTTTGCCCACTGGGCTGTTTTCCAGCCTTATATTGGGGTAGACCGTGGACTTTGGGGTGCACTAACGCTAGCCATAATAACAAATAACTCCTCTGTAGAGCACCCAGCCACACACCAGATTCCTCCATGACACCTAGAGAGTAGAATGAACAACCTAATATGTGTTTCATTCAACTGGCTGGGCAAGTTTCTGCATTCTGCCAAGTATGGAATCATAACACAATTTCTTGGCAAAAGAGACCAATACAAACAGTTTCTCCTCGACCAGGAGGAACCCGTTCAACCAGTCTGCATTAAAAGCCAGCTTGACATGCTGCGGCTCAGCTAAGCTTTGTACACAAAGAGTGATTCACGCCTCGGTCAGCTCCCAGCAAACAACCGGGAGAAAATGTAGCCTCCAGCAATCTAGTCGACCACATGAGGAGAGGCCAATATTTTAACTACAAAACAAGACAAGCCATTGTTAATGTAGCTCTTGGTCGACAAGATTTGTGTTATGATCATCTACAAGGGTGCAACACAAGCCCCTACATAGATTCTGAGCGGGTAGGATGTCAACATGCTGTATGCAAAAATATTGTTTGACATAAATATTATGTCCTAAGTATCCTTTATACGAGTATCTCCTGGTTGTTTGTTGATTTTCTATAACCTCTAATAGGGTGATAGTATTCTATACAATATTTAGGACACAATCTTTGTCAGATGATACTCTGACAATGATATTCAGATACCACACCTCTGAATAGGAACATAGGGGGTTATTTTAATGGCGGTCGGACCGCATCCAATGGCTCATTGGATATGGTCCAACCGCCATCTGCTGATGCGGTCAGACCAACGCATTACAATGCGGGCTGTCTGAGTCTGCAGGTGGAGGGACAGTCTGTAGCTTCCCTAGGGTTCCTTGAGCCAGTCGGACCGTCGGAGGGTCAATATTACCTACAATAGGGGCGGAGCCTTCTCAGGCACCGCCGTAGGGATTACAATGTCCCTTTCCGTCTGCCCTTTCATTGTGTTTTGCTTGCCATGAAAAGGCAGGTGGAAAGTGACTTTGGGGAACCCTTGTGGGCCGCATTACACTCCTGGCCCTCCGCTATGGGGCCTGCCCCCTAAACATCCTGCACTGTGTGGCAAGCACCGCATGGTGCCTGCCACACGGTGCAGGGATGTTTCGAAAGTGTATATATTCTATTGTGGCATGTGCTGCCAGCCGCAGCACAAGCCACAATAGAAAATATACACTTTGTGACCGCCGTTAAGGCTGTGGCATTGTAATTAGGGCAAGGAAACCACTTGCTCCTTGCCAGGTGGACTCTTTTCCGCTACGGTGACGGTCAGACGAGAGACCGACCAGCATCATAATGATGCCCATAGTTTTTGGGATTCATATAGCTGCTGACAAGCATCAGCTTTTCTGCAACTGAGTAAGATTTAAAGGAATCTGGTAGCCTGAACTGTCTGCAAATGTTTTTTTGGGTAAAACTATTGTATTCGAACAAAAAGACTCAACAGCACATATATCTAAAATATTACTATTAAAGACTATTGCAATATTTATCTCAATTAAAATTTTGAAAAAGGCATGACTAATCATATGTACATGTTTAAATTTTTAATTTGCATCTCTAAATGAAGATTCACCCAAAATTGACTCAGGACACAGTAATACAGCTTCGCTATTAATAGTGTTGGTCAGATATTTTCTAAACAGCTGTGGTGTAATCCTTTCGGTGCTGATGACGGCTCCCAGTCGTCATGAGTCACGGTGGGCGTGTGCTGATGACGGCTGGGAGCCGTCATGACCACGCCCGGCATCGGAATGTCCAGCACCGGGGCGGAATTCCAGCTACAGCCAAGGTGTTAAAGGGGCGTTCTGGCAAATAATTTCACAGAACATCGCAAATCCCCATGTGGCGTAAAGAACATAAGTAACATTCTAAAAACGTGTATTGATGGTGTTTGTTAAAGATGCAAGCTAGGGAGATGAATTTGTTCTGTATTCTAAGGTGGATGGCTCCTTTAAGTTATTTCATTAAGGGGGCAAATCATTGACCTGTGGAGAGTCCAAAACAAAGTAAGTTCCAGGCCTGGTGAAGTGACCAGAGGACAACTAAATTATAGCTAAATTTCAGAATGTCTGAAGAACGTTTGCTCTCATTTTACAGTGTGTGAGCAGCTTATTTTTGCCCAAATAGCCAAGGTGGTGTGATTTAACTCCTTGAAGGCTACCAGTGATTCAATAGAAAGAAAGTGGTTGGTTACCAGAATTATCAGGATTACAGTGAGGTTATTGTTAGGAACTTCTGATTAGCGTAGGTGGTCTGCTGCAGGCAACTTAGCTTTACATGGTGTGACAGCCAACACGTTTCACCCTCTCTCAGCACACAGGCTTAGGGCTTTCGCAAGGGGCTAGACATAGTTTTGTCTTGGGTATGGAGACAGATATAAACAATCTCAAATTCAGAATAAAATCAAGCACTTAGAAGTTCGGGCAGGGTATCCACTGTGCCGTCTTGCTCGCGGAACCTTTAGTGTCCCCCACGAGATATGTATCTTAATTATGTCGAGAATAATTCAAAACTGGTCACAGGTTCAAACAAACCACATTGACTTTATAGATGAGAGAACCTGTGACCTGTAGTGACTTCTTCTTGACATATTTAAGATACATAGCTCGTGAGGGCCACTGAAGGTTCCGCAATGTTGCAGGCCAATGAAGGTTCAGTGAGCAAGACTGCATAGTGAATACACTGCCCCGCATTTGATGTGCTTGATTTTATTCAGAATTTGAGACGGTTCATGTCCAACTCCACACCTAGATACAACTATTTCTAGCACCCTGAAAAAGCCCCAGGCCTGCGCGTCAAGAGGGGGCAAAACACGAGTTGGCTGTTTTTCCTAGTTTAATTCTCTTGGATTACGATTAAAAACAATTTAAAAAAAATAAACCCTCAATCTTTAACAGTTGAGCACCCTAAATTAACCAAGTGTATCTCATGTATTAGGTAAGGGTTCAACAAAATTCTTACAGGCTATGACTGTTTATAAGGCATATTCATTACTCTACACAGTATCATTCAGATGTATTTTGTTATCAATTCCCTATTCATTTTCTTCTGTTGTTACTCAATTAATGGAGATATCGACAGGTTGTGCAGGACTCGGGCATATGCACGGTGGCAATCAGCAGGACTGTTTCATGTTGCCCTCACATATCCCAAAGGGATGTCATGCTTCATCATAGGGCTATTGCTCCTCATTGGGACGGCGCCGCAATGCCCAATGGCTCCCCTGAAGGGTCACTTTGGCAGAGATCTTTTATTGGTATGCTGTATGATGAATGCAAGGCAGAGCCTAGGTGGGATGGTATCTCATGTGTGTTGATGTGGGTTAAAACTGATCAAGGAGGCCACCAATTACTTTTAATAGCTGGACTGCCCTATCAGATTAAAAATCTTTATCGGTAAATGCTACCATTGGGGTCATACAGTACCCTGGTAGTCTGATGTGAGTTCCCTCTTTAGGGTCCAACTCTAGTCAGTCAACATGTTTAGTGCCCCTAGTGGTCAGGAGGATCCGTGGCGCTTCGTCAGGACAGGAATACTGAGTGATTCTTCCTACCCCACAAATGTGTCAAAAGTGGTGCCCTTTCAGTGGTACCTACTTTTTAATGTTGGCTTTCCAACCTCCATCTCGAGATAAAAGTACTCCCTAGGGTGTGGCAGGGGTGCTGCGCTAAGTCATACTAAATGTTTCTGAGTGCAATGTGGTCATCGCACCTATCCTCTTCCTTTGCTTCCCCAGAATGAGGGAGATTCACTCACTATTCCTGTCCTGAGCAAGCGCCGTGGAACCTCCTGATCACTAGGGGCGCGAGACATGTTGATTGACTAGAGTTGGACCCTAAAGAGGGAACTCACATCAGACTACCGGGCTACTTTATGACCAGTTTGGTAGCATTTACCTAGAAAGGTTTTTAATCTGATAGGGCGGTCCAGTTATTAAAAGTAATTGGTGGCCTCCTTGATCAGTTTTAACCCACATCATCACACATGAGATACCACCCCACATAGACTCTACCTTGCATTCATCACACAGCATACCAATAAAAGATCTCCGCCAAAGTGACCCTTCGGGGGGTTTGTTAGGCAATGCAGCGCCGGGCCACAAGGAGTAATAGCCCTAAGATGAAGCATGACATCCCTTTGGGATGTGTGAGGGCAACATGAAACAGTCCTGCCACTGTGCATATGCCCAAGTCCTGCACAACCTGTTGCTATCTCCTCTTTATCTTTAGGAACAGTAGCACTAATTTTTGTTTGAGACATAAACCAAGGAGCACGGGCACTGGGTCTCTCATCCAGTTCCTAGTACTCCACCTCCCCTCTCTAGGAAATAATTTGATATGTTACTCAATTAAAATCGAATCGTACGAGTTTCGTCCTCTTGGACTTCTTCAGGGCTCTCATGGAATTCCTTCTTAAATAGACATGTAAAGCTCATACATCTGTCAATTGTTCAAATATATTTTGTAGTATCTAATGATGATATCCTCTGATTTGAGAAGGGGCACTCAATGACCTTATATATGGTTATTCCTTTTATAATATTCTTTAGCTTGTATCCAATTCTTCAAAATATCAAAAATACATTGGAAATTGTTGCTGGCATCCTGTTGGTGAAAGACAAGATCCGTTGTTCTCGATCAAATATTTTTACGCAGTGTGATTTGGAGTAAGAGTAAAAACCCCTTGGTTACCTTGGATTTTTATATTCATTTGGGAAATGCAACAAACAAGATGATCTAACTATCTAGTTCTGTCCTTCTCACAATCTATGTATTTTGTTTTAATGGATTAGGGGTTTCCCATTTGGACATCTGGATCGTCTCTAAAATGACCCATTAAACTAGGACGGATCACTTCTGGGACATCTCACCGCTTTCTGCCACTAAAGTTTACGTGGAGTGAGTCAGCTTCAAGAGTCCTATTACAGTGCATTTTTTAAGTTGACTCTGAAACTTTTTAGTACAGGCATCATGTATGGAGATATCATAACTGGATGTTAGTCTTTGAGGAATATGTTGTAGTTTTATGTGCTTCACAGGAATCTGACCAGTTTTACTTTCAAACCTGGTTGATTGATCAATGTGCCAGGGGAATATTTTAGGGTGTTTTGTGGTACCAGATGATGGCCCTTTATTGCTACTTCCAACCTATTTAGAATGTTTAGCCTCCACTCCTGTTCAACCTAATTGGCTTCTGATCTTGTAAAAGTAAGTATGCCTTTAGCGTTTGCTAGTTTTAGTAGAGATGTGTTCTGCGTGATGTCATACATTATTTGTCCATTTGCAGCATTATGGGGGTTCCAGCACTGCCTTAAGTCCTGAGAATGTGTATTCAAACTCTACCCTAACAGTTAGCTACTACTTTGAGAGGTCAGTCATCTCTACTGTAGCCACTCCCTTGTGGCACATGCTTTGGCCTCCACTACAGTCCCTATTGGAAATTGAACTATTCTGTGTTCTGTGTAGTATTTTCATTTTTAGCTTGGCGTTTTTCAGAAGCACAAGTTTTACTAGCCCATCTATGAGTTTCACATTTAGTATTATAAGAGTCCTATCAGGATCGGCTTTAGGGCGGTGCGACCAGTGCAGCTGCACTGGATGCTGACCTGAAGTGGTGGGCACTAACCTTAGGGTGCGCCGTATTTAGCAATAACTTTTTAAAAGATTTTAAAGCCCCTGCTGCAGAGTTCCTTGTGGTACAGCTTTTAGGCAGCAATACAAATGTCAAGATAACCCTTGTAATTAATGTTTCTGCTAGAGAGAGAGAGAGAGAGAGAGAGAGAGAGAGAGAGAGAGAGAGAACAGAGTTTTGTCTAATGCAGTTTTGCTCAAAGTAGTGCAACTGGTTATTATGCCTCCTGCAAAGAACAGATATATATGTTATGTGGATAGCTGAGTGGATTAGTAAAGCCAGACTTTACCAGTGCTTTAAAACACATAAAATGTATGTTAGACAACAGCTATGGAGCGATGAAGGACACTTTTGCCGTATGGGGAATTCAAGGAGGAGGTCATTGGGGACGTCCCAAAAATGATTGTAGCACCGGTTGCCACCAGTACTTGAGTCGTCCCTGAGGCCTGTTAACTCATTTAGGGTCTCCTTGTAAGAATCTCTGGACCTGATGCCCAAATCAATATTCTGTCTTTTTTTTTTTAAACAAATTTTATTGAGTTTTCCGTATCAGGACAAACTTGCATTGCATCAAAGTTCTTTACATAATACTTCCCATCCGGGTAGATATCACAATCAAACATTGTAGGACCCTATAAATTTTAGTCTGCACTACATATAGGTAGCCCACCCTCTCACTGCTCAAGTTAAAAGTGAAGAAATAATAAGAATGGTCCCCGCTAGCTAGTACCTTCTCAGGGTGACAGTTTCAATACAGCTTCAAATCTTTACTACTCTAATTCAACTCCCTCGCCTCCCCCCACCCATCTCTCCCCCAAGCATGTCACTTCCAACTCTGCATAATGTATTCAGTATTCATGTGTGATACATGGGTTTACCAACTTACTAGGATAAACAGTGAAGTTGGATGTGCGCCTCTACTGTGCACTCATGTAGTCTGCTAGTGCCAGGGGTATCAGTTCTGCTGTGCTTGGGTGCTAGCATCTTAATTTCCTAATGCTGGTACAGCAATCTCACTGTCCTCATCGCTATCAGTGTCTGGGTTCTTTATTAGTCCCACTAACGCTTCCCATGCTTTAGCCGCTTCCAATGCCTTTTCGCTACTCGTTCTCTTCGCCAAATGCAACCTCGCTATCCCATCGCATTCCGCCCATTTGATGAATTCCTTCTTCCATCTAGCTATGTTGGGGCACCCCACCGCTTTCCAATGCATCGTGATTTCCCTTTTAGCCAGCAATAGACCCATCTCTAGGAGTTTGCTAGCGATCTTGTTTTTAGCTGTATGTGGAAACCAATGCAGCATACATGGCCCCAGCGCTGGTTCCAGCTCTCTATCCGGTATGGCATTCAGCAAGGCCACTACCTCAGTCCAATAATTGTCTAATTATGAATATCCCCTGAATATGTGATGGAAGTCTGCTCCCTCCCACCTAGCAGCGCGGACAGTCATCCAAAGCAGTGCTAAAGTAGATTTTAATTTTCGCTGGAGTGAGATAAGCTCTGTGCAATATAAAAAAGTGTACCAATTGAAAACGGGTGTTCCTGGTGCTCTTCCATGCTCTCTCAACTACCTCAGCCCAGGCCTTGTCCAGTATCTCGCCCCCCACATCGTCCTCCCATTTACGCTTTAGAACAGCCAGGGATAACAGCTTCCCCTGCGTCATGCACCTGTATAGGCATGTGACCGCCTTAAACTTTCCAGCAGCTGTTACTATATACTGGCATCCCAATGAGGTTGTCGTTCAGTTAGACCCTCCTTCCAGTGTCCACGGATAGCCGCGGTAAGCACCGCATGTAGCAAAAGGCCCCCCCCCTCGTAAGTCAAAATGCTCCTGTAAGTCATGAAAAGGCAGCATGTTACCATCTTCATAAAGCACCCCCATGGTAGTCAACCCTTTCTCACCCCAGTCTACTAATGCCCGCCATGTACCCCTGTGGGGCAGTGCCTCACACATAGAGAGTGGTATATCATGGGCATATGGCACCGCAATTCTTGGCCATTTCAGACTCAGTTTCTAGCACTGCCTTGCAGTTTTAAGGTGCCCTGGAAGGGCGCCAGCACAGACAGGAAGGTGCAGTACCATTTGAGAAAGTAATCTCAATGCAGGGGCTCCATCTCTCCTCTCTTCTGACCCACGCAGCCGCGCTGCCACACTTTGCATGAGCCATTGCAGCTGAGCTGCTATGTAATAGGTTTCAAAATCAGGAACTGCCCATCCCCCCTCTGAGGTTTCATCAAATGGTGGAAGGCGCACTCATGAATTGCAACCAAGGAATCTTCTTTAGTCCAAGAAGTTCATTAATTTATTATGGTAATTCTACCAAACAAGTTACACAGCCAACGCGTTTCGTTCCGTGGCAGAACTTCGTCAGGGAAAAAATAGAAAAGTATTCAAAGGGACCAATGGAACGGCAATGTTACTAAGTGAACAGACGATACTGGTCAGCTCCTGTTGAGTAGTAGGCGCCAGGATAAGTAGGTATTGCTCCACGTATATTAGTTGATCAACTTGCTGAAATATGATTCCCAAGTCGGTACCAAATGCCAGATATCAAGTGGCAATTCAAAACAAAGGATGCTACAAGGGATTTGTTTTAGAATTTTTCGGTCTGAGTTCTGAGTTGTACCACAGTAACACACTCAATAGTATCCACAGGATAACGATCTTATTGTATACAAATAAATTAATTAATGGAAGGTCAAAAAGTAAAACAGAGCAAAGGTATTTATATTTGAAAGAAATCTTTACTGAAAACAAGTTTTGGGAGATAAATATACAAATTAATCTTAGCAAAAAAATCATGAACAAAGATTGGCAAAATTTTATCTATAGTTCATGACCTAACACATCAGCTCCTAGTTAGTGAAAAAAGACAACCCAAATTGATCAATAAAGTGTGGTTGTGAATTCGTGTTGTAAAACAACATTAAAGGAGTTGATGGAATGTCGACGTTTCGGTCTTGGTTGCTGATGTCAAGAAGACCATCATCAGGACGATGTCAATTTAATTGCTGAAGGAAAGACTCTCTTAGGGTTCGAAAATTTAGACCTCCTTTGTAGGCCTGCAAAAAACTGGATAGCTTCGATTGAATTCTTGACAATAAAGAGATGCAAACCGTCTCAGTTGGTTCCCGACGGGTGATCGAGTCACGCTACACTGCTTTGCCGACCGACCCTCTTTTACTAAACATACATATTCGAACGGCGTCCCAAACTCATGGTGTTTCAACTCACCTTGCGCAACCAACTGAGACGGTTTGCATCTCTTTATTGTCAAGAATTCAATCGAAGCTATCCGGTTTTTTGCAGGCCTACAAAGGAGGTCTAAATTTTCGAACCCTAAGGGAGTCTTTCCTTCAGCAATTAAATTGACATCGTCCTGATGATGGTCTTCTTGAGATCAGCAACCAAGACCGAAACGTCGACATTCCATCAACTCCTTTAATGTTGTTTTACAACACGAATTCACAACCACACTTTATTGATCAATTTGGGTTGTCTTTTTTCACTAACTAGGAGCTGATGTGTTAGGTCATGAACTATAGATAACATTTTGCCAATCTTTGTTCATGATTTTTTTGCTAAGATTAATTTGTATATTTATCTCCCAAAACTTGTTTTCAGTAAAGATTTCTTTCAAATATAAATACCTTTGCTCTGTTTTACTTTTTGACCTTCCATTAATTAATTTATTTGTATACAATAAGATCGTTATCCTGTGGATACTATTGAGTGTGTTACTGTGGTACAACTCAGAACTCAGACCGAAAAATTCTAAAACAAATCCCTTGTAGCATCCTTTGTTTTGAATTGCACATTGCCCAAGCCTACAAGGGTCTATTGGGTTTCCCCTGCCAATAACAAGATATCAAGTGGCAGCTCGCCCCTGGCACACAAATTAGTCCAGGGATGAGTTTCGAGTCCAGAAAAAAATTATATATAACTTGCAAGGTGCACTCGATTCAGCTTCCGCTGTGCACGCTCAGAACTCGGCGGCTCCCGGCATGATAACGAGGAGAGGGCGGTCCCTCTTCGACAGTGGGGAATAAACAAAACTTTGCCCATTTTACTCTGAGTCCAGCCATGCAATCATGCCTTCGCCCCTAAGAGTGCTTGCCCCGTGTCTACTGAAAACATTAGCAAGTCGTCAGCATATAGGGATATGTTGTGAATATGGCGTAATATCGCCCTGTCCTGGCCTTAGCCGCCAGTGGGTCCATGGCCAGACAAACAGGAGCGGGGACAGCGGGCAACCCTGTCTCGTGCCCCGATTCACATCACAGGCATCAGATATCGATCTACCCGTCCTAACCCTTGCCATAGAGCATTTGTAAAGTTAAGCAGAGCATTCTATAAGTTAGTCACCCAGTCCAAATTTCACCATGACGTGGAACAAATAAGGCAATTCCAGGCTGTCAGGGGCTTTTTCTATATCGACAGCAAACACAGTGGCTGCGTCTTTAGGATAAGAGTCTGCTTCTAAGATCTGCATTAGGTGCCTAATATTTAGGGAATGTATTCCTAGAGGGAATAAATTCAGCCTGATCCGGATGTATGATGGTTGACATGTAAGGCAGGAGTCGAGTGGCCAATATATGACTCAGTATTTTATAGTCTGTATTAACCATGGATAACGAGCGGTATGCAGACCGGTCCCATGCTGGCTTACCAGGTTTAAGGAGAGGGATGATAACTGCCTCTCTTATTGACAGTGGGAGCAGGCCTATATGCTTTGCATTGTTATATAGCGCTACCAATCAATGTGCTAGCTGCTCAGCATAGGTTAGATAAAATTCTATCCGGAGACCATCCGTACCTGGAGTCTTATGAGTTATCCCGCTCCCCAGGATGTTGAGCCCTCCAAGTGTCCACTAGCCCCCAGTGGCCCTACCAATGCCACTTCGCCTCTGCTATGGTGTGGATGGGCGCAGTAGGAAGAGGCGGGTGATAGCGGTCCAAGTTCACATCTGATGTACAATTAAAGTCCCCACCAAGCAATACTGACCCAGTGATATAGGGTGCTAATTTCCCTGACAGCTGTGAGAAGAAGGCAGGTTTTCAGTATTGGGAGCATATATGCTCCCCAAGGCTATGTTGTGACCGTCTAGTTTTCCAAGAACCACTACGTATCTGCCCTCTGGATCTATAAGACTCTCTCTGCACTGAAAGGGCACCCCCGCCCGCACCTAAACCAATCCTCCCAGAGAAAATGCAGAATAGGCAGTGTAAAACACCTGGCCACGCCAGTGCCATTGTAACGCTGCTCTTTCCTGCGCCTTTAGGTGGGTTTCTTGCAAAAGCGCAATCTGAACCCCCCTGCGGACTAAGTATGCATGTATTTTGTGTCAACGCCACATAGAGTGCATTCCCCGTACATTCCATGATATACACTTCAAGTCGTTGGTGGTACCCATCCTAACAGTGTTGGGAAATCTGCGATGAAAACTGCCCTAGTGACATGCCTGGCCCTAACCAACCCTGAGCCTAACAAACAACCCCAGCCCCCCTCCCCAGGACTGCTACCTTTAAACTAGTACCCATCCAAACCATATGAAAATCCACACTAAGGCCTCCATCTACTACAGAGGCTCTGGGGACAGCGGCTGGCTCGGGGCTTCTCTAACCAGTACACATCAGCCTCATCATGAACAGGACAGTCCGGGGCATTCACCAGTCTTTAAAAGCAAAAATGTTCTTCTGGATACTCAGCCCACTCTGGATTACCACCCTCGTTCAAATAATGCCATCTGCCATCCGTGGTGTCACCTCGGCCATCCGTTCGCCGCTACCATGAGACGTGTCGGAGTCATTGCCCACTGAGTCTCTGGTAGAGCCAGCTGCTTCTTCCGATACTGCAGCTCGATCCTGCGCCAGTGCTACCACAGCTTGCAGAGCCTCCGCCCGCTCCTGTGCAGTCTGAGATAGCGTGGGTTTCTTCTGGGTTCTGTTACAGGGACAACGGTTTGGGCGTGATTGTCGGTTTGTGGCTCGCCCCTGAGCTTCGCCAGGGTTCTCTCCTCACGGTGTCTCTTCTTTGTACATTTCTAGCCAATCCCATGCATCCTTAGGAGAGTAAACATAGTGCGTAGTCCCATCTAGAATAATACACAAGCGGGCCGGGAACATCTGGGAATACTGAAGGCCCTCGTCCCGCAGCGCTTTCTTAACTGCCACTAAGGAGGCCCGCTTCCTCTGCCCCTCCAAAGTATATTCTGGGAACAGCGTAACCCTAGCGTTGTCCACAGTGAAAGGACCCTCCGTCCTTGCTCTTTGCAGGAGTAAGTCCCTGTCACGAAAATGGAGCAGGCTGGCTACCACCGATCTCGGAAGCCTTCCTGGAGCCAGGGGCCTAACCGGCACCCTGTGAGCCCTCTCCAGAGTGTAGAAAGTAGTGAGTCCTCCCGGGGCCACCACGCTCCTGAACCACTTTTCCAGGAAAGCCACCATATCGCCTCCTTCTGCTCCTTCTGGCAGCCCCACCCCCCTGACGTTGTTTCTCCGATTACGACCTTCTGCATACTCGGTCCTTTGCTCCAAATCGTGCACCCTGTCGGTCAGGGCTCCCAGCTGCCGTGCCATATTCTGCTGCGCCGGTGCCAGCTCTGCAACACTGGTTTCGGTTTGCTTGACCCTCTCCAAGAGCTTTCTGTGCTCCTCTCGCAGTAGCCCATGCCCCACTACGACAGCACTAATAACCTGGTGGAGGGCCGCCTTTGTGTCCACTATGGACTCTAATATTTGTTGAAACTAGTGCTGCACCGGGATTTCCTGGGCAGTCTGCAGCTGATCTTGAACACCTTCTTCTTGATCCTGGGGGGCCCCAGTCGGGCGACCCCTGGGTTTACCCATGGTGGTGCAGGCCTGCCTCACCAGTGCTCCATCTAGTGGCGTGCAGTCTCCAGGGGCGACCTAAGTCTGGCGCACTGCACAGTGTCAGCTCCTTCCAATGATGGGGGTCACTAGTGAAGCGTCGTTCTCAGCACCGGTCCGGGTCAGTGCTAGGTTTGTATGCAAGGCCCAGGCCTGTCTCCTGCATCCCAATCTCCCAACCTCCGTGACTGCAGATGGGGGTCACCTGCTCTTCGTCAGCTCCACTCAGATTTGCCCTTCAGTCGCCGCCTCCGCCAGAGGTATCGGGGCTCCACTCTACTCTCCTCAGGTCCTCCCATCAGGGGCCCACAGGCCACTGAATCACTAGCAAGGAGCTCTCCAATGCCTGCCACAGCTTACATGGGGGCACAACATCGTCACCATATTCTTTGCGGCCCCTGTCTTACTGGCCGCTGTTGTGTACTTCATCGCCGCGGGGCGTGGCACCCAACAGAGTCGTCAGTTGCCCCAAAGTTCTTCCCAAGGGGGCCACCGCCTGGTTCTCTGACCCCCTCGGCCGCTGGCCTCCTCAAAAGTCTGGCCCTATGTGAAGCAAATAAGCACCACACTGCTCTCGGGATCCACCCCCTCACAGCTCTCCACTGATCAAGGAGCCATGCCCGTTCAGGCGAACCCTGACTGCTGTGCCAGTCCCGGGTCTTCTGGAGGCCACCTCCTCCCGTCGGTGTGCTGGTCCGCTCCCTCAAGCCGTTGCTCCGGGCCAACGCCGGGTGGTACTCTACTCCGCCCAATCCTTCATCCAGGGCAGTATTCCTAGCCAGGGTCAGGGGGCCGCAGTACAATCTCCCAGCCAGTCCCGCACCGCAAGCCCCACAGGAGCCGCCTGCATGCCTAATTTCTCCAGGGCAAGCGACTCACACCTCACAGCAGCCTCCACTCACTGTTCTGCTCCCAGTGTTCCAGGGGCCTTCTGATCACCGTCATGCGAATCGAGGTACCCGCCCCCGCAAGCCTCCGCAGCAATGCTGGAACTCACTCCGGCGGCTCATCCTCGTCGTCGGGTAGGATTTCTCCTTGCTTTCAGGCCAGCGAGTGAGGGCACAGCCTGTTTCATCGTCAAGGCCTCCTCATGCTGCCGGGCCGCCATCCGCCATCTCCCCCTCCAGGTCGGTGCCGCAGGATAGAAGAGTCAGCAGCTCAGCCTCAATCTGACACCACAAGGCGCTCCCGACCTTCAAAGCGGAGCTCTGCGCTCCCGCTGCCATTTTGAGGGTTCTCGATCTCCCGGGTCAAGTTTGCAGCCTCAGCCACTAGACAGCGCAGACGGCTATCAGCAGCTCTCCAGGTCCCCTCCTCGCAGGTGCAGCCCCGTGGGGGACACCAATAGCATATTGGGCGATCCCAGACACCGATTTAAGCAGGATAACAGCGAGGCTGCAGCGGAGCTCTCTGCTCACGCGTCCACCATCATCCCCGGAAATTCAAAGTGGAAACATAGACTTCCAAAGTAATTCCCTTTTCCAAAAAGGCCATCTCATACTCATGCTATAATCCTGCACTCAGACATTTCCACACCCTGTGGTAAAGTGGAACCTGGACAGATATATTGCATCAGAAGACGTGTGACGGCCTGCATGATGATTTAATGATGACCGTAGGGAGGTCCCCACATCTACATATTTTAAATGAAAATGTTTTTACAACTAAATTCTTACCCTACAGTATAATAGCTGCAAGATGTGCCTTATTTTATGGATCTAACTTCAACATTCAGTTTGATCATCTGGAAAGCATTTGAAGTATACTGTGCTTCGTTCAGATTTGAGACTTATAAATGAGCTTAATGTAATAGAAGATAAAACATAACAAGGTTGAATTGTGCTATGGTTTTCGTTCCCCAGGGGAGGGTTTCATGCATTATGTCACATGATACATGACTATCAGTAAAGCAGAGTATAGTTCCTCAATACTAAGGCATCATTTACAAAGCCATTGAGCCACCTGTTTGTCACTTTTTTTTTAAATGATTCTTTCTTTATTCATTGAATCACAGAGGATACACAAATATACAACATATAAATAACGAACATCAGAAAAACAGCTGTTTGTGACCCACTGATTGATTTTGCTTTGGGCTGCCAAACATACGTTTTAAAACCCAAAGGGAGGAAGAGGTTTGGTGCCAGGTCTGAATAAGTCAGTCGTCACTTTTTTTAACGCACTGACAGCCCAGTGTGCTTGCCTATATTTACAAAGCACCTAAAGTCATCCTGCCTGACTTTTCATGACCTTGTAAAGATGGCCACCTTTCACGCATTACTCTGCGTGAAAGGGGCATTTCATGGGTGTTGCTGTGGGTGTTTAGTGGACCTGCTCCCTTCATGGCGCAGCTCTGCTTGGTAGCTGCTGTGGCCCCCATTGCTGCTGCTGACCCACCGGTCAGAAGTTCGAAGCCCTCCTCCACCGGCGAGCTCGCGCCTGCGCCTCATCCCTGGTGGTTTAGTGGCACATCGTTACTGCTCTACTGCTAGGGCTCCCAAAGCAACCAGAGCACCAAGACCACCCTCCTCACTCGACGGTGGCAAAACCGCAGCCCTCATCCTACTGGACCTCTCGGTTGCCTTCGACACCGTCTCCCACCGCACCCTAAACACGAGAATTCATGATGTTGGCATCTGAGAAGAGGATTGGACTGGACCCTCTCCTTCCTTACCAGCCGAACACAGCAAGTCAGACTTCCCCAGTTCCTCTCTGAACCTATGGAGATCATCTACAGAGTGCCCCAGGGCTCCTCCCTGGACTCCACCCTCTTCAATGTCTACATGGCCCACCTCACAGCCATCATCAGAAGCCACAGACTCAACATTGTCTACCACGCCGATGACACCTAGCTGATCCTCTCCCTCACCAATGAACCCACAGCCACCAGAATCAACTTTCACCGGGGAATGAGGACCGTTGCCACCTGGATCGGACCGAAGTACTCATCCTGTGACCCACCTCCTCAACCTGGGATGACTCATCGTAGTCCGTTGCACTAGGAACCCCTCCTACCCTGAAGAACCACGCACTCAACCTTGGCATCATACTGGACTCCTTGCTCACAATGAACCGCAAAATCAATGCAGTATCCTCATCCTGCTTCCACACGCTCTGCCTGCTTCTAAAGCATTTAGAGGGATCCCCAAGGAATCCAAAGAGATGGTCACCCACACACTCATCACCAGAAGATTTGACCACGGCAACCCACTCTATGCCGTCATCATACCGAAACAGCTCAGGAAACTACAGAACATCCAAAACGCCACAGCCAGACTGGTCCTCGACAACCCCCACCGCAGCCAAATAACACAATACCTCCGACAACACCATTGGCTCCCAATCAACAAGAGAATGCACTGGCTCTCAATCAACAAGAGAATCACCTTCAAGCTCGTCACACATGCCTACAAAGCTCTTAAGGACACAGGACCATAACATCTGAATCACTGCTTCGCATTCCACACGCCTGCCAAACAACTCCGCTCCACCCAACACGCCATGGCCTAGGTCCCACGGATCCATAAGACCAGAACCGGAGGAAAATCCTTCTCTTACCTCACCACCAGGAACTGGAACACCCTGCCCCTCCACCTCAGGCAATCTGTGTCATTGACCCAATTCGGGAAGGCCTTAAAGATCTGGCTCTTCGACTGAACCTCCACACCCAGATGGATCAGCAGCTTCAACCCTGAGCACCTTGAGACCCTCACGGGGGAGTTTGGTAAAGCTGGGAATAAGTCAGAATCCTAAACCTCCCTAGGGGGCGGCATAAGATTGGTGCAATAAGGAGAAATACTTTTACTTCTCCTCATTTTTCCTCCTTCTATGCATGTTGT
Organism: Lissotriton vulgaris; assembly: GCF_964263255.1. Taxonomy (NCBI): domain Eukaryota; kingdom Metazoa; phylum Chordata; class Amphibia; order Caudata; family Salamandridae; genus Lissotriton; species Lissotriton vulgaris. The sequence continues at coordinate 1,269,782,478 of NC_141694.1, read as the reverse complement.
ATGCCGCAGCATGCATAGAAAGAGGAAAATGCCAAAAATGGTTTCCATTCCTCCACAAAAACAATCATCCAAGCAATGCAGGCACCCTTGCAACATGACGCAAGGGTGTCTGCGCTGGCGTATGGCAGCCAATTGTGCACAAGATTTTCTAACAATCACGCTGGCATATCATGTCAATCATTATATGAGGAGCAGCGCAGGAGGGGGACTGAAGGGCCAGTGGAAAAGAAAAGGATGCAGAGTGTGAGGGGTACTTAAAACACAGTATTTTGTAAAATAACCATGTTTTAAGATCTTCAAAACAGCCGATAGTGTGTGTGTGTGTGTTTTTGTCTGAGTGAGAATTTAAAAATCCCAGATGAAATCCGACAGACACATTATCATACCCGACTGAAAGCTACTGTAGCCAACTATTTATGAAATAATACATTTATTAAGCGGTGTGACAACCCAAATATCCCCTTGAAGCTACGCCCAAGCCAAAACTCTGACAGCTAGGGAACTGTAAATGGGTGTACCCTGAAAAAGGAGCTTACACAACACAATAACTCAACATATAATTAAACAAACGGAGTGGTTGGTGGACACTGCTTGCGTGACCTGACATTAAAATGTGTCCCAAACTGTCATGTGACAATAGTTACGTGAGCTGAGCTCACTTTGAGATGGCTAAACACAGAACGTATATGCCACCAGGGAAATTTGTATAAGGTTCCCAGCCTTGATGTGTTCAAAGGTTGATGAGTGCCCCCTCAGCTGCTGTGTGAACACCATGGGCTAAGACTCAAGAGGACACCTGAAAGGAGATAAACAAAATATGTTCCTCGCACAAATAACTAACAATAAACATTTAGTCATTGTTCCAAAAATGCAGGGAATTCTAACAAAACTGTATTTCATTTATTTAGAACAAAAGGTGTTACTTACACTAAGCAACACTTTATGGTCCCATAATGGGGCAACAGAAAACAGTGCTTTCACCAATACTTTTCAAGAAGCACTACCTACTAAAATCATTACTCGTTGATGCGCACTGGTAATCCAGACTGATAATGGGAATTCAACACTTTGGGCTATAACTTCTGGGTATGTGTAGATGTTGTGGGGAAGTAAGTCTCGAGAAGTGTTCCCAAATTATTTTCTGCCACTGGGACTTTTTTTTAGTTCTGTTCGTGCTTTTGGATCGACTGGGTTAAACAAAGCTGCAGATTCCAGAATGCAATAGTGTTTCAATAAAAGCCCAAAAATGGAAATTACCTAAATTGGCAACTAGAAATCATTAGGTAATCCTAAACCTTAGGCCATTAGGGAGTAAAGAATATCGATGAGCTGCGGGTCTCACTGTATTGGTGGATGTCAAATATTGACAAAATGGTGGTGCTGATATGAGATGTAGCTAGGAATCCCAATGGCCATCTCTTTTCTAGGCATCAATCAGATCAACAAAACAGACTTTACGGCTTGCGTGTCAGGATGAGCACTATTAAGTAACAGTTTGACTGAGTTGCTGGTTACTGAGTCTCCTGTCACCTCCACCCCTACTGTTGATGCACCTACAAGGGGTGATCACTGGCTTCTGTATGGTTCTCTGTAGCACAGATTAAGAAAAAAGGTAACATTCTTACAACAGACTTAGAGAAGACATAGACTTAAGGCCTACCAGTAGCCCCTCCCTAACAAGAATGTCCCTAACTGACAGTCAGTTTCTGAGGAGGAAGGAAAACACCTATGGATACTAATATGACCTTCTGGTAGGTATATCAACTTGATATCACGGCATCACCTGACATGAAAAGCTAATCTGGGTATAGCATCATGTGAACCTAATGTGGCCTATTGTGATCGAAGGTATTTCCAAATTAGTGTGGCAGCCTGTCCAAGGAACGACCACCATGGCAGGTTTCAGAATGCATCCCCTAAGGGGAGGAGGTTATGCTCCATTAGAGCTATGGTGAACTCTATTGAGCATGTCCCAATCTGGGGAGATGCATAATGGTGCAAGGCCAGCACCCACTTATACACAAGAAATGTAGTAGATGCCAGCCCCAGCCTCCCAACTTAGCACAGTAGCTTTGGAGGTTCTCAGTAGTGATGGAATGCCCAGTCCTCCCTCCTTGTTTGTCCAGGCCCAGATGGCACAGGATGTAAGGCTTCCTGAACTTAGCTGGCAGTTGGGAGCCTGGTCCTTGGTGGGTTGTCACCCTATGCGCACGCATCCTTGACCTGGAAAAGGTGCAGACTCTGGGATTCCTCCCTGGACAATCAAATAGTCCCATTCATGGAGAATGATGCTAGTCTCTGATGTTCCTACTTTGTCTATCTTCTTTACATTGAAGACCATTGGGATGCGGTTCCTTGCAGAGTCACTGTGCTTTCTTCTCTCTGCAGAGAGAGGCAGAGATGCCAGGACTAGTTTGTCATAGCTTCAGTATGCTGATTGGAGGACCTCTTCATGGGATCCAGACTCTTCAAAACTCTGAGCTGATGAGTTACTGAATTGATGTGCTGTGCGTTAATGGATTTGTAGAGGGCATCCACTTCTGTGCCTGATTGTTCCGACCTGGTTTATGGGATAATTGTGATGTGGGTGTTTGAAGAGTGCACCATGGTCATTCTATATTCCTAATCCCAGCACTGAGTGGACGCTGGGACCTGTAAGTGTAGATGGGTGTAGTCTTCATATAAAAGAGAGGGCTGTTGTCATTCCTCACTATAAACTGAGCGTTGAATATGCATTTTTATCAGTTCTTGGTTCCATCCGCTCAAAGCAAGGAAATCAATATCAAGCTTTTCGAATCTTCACTGTCAATGGCTGTCACAGGCAACAGATATGTCCTCTTTAATTTCTTTCCTAAAGCACTTGCGTTCAGTAGGTTCCTAAAACATGCAAGAGGGTAGGACTTGCTAACAGTACAAATGATAGCAAGCAGGAAAGCATTGCCACAGCTGCCAACCTTTCAGCATTGGTGTTTGCGTAAGGCAGCAGCTTAATGGGCTCATCAATGGGCGGTTCCAAATGACAAGACAAACTATAAAATACAGGACCTGATTCACAGAGGGCCGTGGCCCTCGTGGTGGAGGCCTCATAGTCGTAGGGGAGCTGCCACTTAATGAGAATTCTCTTTCTTTTATTTTTCTTTGTTGTGTAAAACCCCTTATGCTAGCCTTACAGGCATCCCATACAACAATTAGTGAGGTCGAATCAATATTTATATTAATAAATTATTTCAAATGTTCCTTTAATTGTCTTAAGAAATCTATATTTAAAAATAAATATCCAGGGAACGAGAAAGATCTAGGACCTGGCTTCTCTGCTGTGATGTTAAAAGAAAGGAGAATAGGGTTGTGATCAGAGGTCACTCTTGGGCAGATTTCCATAGTACTGGATTCTAAGATCTTATCCGATACCCAGGCCATGTCTATGCGTGAGCATAGTTTAAGTGCAGCAGAATAATAGGTATACCCGGCTACTTTTGGGTATAATACCCGCCCTGCATCCTTTATAGCATGTATTCGACCCAGGTCCGTGATAGCAGCACGTGTCCTTCTCGTTCTCTGAAACGTTCCTCGTCTAGTAGTGTCGATATCATAGCTCATAATACAATTGAAATCACCCATTATTATGTGCTCTCCCTCCCAACCCAGCAGCCCCATATTAACTTGATCAAACATTGATGGTTCATCTATATTTGAGCCATATATGACACAGAAGGTGTATTTGCAGCCTTCAAGTACCAGCTGAGCTATAGCCCATCTCCCCGCCTTATCTACTGAAGTTTTACCAGTTTCTACTCTAAGTTGCTTTTGTTTAAGAATAGCTACTCTTCGTATTGAAGCATTTAAGTCTGTACAAACAAGTACATCATAACCCAATTGCTTAAGCAACCCAATGAGAATTCTCATTGTGGAGATTCCACCCGAGTGCAGAGACTCCCCCATAAGTTTGAGACCTCCACCACGAGTGAGGAGGCCTTCTGCGAATCAGGACCATTGCGTTATTTTCATAAGAGACCATCGAGTTCTGTAAATGACGGAAGGCTATTTTGCCTGGAGCTTTGAAACCCCTTCCATTTTTCCTTTGGGGGGTTGATTGACAAACTTTGTGATGTTTCTTCTTCTTTGTTGGAGAGTACCTCTATATTTGTTTGGGTGGTGTTCCGTTTATCCTGGCAAAGTAGGGAATGAAGCAACTGGGAGGGTTGCAGAACCACAGAAAGTTGTTTCACTCAGCACAGAGGACCTCCTCCATCACTGGGTTTACTTCTCAATCACATTAGAGGTTCTGGGTATTATTTAGACACTTTAAGCCCATCAGTCGGTCTGCAATGAGAAGGAGGCCATGGCCTTTACCACCCTAGAGTTGGACCATCTGCCCTATTTAAAGATTCCTGCCTGCTTGACGTGGAGAACTATGCTTTGAGTGAAGCTCTGGGGAAATGTCCGTTTTGGAGTCAGGTAGGGGGTCAGGGGTTAAGGAAAGAGAATAGCCTCATACACCAAGCAAGTCGGTTTCTGTTGAAAATGCATACCTCCAAGAAATTTATTGGAGGGAAGGTGGTCCCATGTTTCCCCAGAGAGAAGACATTAGTATGATCATTGCTAGTCAATAAAGAGACTGGTTAGAGGGTTAACCCAGCACAAGTAAGGAGTCCACATGGAGGGAAGAGGAAGTTGTGATAGACAGAGGTTCATATCAAGAAATGCAGCTCATAGTAAAATGGGTGAGATTGCTTACATCACTGGCAAGCACTGTAGCTGATTAGACTGACCTTCTGGCAGCAATGCTTAAAAATAGCAACTTGTTTAATCTCATCAGCGCGGTGCAAATTCGTGCGCTGTGCAGAACGTTCCATTGGGCTTATGGAACCATGACGGAACGGTTCCATCATGAGCACAGGTCAACCGACGCTCATGACGGAACCGTTCCGTCATGAGCATCGAAGGGGTTAACAATTTCCACCTCAAAATATTGTTTTAAAGTGTAGATATTATGACTCATTTTTGAAACATATATATTAATTACTATGCTGTTGTGAATTAATTGTTGAAAATAGGTTCTACACCTATTTGGGATGGGATGAGACCTTCACATGTTACACACTCCTGGCGGTTCAGGATGGACTGTGTCTGAGTGAGCGGGCCAAGTTGTCTAATTTGCACATGTCTTGTCTCTGTCTAGAGTGTCATCATCTCCAAATGGTCATGCTGAAGCTCATCTGCTGACGTCAGTCTCACGCGATTGGGTGTCAGCAAAATGCTCAGCGATAGCCCTATGAATACATTCAAGTTAACCCAGTATGCTATGTACAGCATGATATGTACACATTCAAATCTTTAAGCCTACATTTAACCCTGCATACTCAGTGCAGCGGCCAGTGCTTCTCCTACAGAAAGATGAGGTGCTGTGATATTACCGTGCAAGGGAAGAAAGATGACTTCACAAAACCCCATGGTGGCAGGCTATATTGACATGTTGTTTCACTCGTCTATGCCTTTGTATAGCTATAGAAAGAGGAAAAGATAATTTTCTTATTGGGAAAAAATTATGCTGAACAATAATCAATTGTATAAATAGATAGTTAAGAATATTCGCCATTGACTAAAGAAGAATATATAATAAATACGATTATGAACAAGTTCTTACCTTAACGGGTTAGGATCATCTGCTTTAAGTCAATGATCCTACAACCTTAAGACCTTCATTGGATGCTACTCTTATGTACTACTTATTGTATTACTCTCCTTTGACCCCTTTGTCTTGTAATTGTTCTGTTTGGTATTCTTATCTAATGCCGTTATTGTATTTATTACCTTCCCTGCATCCAATTGTAAAGCGCTCTGATACCCTTCGGGATCTTGTTTGTGCTATATCAAACTTTATAAATAAATAAATATTTCAAAGATGGGAAAAAAATCCAATACTTGATAAATTTCTTATGGTAATTCCCCCTTAGTGCATATAACTACTATTTCTGCTTCATTCGGTTTGATTCATTTTGATAACCCATTCTTGCACAAATGGTACTTGTGAAGTCGTCCTTCTTTAAAAACCTAAAAATTGAGCTACTAACATTGCCACAAATACTAGCTGCCTTCTTTAACTATCCATATAAAATAGACGATGAGAGGAACCCAACAAAATAATTGTAGAATCCGGATAAATCTGGTGATTTATTCGTAATCTGCTGTAATGAGCAACCTTCTCTTCGATGCTACAAGCTTCGGGCATGATCCCATCATGGGCCATCAGTCGCCTATCAGTCGTTCCAGCGAGTACAGACTAACTCTTATTTCAATTGCGGCAGAGGACCACCAGAATAAAATTGTTTTCCGGTACCTTGTGCCTCATTTTATCCCCACCCACACTGTCTACTTTGTTCTGGCCCTTCACCCACACTTCACTCAAAAAAAAGTTGGATAAAAAGATCTCCGATAAAGAGCCCCTCTTTGAGGTGTGCCTTTTGGGTGTTGCACCGCCTACCCAACGAGGAGCATTGCCTATGATGGACCATGACACTCGCAAGGGTGTGTGAGGCCATTATATCCAACACAATGGATACCCAGGGTTAGCTCGCCAACGAGCACTACCCCTTACACCTCAGTGACCGTCCCTTTCTTCTTTTAGGAACGGCCAAGCCTCCTTTTTGTTGTCCATTATTCTTAGGGCTGCGACTGCGGCTGGACCTTCCACTCATCCTCCTTGAAGGGTAATCTCAGCCCTTCTGGATCATAACCGATCCTTTCTTCCTCCCCCCCCCCCCCCCCCCCCCTTTTTGTCATATTAGCTCTAAATGCAACAGAACATGAACAGCAGATCGAGCAGCCAATTGCTAACTGTGCTCTCATGGTAGGATTTGTTCCTCCAAATTACTTCTAATCATGCGAAAAGGCAAAATCTCGCTATTATTGGTAATAATCCGTCAAAAAATAACAATGCGAAATTCCAGAAATTACTCCAATTACTCCTGTTAATTAAAATTACTCCCAGGCCTACTAGAAACTAACCCCTTTTAGCACTTGACTCTCAGTGTAAAAAAGCTGTTCCAGGCTAACTGAGGGAGGGGCTGTGGGCTAGAAACTCAGAACTTAGCATCACTACAGATAGCACTGAATAAATCAACTTCCGATCAGTGCTTTTTATGTTTTTTAAAGGAAAAGTATATTAACACACAATAATAAACGATCTACTACACTCAAACGTACAATTTGATAAAAAATGGTAGGTGGAAAAGCCAATGGTAACACCCTCTAAGGGGCTTTGCAAATTACAGGGGATGTTCACAAAAGTCACCTAATCCCCAACATGCAGCATAAACCATACAGGCGAGAGGCACATTACTTCGAATATGAGCATATTCCATATTTCACTGCCTATTGGATGTGACACAAAATAATAAAGTTGCAAAAAAGTGACCATTTGAAGTGAAAACCATTTTATTATTGGTAAACTCAATTGCTTAACATCGTCTCAGAACCCATAACTCAGTGTGTCCCTTCCATTCATTGGGGCAACTTAAAAATTCTAAATGTCAGCCTTTGAAACCCTCAAAATCAGCCGAATTTAGGGTCACTAATTCAATACCTTGGGAGCCCTATGGCGTGGGGTAGCTAGACCTTGTGCCGCCTGTGGCGGTCCCTGCGTTTGCCACCTGTGGTTGCTGCTTGTAAGAAGGGGGATTCTGGTGATTCCTGCGACGGCCGCCCCGTGACGGCCGCAGGTAAGTGCGGGGGGATTGGCTGAGGCCGCCACTGACCTGCTCCCCCTTGTTACGCCACTGCACTAGGGTGTCCCTAGAACACTCCTTGTTCTTCTGGAGGTACCAGAGCAGCAGCAAGTTTGCAAACAGGGACTTCTGGGGGCTATGCCAGCCCAGGGCGATTCTTTGATGTGTGTCATGTGTCAGCTACTTTGACCTTGATATATTTACTTTGGTGTTTCCTTTGAACTGCTCGATGTGCATGCCTTGGTGTCTCACAATCACATGTAGGTGCCCCAGCCCTCAAGGGGCACCAACACAGTAGGTTATCTGCGACCGTGCAAGAGCCTTAATTCCATGTGGTCAAGGTTGTCTTCGTGCTCGCCCGGCAATTTCTTGATGCAGCTGGTAGTGTGGAAATGGATCACACCTATTCCTCCTTCCTTCCTCTGCTACCCTCCATACCGCTGTTTTCCAGGGTTGGAGTGAGGCCAGAGGAAGCCTAGTGGTGAGTTCTTTGTCTGAGACAGCCTCTCCCCTCACAGGCTACTCCATCAAGACTGTCACACGCCTTTTATACAGGAACAAAATGTACACCTGCTCTTTGGATCTACTGGTAAGACCTAAGAGCTCTGGGACCCCCTGCAGATATTTCAGAAATTGCTGGTCATATTTATGTTTTTCTTGGGTGTCTCAGGCATTGTGTCGGGACAGCGTAAGGGCTGCATTGAGTGCCTCCTTTGAATCAGCATACCTCTGGCCTCGATGGGACTTTTCTTTAATGGTTTGGTGTGTTTTGCTCCTGTTGGGAGGATGCTGTAGTCATTATGAGAGACCTTGTAGAGGCTTACAAGTTTTTACTTTCATTTCTTGGTGTTTCAGGTGCTTGTTTTTCTGCCCTTGACACTTTCCTCTTACTCTGTAGCAGCTTTCTGTAAGAGCTTGGACATACCCTCCTGTCTAGCCTCGAAGTCTCCTGACCTGCATTCTTTCTGCAGCAACACCCCTCAGTTCTCAAGGAATATCACTCATCTTTCCTGCACTCCCAAGGACCCAAGGGCTACATCCGTTTGCAGGCTTCCGATGTGTGCAGTAGCGGCCAGTGGTGCCCACTTGTAGGCACTGGCATTCAGATGTCCAAGGGGACCAACAAATATTTCAGAAAGAAGTCCAAAGTGGGTCTTTCCACTTGAAAGGGGTTCGTCCACTGTATGTGTATGTCCTTCTGCTCTTGTTGCCTCTCTTCTTTTAAACTGCTCCAAAATAGAGTTGGGAAGTTGTAAAGGGTGGAGTCCCTACCCAACCCAGAGATGCCACTTCACCCCTCCACTGCTAACTGGCAGCAGCTCCCTGACTGTCCAACCCCCTGCACAACATTCTGGGAAGAACTGTAATAACAGCTTTAAGAGACACTTAGCCTAACTTCTGAGCCAGAATCCACCCACTCATGATTGATTTATTCCCTCCAAGACTTTAAAGAAACTAACAATGGTAACTGAAGCCAGTGGTCTGCCTGTCCTCCCTTTGTACTCTGTGGAAACAATCTGCCAATGTCTGCAAGGGAGATCCAGCTAATTAGATTATGGAGATTTCAACCCCTCCCCCGGGGGTTCTGCTTATGGAAAATAGTAACAACAGCATTAGACCTGTGTTGTTTTTCGTGGTTTCATTGTGTTGCTGTCAAGTAGGTTGTGTCAAACGCTTGTAATTTGCATTCGCGTAATTACATGAACTTTTGGTGAAATTACGTGTTATTAAGCAAAGTGCAAATCCACAAAACGTATTTAACAAAAGGGAACAACAGACACTCGTGTTCTGTGGTTCCTGTGTGAAATTTTACAACGAATGGCACGTTTTGCAATACAGTTTTAAACCAAATGGTGCATAACTATGTGTGGTGGTGAAACCGTGTAATTTCAGGAATTTCAGGTGACAACCATAACGCAAAATACCCTAAATTACACGTATTATGCCTGTGTAAGTTAAATGTTGCCATGCCTCCTTTCGAGCTGCTGAGGAGCGCAGTATTGTGTAAAGCTTGCTCAAATTGCTCCTTCACCATAGAATACAAATAGGGGTGCTCCATCACTTCTATCGATGTAAACCTTATTTGAGGTTCACATACCCGCAGCTTGGCCACCAGGGCTCACTGCCAGAAGAAGGTCCAAGTTCTGTTTTTTAATGAGGGGTTTACCATTGAGATATTGTGGAAAAGCACAATTTTGAAGTGAAAAGTAAGTAATAACGAGCCAGTATGGGATCAAAGTCTGGGCTAGTTCTCTGTCAATAGTAGGTGGACGTGGTCCTTGGAGTACAAAGAAGACTTAGGCCCTTATTCCGATGTGAGACGGAAGGCCATCCGACAGCTCGTCAGTGACGGGTTGCCCCACATCTGCTGCTGTGGTCCGACCACCTCATTACAAAGCGCGTGGTAGGAGGCGGCAGCAGGCAGAGGGACCATCCAACACTTTCCGACGGACTCAAGGAGCCCGTCGAACTGTCGGATGGACAGTAATCCCTACAATAGCTGCAGTGCCTGCTCAGGCACACCCTTATGGATTACAATGCCCTTTTCCACCTGCCTGTCTATGGTGGTCTGACTGCCATATAAAAGTAGATGAAAAGGGACTTGGGGGACCCCTAGTAAGGCACCTGTTCCCCCTGGGACTCTGCTATGGGCTCTGGGGGCACTCCACTATGGCAGGTGCCCCCCAAACATCTGTGCATGGTGTCTGCCACACAATGCAGGGATGTTTAAAAAGTCCATATTTCCTATTGTGGCTTGCGCTGCAGCTCACAGCACAAGCTGCAATAGGAAATATTCACTTTCTGACCGCTGTGAAGATGGTTGCATCATTATCAGGGAAGCGGGACCTCCAACTCCTTGTCAGGTGGTCCCATTTCCCATACGATACCAGTCTGAATCTCGTCCGACTGGCATTATAATGAGGCCCTTAGTGTCACACACAGCCAAGAGAAAGTCTTCTTCAGAACTTGCAGACAGTGAAGTTCATGCAGTGCACTCTTTAGAGTGAATATTGGCTACAGTAGCCTCTGAAGTTGTATAGACTAAAATTGTTACTAATTGTGCTTGTGTTCTGCAGAGCTTCTCAAATGTAGGTGAATTTGGTGGAGAAAAGGGAAGCAAAGGCATTGCATCCAAAGGTGGGGTTGGTTTGTGAGTTGATGGTTTCAAAGAGTTTTTTTGTGTCTATTTTAGCTGACTTGAATTTAAAGTTTAGAGAGGAGGCACTAGCAGAGACGATAGCCAAATTGTATGTTTCCCATTCAGGTTTTAGCTTGTATCCGTAAAGTGGAGTCTCCCAATTCTCTCAGATTTACAACTCAAGTTTTTTTTTTTTTAGGCTTAGACTTATGGTTTACAATATATTGGTTACAGTCTTTCTAAATAGAGGGGTGCAATTGTGAGATTGTCCTTCTGAATATCAAACAGAAATATCCTGATATGAGAATGTTGCTGGTAAAACATTTAGGAAACAATATCAAAAGGTACGTCCAAAAAATCAAAAGTAGGTGCATATAGAGGAAATATTGATTTCCTATTCCTACCTCCACATTTACATATTTATATCATCAACATATATGTATGTGGAGGTAAGCATAGAAAATGTATACTTGCATTTCAATATTTTGGTTTTGACATTTTGTCCTCTATTTTTCCATACCACGATATTCTGTCTTGTATCTTTAAGGGGCCCGCCCTTATCAATGATGTCTTTGAGCAGTGAGTTATAATTGTTTAGGGGGGCATTGATGCCTGTAGAAGGTGGAGTAGCAAGAGTTCCATGGGACCATTTTCAGGCAAGGAGAAATAGGGGGCTTTCTTCCAATATATTTACTGCTGGTTGAGTAGTAAAATACAGAAATAACCATGGTTCAGTATTTTCCTCGGGCCTGGGGGCCCTGGTGTCAATTAACCAGTTGCTCCACTGATATCCACGCCCTTTCCTGTGGTGTCCAAACGTTGGTTGAGAGTGGTGGAGATCAGGCTGTCAAATATTCTTTTCCAAGTTTATTTTAGTCTTTATCACAGATATATTATGATTTCTATTGAACTTAAGGGTTAGTGGTTTGATTAGATGTTGAGAATGGAATCAGGAAATAGTCAGTCCATTCTAAGTCAAGAGAGTCTATGCTTTTGAACAGGGTGAGACGGCTCTTATTAAATAAAGCATTGCTTCACAATAATGAGGTTAATGATAAAACCTTTGCCAATTTTGGATTTTAAACGGTGGTGTTTGAGATTGTTGATTGCAAGGAAAGCTGCCAAATCTGAGTTCTTGTTTTACCAAATGTTGAGGTCTCCTAATGTCAAACGGGAGAGGGACGCATGAGGTTGAGAGATCAATAAGTTCAGTGATGAATACAGAACTTCTACTTGAGCGTTACAGATGATAGGGAGTCTCCTTTTGCTCATCGTTGTGTAGGTTGATCTCAGCTTGGAAATGATCCAAGAGTAAAAGAGGTAAAGCGGGAATGGGCATAACAGACTTCCTTTTTGTGTATAATGGCACCCCCTCCAGATTTACCAATGATGGAGGAATTAGGAGGAACAAGAATGTCTAAAATTCAGTATAATTAGTGGTTTATGTTGGTCTCAGTTATGAAAAGAATGCCTGGTTTCCTAGCTCATATGGTAGCTGAACTGTTGTTGAAGCTGAAGGGATAATGAAGAAGAGAGCATCGTAAAGTGGGAGACTTAGTCGGGTCTGTGGAGGAGTGACTGAAGGAAGCCTCTGTCTACACAGAATTTGAATGGCTTGGTTGTCTTCTGGAGGTGTGGAGTTTTAATGACTGGTTAATTGCAGGGCTACAGAAAGCCTAAATGAGAGTGGCGATACTACACTGAGAGCGAGGGGAGATGTAGTAAGGGCTCGAGACCAAAGAGGTTGTTGATGAGTTTTTAAAAGTGCCACTGTTAGATTTGGGGGTCTCTAGTTGGCAGAGGTAGGTACCTTTGACCAAATAGGGACCCTTGCGTGTAGTCAGGGTAAGGGAATACACTCCCAAAATAACCCCTGCTCACTCCCTTGATAGCATGGCACAAGCAGACAGGCTTTTCTCAGAGGCAGTGTGTGAAGCATTTGTGAACACATACAGTAACCCAGTGACAAAACTACAGATGGACACCACACAAGTTGTAGTATAAAAATAAGTATTTTTATATAGACTTAACTCAAGACCACAAATGATAAACATCCACAATACTGTACTTTAAAAATTGTAGAAATAGCTTAGTTCTCTTTAGATGGTAAATGCAACACTAAGTTCAATGTACCTTTGGATGGGTAACGCTATACAACGAAAGTGTTGTAGGGAAGGTGATGCATCAGTTCCTTACATGCAAGAACGGTGATGCATCGGGTCCCTACTACTGCGTAGGGGATGCGTTGGTTCTACTCCGTGTGGGGAGGTGATGCGTCAGTTTCTTACTGCGTTTCCGTGGCGATGCGACCAGCAGCGTCGTGATGCGATGAAGATCTGGTGCAATGAAACAAAATGGAGTCTTCTTCTTGATGCAACAAGAATGTGTGCACGCCAGACGGCCGTGCGGCGACTCAATGATTCTTCTGAGACACGACAGGCCCTGCGATGCGCTTCTCCGGTGATGTGATGGCGTCTGCTGCAACGGCGACACTCTTCTCAGGTGATGCGAGGCGCTTTGGATGATGCGATGGCGGCAGCGGCGGCACTCTTCTTCGGTGATGCAACGGCATGTGCTGCGACGGAGACACTCTTCTCTGGTGATGCGACGACAACGGCTGCACCGTCGACATGCTTCTTCATCTTGAGTCGCGCTTCCAGCTCCCAGTGACACACAGTCTCTCAGAAGGCCCAGCTCAACAGCAGGCACTTCAATTCCCAGCAAGGGAAGGCAGGGGAGCTGGTTGGGGAAGTCTGTTGTCCCTGAGACTTCAGCAAGAGGCAAGCTTTATCTCAAGCCCTTGGAGATCCTTTACAAGTTGATTTGAAAGTAGCACAAAGTCCTTTCTCCTTTTTTTGGCAGTCAGGCAACCACTGCAGGCCAATCCCCCAAACAGCACTCAGTTTAGAGATAGTCTCCTCCTCAGTTTCTTTGGTTCCTCTCCTCAGCAAAGGTTCTTCTTGTTTCCCAAAAGTGATCTAAAGTTCTTGGGTCTGGGTCCCAATATTTATACTAGCAAACCCTTTGTCCTCTGAAGGCAGAGGGTCCTGTACCCAGTCCAAACCAGTTCTGTGCTGTCCTGGAGCACTCTGTTGACAAGACAACTCCTTTCCTTTGACAGTGTGGGCCAGGGACATCAGACCACAGGAGGTGGAGCCAGCATTGTGGAAGGCAGGCACAGCCCTATTTAGGTCCCAGGTGCTTCCCTCCCACCACTTTACAAGCAGATGGATCTATTCAGCCCAGTGCTCCTGGAAATCCCACAGCCCCTGTTACTCAAAACTCCAGACAAGGAATACACAACCTTGCAGAGGCAGGCTTGGATAGTTAGGCAAGAAAAAGACCAATTTCTAAAAGTGGTATTTTCAAACACAAAATGTTAAAACCAACTTCACTAAAAGATGTATTTTACCATTCTGAGTTCAGGCATACTAAACTGCCCATTCTGGCCTATGGGGAAAAGGTAGCCTTGCAATGGTGAAAAACGAAAATGGCTGTAATTCACTATTAGGACATGCCACACACCAGGGCATGTCCTACCTTTGACCTACAATGCACCCTGCCCTTGGGCCTACCATTGGGGTGACTAATATGCAGAAAAGAGAAGGTTTAGGGACTGGCGAGTGGGTGCACTTGACCAGTCAACATGGCAGTACCAGACTGCACACAGGCTCTGCAATGGCAGCCCTGAGACACACTTTACAGGCTGCACAACCAGTGCTGCAAGCCCACCAGCAGCATTTGATTTACAAGCCCTGGGCACACGTGCACTGTACTATGGTCTGAGAAGTAAACCAAACCAGCCAATGATGGAGTCACTAATCCATACATCAATTTACAATAGGGAGAGCATATGCACTTTAGCACTGATCAGCAGTGGTAAAGTGCTCAGAGTCATAAAACAGCCAACAACATGTCAGAAAAATACAGGAGGAAGGCAAAAAGTTCAGGGCTGACCCTGCAAAAAGGGCCAAGTCCAACAGCCACCAATGTTAGAGAATGCCTGTAATGAGATGTTGTCTCGTTGAATCATTGTGGTGTGGAGTGGGCTAGTGGAGGAAGAGTGGTATGAATGGTGGTGGAGGGCTTTGGATTTAGGGAATCACAAACATTAGTAATAAAATTGAACTTTTCCTCCACAAGCTGTAAAGTGATAGGATGTTTAGCAAGAGGAGTGGAGTCAGAAAAGAGAATATTAAGAGGAAGTTCTTCTATTAAGTGTTAGAGGTAATGGAGTTATTAGGAATTCTGGCAGAGGGGTGGCTAAATGATCAATAATGGGAAGGTGTGCTCTGATGAGTTGGAGTTTAACAGGACAGGTGATAATACTTGTGTGGCAAGAGAGCAAAAATATGGGCTGTAGGTTTGTGAAGGTGTGTGTGGCGAGAGAGAGATAGTTCAGAACCAAGGGATCTTCATGTGTCTTCATAGTGGAGGGGTTAAAAGGGGCAAAAAGGATAGTAGACATTCTATGTATAACTGGACTCTCAGTGAGTGGGCGGTGGGGGTAGGGCAGTGTAGTAGAATCACGGTGTTGACTGGTGGTGGGAAAGAGTTTGAAGTAGAGAGAATATTTGGAGCAAGGAAGCAAATTAGTGAGGAATAAGAGTGGTCGAAGAAAATACATCCATTGTGTTGTTATTCAGAAGATCAGTTGGTACTTAAGGGTCTTTATCTGCATCAGTGTAAGAGTAGATAAGAGAGGACAGTAGGTATAGAGTTACGAATAGGTTCCACAATTAGTGAGGGAGAGCAAGAGTGGAATGTTTGAGTTAAGGTATTGGTTGACAGGGGAAGGAGTTTTATTCATTGAGGTACATTGGTTATAAGGTTGCGAGAAAATAGTTTTTCAGGTTTGGATGAGAGAGTGCTCCTTTTTAGGTTTTTATGAGCTTTTTGACATATCTCGAGGGTAAAGTATTTTATAGGTGTTGCACCCTTGATTCCATTTTGCTTGGGAACCATGGTATAATTAGCTCACATCCCTTTTGAACAGGGTGAGACCGCTCAATGCCTTAAGCCCTCAACCCCTTGAGATACAGCTGTGTGTAGAGAGTTTCAGTGGATTGCATTTTCCTGGGTTGCTATCAGAACTCCGGCTGTCCACAAGTGATGGAAAGGGGAGGGGTGGTGACTGGGGGAGGGTATGGTTCTAGGAAATTGCAGTCAGGATACCAACTGCAATATAGCATTGTACATATAGTTTGCCATAATATCACTCTACTGCAGTTAATAATAGAATCATGTCCACACCCAATGGGACTGTAATGATGTACTGTGATGTAATAGGATGTTTGAGTTGGAAGGTTGAAGAGAAATAGAATATAGACAGTACGGTAGGTGAGAGTGCTAAAGGGAAGCGCACCAGTATCCTGTGTCCAGAATGAATACATACACAGGCCGTGCAGACTCTGAGTTGTTAATTACAGCTATTACACGGGCGTCGAAAGGTAAACATCCATGCAGCATGTATTAAGAGAATAATGGTGGCTGCACTCACCGGTAAGCGCGCGAAGTGTTGAAAATCTGGAACCGGCATGCGGTGATGTAGTTTTGTCTGTGAACATCCTGAAGTGAGTAATTGCCTAGAAAAGAACATTACGCTCTCAAGATAGTGCAGAAAGTTTGAAGTCAGAAGCTTGAAGTTTAAAAGCAGGGCGCTGACTGAGGTGTGACCCCATCCTTAAGATTCATTTGAGTGTGCTATTCACTGATGATGCACATGTGCGATATGTTAAAGGACATTAGTCATGCACGATATGTAGCTAATCACACATGCGTAATTTCAGGAAAAAGATCCAGTAAAATTATAAACAAGCTATTGGGCAGATCACAAAAAGTGAATGCCTTTGAGGAGTACTACTGAATTGAAGAAATTAAATCTTGTGGCCATTTTGAAGTCAGGCACACATGATTTGAGTCTGAATAATGTTATAAAGCTCCATTTTGATGTCAGGTACTTCTGATTTCAGCCTGAATCACACAATGGAACTCCATTCTGAAGTCAGGCATACCTTATTTGAATCTGGGTCAAGCAGTAAAATGTAATTTTAAAGTCAACCATAACATTTTAACGTGAACATTTTTCATTAATTTTATTTCTTCCTTTCTCTTTTCTTCTCCTCAAATAAAATGTCAAGTAAAGGAACAAGCAGGGAGGCAACAATAAACACAGATACAGAGACATACAACAATGAAGAAAATGTTTAAAGCATAATTTTTCGAAGACTTTTTCCATTTGACATATCTGATCAACAAAATTCTTCACAAAGGTTGGAAAATGTAGAAGGAGATTTGAGCATTTTTTAAAGGCTACGTGGTAAAAATTCACACAAATGAACAAGCAAAAGACATATTGCTTAACCTTGTAGGTGATGATGTGGAGTATTTGATAGTGACATTTCCTGAACAAGAAAAGACTATGTAAAGAGGTCTCATTAAATGTTTTGAATGACAGGTTTGATCTGCAAAGGAATTTGGATTTTGAAAAGTATCATTTTAGTGCAGCTTTTCAAAAAGAGAAGGAGTCCATGGATGAAAATGTAACAAAATTAAGGAAGTTGGTTACTTTTGGTGAATTTGAGAAGTTTAACAATGAATACGTTATACGGTTAAGGATAATTCAAGGATGCTGTTCGGTAACATTCAGGATATAGCTATTAGAAAAAACATATGACTTACAAATAATCTTACGGATGGCTAGAACAAAAACATAAACACAAAAAACATGCTACCAATATGGAACAAGGCAGAGTGAAAACTGTAGAACAAGTGCAACTAATAGGGGAGTAGCTTGTTCAGTAAGATTGGGGGGGTTTGCTTCAGATTTTCCAACAATCATGCTTATACAACAACCAAATTGCATGAGAGGGGCATAGGAGGCAGTGGAAAGGGAGAAGAATGTGGATTGGTAGGAGTACTAAAATAAAACACAATATTTTGTACAATAACCAACATTTTTGAGTATCTTCAAATAAGAGTGAATGGGTGTGCATTTTTGACTGTGTGTATGTAAAAATTCCTGCTGAAATCTGACTGACACCTCACCATACCCCACTGAAAGCCCCTGCACCCAACTATTTATCAGAAAATACCTATATTAGGGTGGAGTAACATCCCAAGCACCCCCCATGAAGCTACACAACTGGTGAAAAATGTCAAAAAAAGGATAATAGTAGAGAAAAGGCAAATGGGCAAAATTAATAAAATAAATTATGCTATTGATTGGATTGCTGCATTTAAATGTTTGTCCCGTGCTAGGACAACAGTGTAGAAAATGTGGAAGATGTAATAAATGTGCAGGTACAAAAGAGATAAAAAAGAAACCTCGAATAAGAAGGAGAGTTGGAACAAACAAAGTATACCTGAGACTAAAAAGAAAGTAGGGAATGAGAAATATATAAGGCAGATGCAAAGAGTTGAACATGACTATGATGACGAAGAAGCTGAACAATCTGAGAGATTATACATGACCTGTGAAGAAAGTGAATTTTAACAGGTTAACAGTATCAGTAGAGGAGATATAAAAAAGACAACATCTGTGGATATCCTAGTTGGCTCTCAGAAAGTTCCTTTTGTGCGTTTTAGTGGAGAGACGTGCAGTATCATGTGTGTTACTGAATATCAGAAAATGGAAAACGGCTGTCTCTAAGTCCATCACATGTCAGTCTTTGCCAGTGTTGAGAAAAACATCCAGTTTTATGTTTAGGAAAAGTTGAGGAAGGTCTGCAGTGTGGAGAGATATCCAGCAAAGAGGAAATGCATGTATTGGAAGGTGAAGTTCCTGACCCTTGTTAAGCAGCGTCATAGCTATTAGAGGTCTATTAGCATTGCCTTTTAATGTCATGACAGATTATCCTGTGCTGAGGCAGTATCCAAAATCATTTACAGGACTAGGAAAGCTGAAAGAAAAGACAATTACTTTGCATATTAATTAAGCTGTGAAACCTGTGGCACAAGTTTACAGAAGAGTTCCAATACGTTTGCAGATGAAAGTAGAAAAAGAGATAAATTCACTTCTTCAACAAGGTATTATTTAACCAGTTTCTGGTCCAACACAATGGATATCTAAATTTTTGGTACTTCTGAAAAAAGATACAGAGGATATAAGAATGTGTGTGGATACGCAAGTGCCCAATACAGCGATTGAAAGAGAGGGGCATCCAGATTTGTATTTAAATGACATGATTAGTAGTATTAGTGGTGTGACTACCTTTTCAAAATTAGATCTATTTAATGGACATCATCAATTGGAAATTGATGATCGGACTCGATATATAACAACATTTTTTACGCATTTAGGATTATTTAGGTAGAAAGCATTGAATTTAGATATATACTCAGTTACTGAAATATTTTAGGAAACTATAAAGAATATAATAAGGCCAGTAAGGAATGATATGAACAACAGTGATGAATATGTGTTATTTGGAAAGACACAGAAAGAACATGATCAAGCATTAAATGAAGTGTGTCAACAACTTGTAAAAGCAGGTTTATCGCTAAACCTAGGAAAATGTAAAAATATATCCCTCTGAGTAAAAATTCTTTGGCCATATTTTTTCTCAAGAAGAAATGAGACTTAACTGAATAAAAGTGTTGTCTTTAAATTCAATAGTTACCTCAAAATACATGTCTGAGCTGTGTTCATTCTTAGGAATGGCCAGTTACTGTTCCTGTCTCATAAAGAAATATTGCACTATAAGTACACCTCTTAGAGAATTTACAAAGAAAGGGCGAACGTTTGTTTGGGAAATGGACTTCGAGCATGCTTTTAAACAGATAAAAGACTACATATTATCAGCAGCCAATTTAAAATATTTTGTTCCACAACTGTGCACTGAAGTATTGGTGGATGCTAGTGTTGTGAGACTTGTTGCAATGTTGGTGCAACATAAGCCTGGCAGAGAAACTCCGCAGCATGTGATGTACATGTTTGTTTGATGTTGAACGGAGATACACTCAGCCAGAAAAGAAAGTGTAGCTTTAGTATGGGCTTGTGAGCATTATCATGATTTCATATATGGAAAGCAATTTGTTATAATAACAGACCATCAAGCACTAGTTGCAATTTTTGGAAACCCAGAAATTAAAATACCCCAATGCGCATTGAAAGGTGGGGGAATGAGACTGATGGATTATGATTTCCAGATCATTCATAAACCAGAAAAAGAGTTAAATCCAGCAGGTTATTTGTCTAGATACCCAACTAAAGTGGAGATAAAACAACGGAAGCAGGAGAACATATGTTTTATCATCAGGTCTGCAATGCCAGGCATTATATCAAAAAAATAACTAGTGATGAGGATGAAAGGACCCAGAAAGTAAAAAAGGTTATACTTGAAAACAAATGGAGGTTGATAAATGGCACAACACAATTTCAAGCAAATACAAGAAAAAGTGAAATTTTGCTATTCTGGAACATACACTCAGAGTTATCAATAGCATCCTCTGGAGTGCTTCTAAGGAGGAATAAACTATTCATTCCTACAAGTTTACAAAGACGCGTGGTTGATCTGGCACGTGAAAGCCATAGAGGTGTCTCAGCGACAAAGAACATATTGAGAGAGAATATGAAGGAAATGTGCACTGAACCAGTGGTGGATGCTAATCCTGTGAGACTTGGTGCAATGTTGGTGCAACATAAGCCTGGCAGAGAAACTCCGCAGCATGTGATTGCACATGCTAGTAAATGTTTGTCTGATGTTGAACGGAGATACTCTCAGCCAGAAAAAGAAAGTCTTGCTGTAGTCTGGGCTTGTGAGCATTATCATGATTTCATATATGTAAAGCCATTTGTTATAAGAACAGACCATCAAGCACTATTGTTGCAATTTTTGGAAACTTAAAATTAAAATGCCACCACGCATTGAAAGATGGGGAATGAGACTGATGGATTATGATTTTCATATCATTCAGAAACCAGAAAAGGAGTTTAATCCAGCAGGTTATTTGTCTAGACGCCCTACGAAAATGGAGATAAAACAACAATCGAAAGCAGAAGAACATATGTTTTATCATCAAGTCTGCAATGCCGGGCATTATATCAGAAAAATAACTAGTGATGAGGATGAAAGGATCAAGGAAGTAAAAAAATATATACTTGAAAACAAGTGGAGGTCGATGATGCAACACAATTTCAAGCAAACATAAGAAAAAGTGAAATTTTGCTATTCTGGACCATACACTCAGAGTTATCAATAGCATCCTCTGGAGTGCTTCTAAGGAGGAATAAACTATTAATTCCAACAAGTTTACAAATATGCGTGGTTGATCTGGCACATGAAAGCCATAGAGGTGTCTCGGCAACAAAGAACATATTGAGAGAGACAATGTGGCTTCCAAGACTGGATAGCAAGTAGAGGAAATTGCATGATCCTGTCATTTATGTCAATGCACTACAAAAGAAAGAGTAATGGAAGAACTACACATGTCCAGATTACCTGATGCTGTATGATCTAGTGTGGCGGCAGATTTTTATGGACCACTGGATTCTGGACAATATTTACTGGCATTAACTGATGAATACCTTGTTTTCTGTAAAAGTAGCATTGTCGATGTCAACGTCAGCTGTGCTTCTTATTCTTGATGACATTTTTTCTACCTGCTGAATACCAGTTGTGTTGAAAACAGATAATGGACCACATTTCAGTGCAAATAACTTTTAAAAGTTCATAAATTACTTAGGAATAACTCATGGAAGAGTTATACCAATGTGGCTCAAGTCAATGGAATGGTGGGAAGGTTAATGCTACCATTAAAAAAGCTGTACAAAGAGCAAGGCTATTTCAAATTTCAATAAATCGGGCATTACGTCAGGTTTTGTGAGATCATAGAAATACTCTTCATGGATCTACAGGAAAATGCCCTTCTGAGTTGATGTTTGTTTAGTCGAGGCAAACACAATTGCCGCATCTTCCATCTGTTCCACCAAAAAAGCATGCTGTGATAATGGATAGAGAAGCTAAAGAAAAAATTAAGCACTATGATGACAACAAAAAGAGCATTCGAGACAAAGATTACAATGTAGGAGGTTTGGTGCTTGTAAAGCAACAACAAGTAAGAAAGTCACAAAGTAGATTTCATCTTGCTCTTTTGAAAGTGAAAAAAGTTTATGGGACTGCAGGTATGGCAAAAAGTGATAGCAGAATGATAACAAGAAATAAGACTTTTTTTCAACAAAATTTAATCTGAGCTAATGAAACAAGTAAATGTGCAACACATGGAGAAATACGTAGGAAATATGAGAGAGTTTCACTGAAACCAGATCAGCCAATAGAACATTGTTGAATATTAATATGTGATATTGGTCAGGAAACTCTTTGGTTTTCTGTTGTTTTGTTTCTTATTCTTTTCCTTTGTCTCCCTTCTTTCTTCTTGTTAAACCCACTGGTCTTTCTATTACATACTCATTGAATTCAACACGACATACACATTGGATATATATTTTACAGTTATATGCAATTGTAGAACTCTCCCATAAGCAGCAGAATGTCATCAACATATATGCACTATCCAGAGGTGTTCATAAAACCCAACATTCCCAAATTTGGCAAACCACATACAGTTTCAATGGTCAAGAAATCACATGTTTCAACTATGCCTCGTGACGCAGCCCCTCAGTCACTCAAAAGGCACCAACCAACAATACACCTTGCCCCTTCCGGTGACACTTTATTTGATTATCGGGATCACCAAAAGCAGAAGGAAACAGTTGCTGGATTTTGTCCCTCCACATTAGGCCTTCAGGCACCTAGCAGCACCTTCACAAGTGTTGGATCACTATCCCTCCCGTAGGCAAAAGACTGTGACACTGGAATCTGGTGCACTTCCCAATTGGAGAATTGTTTCCTCTGCGGCGGAGGTGCAAGCTGCAGTGGCTCCAGGCAACCAGCCATGGGTGCCCACAAAGCACAATCAGACCTCTCAGGTCCAGTCATGATATTCTCCACAACAGAGCCAATTGTAGCGTGGGTTCAGGAAGAGAGAGCCAGTGACCTCGGTCTGAGGCCACATTGGCACTGTTATCCTCCTGATCTGGAGGTCAGAGACAGTCTAGGCTGCCAGCTTAAGTCCCATGTACTTGTCCAATTTCCTCGAACACCCATTGGACACTACACGCTACACGGTGCAAGTGAGCACAGGTTTCCGGTTGTAAGCAAGTGACCCTCAAGCTCAGCAAACTTCCCCCACACTCTTCGAACTCCTCCCGTTCCGGCACCCCAGGTAGGCCGCTGGTCTTTACGAGCACACTCCTCAGCACAGTGTGATTATGGCGTACGTCTGGATAGTCCTTGTCCCAACTGACAATCACTTCCACCTTTTTCTGCTTCACCCTGAGATGTCCTTATGATCTCATGGAAATGGGAAGGACATTTCTGAACCTGGGATCTCGTGGACAGGATGCCAGTGAACTGGCCCTTGAGTAGTGCTTAGGGACGGCTGGCAATTAGCTGCAGGCCAACAACATCCATCCAGGCAAAATCCACCAAGTGATAGTCCGCTTCCTAGAGCACGACAAGCCCCAGGCCACCACAAGTCTGGGGATATCCAGTTGCAGTTTAGTTGCAGTTCCTCCTCCCTCAATAGTTCCTCTTGTTGATGTCCCAGCATCCAACCAGCGTAGTATGGTTCCAATCCCCAAAGTGTATCTAACGCCTTAGGCCAGATCCCCAGTAGTTATACCCACAATGGCCTTTGAAGATGAGATCAGTTCAAAAGCCTACCTTTGAAATGCACTGGCCCTCTCTAAATTCTGTCCTGTCTGCCATCCTACCCAGGAGGCTTGATCAGTATCTTTAGTGGGGCCAAGACCCTACCCCTTAGAATGCAGGTGCCAATTCCACCCCCACCTATCTGTCCCAGGAAGGCCTCTCAGAGTCAGAGGTCTTCAGTTTCCCTTGATCCCTAGTTTATGGCTGTCTCATCAGGAATTTACAGATGTAGCTGCCCCCCCAGCATCCAGATGTGGATTGGAGAAAGGGTGACAGGCACACAGAGGCAACGAGCGCAGAAAAGTCCACTTTCCCAAAGTGGTATTTCCATGTTAGTAATATTGAATCCAATCTCACTACCAGAGAGGATTTGCCATTACCAACTCATCTATATCAAACACCATATTGCCACTCTTCTGCCCATAGGAAAACAGTTAAATAGCCTTCCCACAATTCCCTCATGCTAATCCAATGCGAGAAGCAGGCCCTACTGTACTGAACACACCATCCAGTACCATTCACTACTAGGGCATGTAGCGCACACACGCACATACCCTACCTCTTCCAAACACCACATTGTGTCCCCAGGAAACACTCTGATCTAGCAAGAGACATGCAGAACATTTGCAAGTTGCTTTTTAAATACCAAGCCGAGTAACAGTAAACTGCACACACAGACTCAGTTGTGGCAAACTGTGGCACGTTTGAAGAGCTACCTCCTTGGGTGGCACAACCAGTGCTGCAGGCCCACGGAGGAGCATTTGAGTTACATGCCTAAGGTATATGTCTTACCCCTTGACAGGGACTTAAAGCTAACTCAAATCAGCCAATCATGTATACACAAATCCCCATGTATATGACAAGCAGTGCTTTGGCATGGAATGGCAGTGTCAAAAAAGCTCAAAGACCTAAGGCTAGTACATAGATCAGTGGAAAACTGG